>NC_090924.1:1144066806-1144369836 GCF_040938575.1 Ambystoma mexicanum
TGGGTCATGGACCGGGAGGGTGGACGGTACGAAGAGGACAGTCCGCCAAAACCGTTACACGATCTGCCAGACTTACCGCCGCAGGCACGAAAGGACGGGCAGTGTTGAAGTGCCCAAGGCACCTGCCTTCAACGATTCGTTGACAGCCTTCCCAAAGAGGTTGACCCCGAAGGGCATGTCCAGGTCCCTCATCTGGACTTCCTGACAAAAGTTGGTGGCTTTCAGCCAGCCACAACGAGGGAGGCAGACACTGTTCCCCATCTGCCGGAACCCTGTGTCCGTGACATCCAGGGCCACCGTGATGGCATGGTCCGATGCCACCTACCCTCCTGGAGGATGGAAAGTGTCTCGACCGGCTTGTCGTTGGGTAGGAATTACAGCAGTGGGGCCATTTTATACCACAGCTCCCTGTTGTATCTGGCCAGAATAGCGAGTGCGTTAGCCACCTTGACTGTTGACACGGAAAGGATTGACAGATTGATAGCTCTTTCTCGATTCTGTGGGTGGTGGTGCATGGCCGTTCTTAGTTGGTGGAGTGATTTGTCTGGTAAATTCCGATAACGAACGAGACTCCTCCATGCTAACTAGTTACACGATCCCCAGCAGCCAAGCACAGTCTAATCTATGGATACTTTTCTTTGCTATGTTTTGCATTTTTGATGCCTATTGACCGACAGTCAATAATGACTATTGTACATTGTTCTTGTCAAAATTAAATATCTCTACCTTCTTCATATTGAGATTGCTTTTGATTATTATTGATCATACTGCATATGCAAAATTGTACGTCATTTATTGAATGTCTTTGTTGACAATATTATACAGTGTGCAGGGGACGGGAGGGCTCCCAATCTGGATCCTCTTACTTCCTCTTCTTTCAGCAATTCTGGTTTTGTGCCAAGACCACTTTTTCTCCCCTGCACCTCAAGTTTCAAAAACACATTACCTATTAAGTGTCAAGCAGTTACGTACCCTGAACCATTAATGTGCACTCTCAATGACAAATACTCTTTGCACCTTGACTGTTGATGCCACCAAGTAGATTACTTTTCTTCCCATGGCATCCAACTTCTTCCCCTCGCTATCCGGAGGGACGGAGGATGAAGACGAGGGGTTAGACTACTTTTTCCTTGCTGCCGCCGAGACCATTGAGTCCGTGGAGGGCTGTGAACGTAGGCACTTGGGTGCAGACTCAAAGCCAGGCCTTCCTCCCAAACCTCGTCCAGGAGAGGCACCGCCAAGATAGTTTTCCTCTTGGCCTCGCATGGTTGATACAGGAAACCTTCCTTCCTGTTCTTCTCCGGTGCCATGGCCAAAGAGTTGAGACGCTCTGGTGACCATGGCATGGAACGACACCACCTCATCGGGGAGAGAAGCCCTTGGCTGCGGCAAACCGCCAGCAGTGGCCATGTCGTCGTCCATGTCCGTCCCCGTGTCTCTGGGGGCACATATGGAGGTTGATGCGGCGGCGTTGGTCCGGGGCTGGAGGTGTCATTGACATCTGTTTCTGTATCTCCGACACCAGGGTATGCAGGGTCGAAAGGATGTCCAGCGATACATCCCTCAGAGAGGATGGTGCAGTAGGCTTACTGGGCCCGCGTTGTCTTCGTCAGCAGGCCCACAGTCGTCCCCATTGGGATTTTCACTGTCGGTTTAGCCAACATCCTACTGCATCGTGTGGACGGACACCTGGTCCTCCTAGTCTGCGGAAGAAATATCTGTGCCCTCGAGTACAGTCGAGGCTCCCCCCCCTTTTGCATTCCGGGGAGTCGTGTCGGGGCTCATGGATGGCATCCTCTTCTCCGGTGTCCTCTCCACCGGCTTGGCTGATGCCCCCGTCTCGGGGGCAAGAATACTCTGGGCACTGTTGGGGCTACCTTGACTGTGTCAGCCCCCTTACCCCTGACGGAAACTGACTCGCAGTGCTTGGCCTTGTGTCTTGGGCCCCCACGGATGGAGCACCCTCAAATAACTTAGAAGTCCACTCTTCGGACCGGCTGGTCCTGGGTGAGGCATGACACTGCTTCCCGCATGGGGCAGAGGCCTTGGCGCTGAACCAGACGCCAGCCTACTGTGACGATCCTTCACGGTTCGCTTGGAGAACCCGAGGCAGATTTCGGAATCCGATTCCCTGTGATCCGGATGGAGACAGTAGAGGCATTGAAGGTTTGTCCTCCACAAACATGTGCCGCAGCTGGAGCAGAGCTTGAAGAGGGAGCTTCCCCTCCTCCTCCAACATGGTCCGAAGTACAGAGTAGGCCCGATGGCCTTCTGGAATCTTCGATGAAACTTCAATGATTCTTGCCCTTGATGGGCATTGAAATTCACTGATGTAGAGAAAGAGCACACGGGCAAAAATCAAACTTTTAACCGAAAAAGCGTGAAAAACTTAGATCAGCTCACACAGCAAAACACAACGACTCCCAACACTTGAATGTGCTGTAAAAATCTGAAGATGGCTGCCAGAGGAGGGGCTTAGGTAGAGGGCAGTCATTGGATGGTGGCAGTATGACCCAGAGTTTCAGTGATTGGTTTAGAGGAGAAGAACAAGTTACTTTCTTACCTGGTAACGTTCTTCCGATGGGATGGTCCGACGACGTATTCCATATCTATGACAGGTAATGTCCACAGCTGTGCTGCTTCGGAAAATCTTTGGCGTCTGCATCCTGCGTCGATGACGTCGATGCTCCGTCCCAGAGGACCTCCTCAGACGGCCGAAGTCACCCGATGTGATAAGTAGGACGCACAACGCCCATAGCCTCAGTTATCGTTTTTTCCCAGAACGTGTGCCACCAGTTTTCTGCCAGTCAGACACACAAGGCCTTGCGGAACGCAAGCTGCAATCGCAAAAGAAATTCTGCAGCGGGGAAGGCAGGGAGGAAGCGATATGGAATACGTCGTCGGACCATCCCATCGAAAGAACGTTACCAGGTAAGAAAGTAACTTGTTCTTCGAGGGGATTGGGTCCTCCGACGTATTCCATATCTATGACAGACTCCCAAAGCAGTACAAAGCAAGGAGGTGGGAAAGAATTTAGAATACAAATTTCGCATGCCCAATCAAATTGCGGAATAGGGAACTGCCTTGCCAAAGGCCAGATCTTGCCCTCTGATGGAATCGAGGGAGTAGTGACGTACAAAAGTATGTACTGAAGCCCAGTTGGCTGCATCAGAGATGTGACGAATAGGAACTCCCCTCTGCAGGGCAGTAGACGCAGCCACTCCCCTGGTAGAATGGGCCCGCAAGCCAGCCGGAGGATCCTTACCCGCCAAGCGGTAACACTCGGAGATAGCTAAAATAATCCAACGAGACAAAGTCTGTTTCGTCACAGCTTGTCCCAAACGCTTTCCAGCGTAACCAATGAAAAGTTGATCGTCCACTCTGACCCGGGACATGCGCGAAATATAAAAGCTCAACGCTCTCCTAGGATAAAGCCTATGGAGCCTCTCCTCTTCCTTACCAGGATGTAGAGGAGGATAGAACGCCGGAAGAACCACCTTCTGGCTCAAATGAAATTCCGAAACCACCTTTGGAAGAAAAGAAGGACGAACTCTAAGGACAACCCTGTCCTTATGAAACACAGTGAAGGGTGGCTTAACTGAACAGCCTCAAAGGGCAAGAATGTAAAGGCTCAAACGGAGCACCCATAAGAAACTTAAGAACAAGGTTCAAATCCCAACCTGGCACCAGAAAAGGTGACGGAGGGAACACATTAGTGAGTCCTTTTAAAAACTGCGAAATTAAAGGAATCTTAAAATAGGAACACTCTTCAGACGAGCGCTTAAATAAGGACAGCGCCGCCAGGTAACCTTTAATGGTCCCCACTTGCAAGCCCCTGTGGGCCAAAGAAAGCAAAAAAGACAGAACCATGGGAATGTCACATTCAAAAGAATCCACATTCTGAACTCTGCACCAGTCGCAGAACTTTCTCCAACGGCAACGGTACAAAGACTTAGTTGCCAGCCGCCTGGCCGATAGCAACACCTCCATCACGTCTTCAGGGAGGTCCCAATCCTTATACCTCAACCTTTCAGAAGCCAAGCGTGAAGATTGAGGGATCTGACCTGTGGATGGAGAACCTGATCCCCCTCCCGTGAGAGCAGAACGTCTCGGTAGGGAAGACGACGTGGAGGGCAGATGGACAAGTCTAGAAGGTCCGGGTACCACGTCCTCCGGGCCCATGCCGGAGCAATGAGGATCATCCGGGAACCGAACCTCCGTAACCTCTGCAGCACTTGCGGGATGACGGGGACTGGAGGAAACGCGTACAGCAGTGGGAATGACCACTCCACCACAAACGCGTCTCCTAAGGCTCCTTTTGGAGGAAATTCCCGCAAGCAAAATCTTTCGCACTTCCGGTTGACACTGGAGGCGAAGAGATCCACTTGAGGGGTCCCACAAAGGGCAAAGATCTCCAGGAGAATCTCCTGAGCCAGCTCCCACTCGTGAGAGATCGTGCTCTGCCTGCTCAGAGCGTCCGCCGTCTCGTTGTCGTCTCCAGCCAGATGAACCGCCGAGATCGAACTTCCTGCTGGATGGCCCAGAACTCGATCTGCATTGCCTCCCTGCACAGCGAAAGTGACCCTGCCCCCCCACCCCCTTTTTGTTGAGGTAGTGCATTGCCACCGTGTTGTCCGTTAGAATCAGGACACTCTTTCCACGCAGTCGGCAGAAAAGCCTTCAGGGCTAGCCCGACGGCCCTCAGCTCCAACAGATTGATATGGAGTCTGGACTCCGACGGAGACCAACGACCGCTGACTGTCAACTCGTTGGCATGAGCTCCCCATCCCGCGAGGGATGCGTCCGCCACGATCGTCACCTCCGGCCAGGGCAGCCAAAATGGGGCCCCCTTCATCAGATTGCCTTCGACGGCGCACCACAGAAGGTCCCGGGCTACCGAGGGCAGCACCTGAACAGGGTCCGACAGCCTGCCGGAGGACTGAGACCACTGGAGCTTGAGTGCCCACTGCAAAGATCTCATCCGCAGACGAGCCTATGGCACCAAAAGAATGCAGGATGTCATGAGGCCGAGCAGTCTCAAGAACTCAGACGCTGGGAGATCCTGGGCAAATTGAAACTTGTTCACCATCTGCTGAATGTGAAGAGCCCTCACCTGAGGAGGAAAACACTGCTCCGATGTACTGGAGCCGCTGCGTTGGTGTCAAATGGAACTTCTTTAAATTGAGGGAGAAGCCCAGCCTGTGAAGGGAGTGGCAGGTGACGGACAGATGATCCAGGACTTGCCCGGGAGAGCTCCCCCTGATCAACCAATCGTCCAGGTAGGGGTAGACGTGAATCCCCCTTTCCTGAGATGCGCTGCCACCATCACCATGAGCTTGGTGAAAACTCTCGGGCGGAGGTCAATCCGAACGGCAGGACCCGAAACTGAAAGTGCGAGTCGCCAACCGCGAACCTCGGGTACTTCTTGTGCTTGGGATGGATCGGCACATGGAAGTAAGCATCCTTAAGGTTGAGAGACACCAACCAGTCCTGAAGTTGAAGGGCCTGGAGGACTTGAGAAAGAGTAACTATCTTGAACCTGTCCTTCCTGAGGAGTTTGTTCAAACCGCGCAAGTCCATGATGGATCTCAATCCCCCGTCTTTCTTCGAAATCAAAAAATAAGGGGAATACCATCCCTTGTTCCTCTCCGCTACAGACACCAGTTCTATGGCGCCTTTCTCCAGCAGGGCTTGAATTTCCTGCGCAAGGAGCGGATCCGGACTCTTCAAAGAGAGGTTCCCTGGTGGATTGTCGTGAGGCCTCTGCCGAAAAGGAAGACAGTAGCCGTGGGTTATGATCTCCAGAACCCACACATCCGAAGTAATGGCTTGCCACTCACAAGATGCTGCGCCAGCCTTCCCCCAACCGGCAAACCATGGGACCTGGCCTCATGACTGAGTGGTAGCGGCTGCGGCGTTGCCTGAGGGCAAAGAGGCAACTGCCCGAGCGGCCTTGGCACCTCGAGTACCTTTGTTTCCACCTCTGGCACTCTTACGATGGCCTCTTTGACTGCTAGCTCCCCTCGCTTTACTGAAGGACGAGTAATAGCGAAAGGAACCTCCCCTCCATTGCTGTCCCCTAGGACAAAAAGGCGGAGGTTGGCGAACTGCAGGGCCCAACGACTTCGCTGCAGCTTTGGAGGTCTGCAACCTCTCAAGGCTCTCGTCAGCCTTGCTTCCGGGGCTTAGACACCCGGCCTACCGACAGCTTCTTCTTGCGTTCCCGCAAGGCCTTTTCCGTGAGCGATTGACAGTCGACAGTCGTCCGTATCATGGGCCTCCCCGAGGCACCAGAGGCAGGCGTCGTGCGAGTCCGTGACCGACATCTTGGACCCACAGTCCCCGCTTACCTTAGCCAGAGCCTTTCTATGGGCAAACCCCATGCACAGGCCCCTCCGACACCACTGCCTCGAAAGGCGTCGAGGGCGCCGAACGAGTCGGCGCCGACAGAAAAGGCGTCGACGTCGAGCGAGCAGCGCCGCCAGCATTGGTGGCATCGACACAGGGCTAGAAGCCGGAGCTCCGAGCGTGTCTCTCGACGACCTAGGCGCCGACGGCATCGACGACCCCCTTGGAGGCGGAGCCTCGAGAGAAATCGTCAACGACCAAGGCGCCACAGAATCACGGCACAGGATCACGAGGTCTCGAGCGTGTCGAGGACCGGGACCTGGAACGGGCATGGCGAGAACGGCTACCCTTGTCCGAACGGGACCTCTCCCGCGAGCCGTGCCGACCACCCGAGCCCGAAGGTGTATGAGCGGTGTCTCTCGACTGGTGCCGACCGACCCCACTCGGAGGCACGGACGGACCGGTGCCCTGCGATTCAAGAATCGCCATCATCTGCTTCCCGAAGGAAGCCCATTCCTCCGGTGTCGCTTGCATGGAGGGATAAGCAACCCGCCGACGGGCGGAGTCCTCGGAAGAGGACGGGGAAGGGGAAGGCGACCTATGCCGGCGATTCCGGGAATGCCTCGAATAGGCAGAGGCGTGGCGAGACCGACTCCTGGAAGGAGACCCACTGGACTTCCGACGATGACGCGGAGAGTCGCCCTTCGAGTCATCCGTCGAGTCATCCGTCGAAAGCCCCGCAGACCTCGACTTCCGGGGCTTAGACACCCGGCCTACCGACAGCTTCTTCTTGCGTTCCCGCAAGGCCTTTTCCGTGAGCGATTGACAGTCGACACAGTCGTCCGTATCCTGGGCCTCCCCGAGGCACCAGAGGCAGGCGTCGTGCGAGTCCGTGACCGACATCTTGGACCCACAGTCCCCGCATTTCTTGAAGCTCGGACGCGGGGTTAAAGACGAAGTAGACATCGCCACGAACAGGTCTTCACAAAAAACCAAACAGGTTCAACGAACCGAGAATCGAAAACCGCAAACTCCAACGAGGCGAACACGTTCGTGGAAAAAACAGAACTGAGGCTATGGGCGTCGTGCGTCCTACTTATCACATTGGGTGACGTCGGCCGTCGGAGGAGGTCCTCGGGGACGGCGCATCGACGTCATCGACGCAGGAGCCAAAGATTTTCCGAAGCAGCACAGCTGTGGACATTACCTGTCATAGATATGGAATACGTCGGAGGACCCAATCCCCTCGAAATACAGTTTGTAAGTGAAAGTTAAACTGTTTTTTATTTTACATAGGATTGCCAGCCTGACGGGGAATATTCATGAGCATGTGAATCCTTGCCAGACCCCATGCTGGAGAATTAATAAATACCTTTGTTTACCTGAATATCTGGGATGACCTCGATCGCTCCCTTCTGTAGCAGGATCTGGACTTCTTCTAGAAGGATGTGTAGATGTTCTGGCGACAGCCGTCTGCTTTTCTACTGGTGGTATCGGGCAGCTGCAGGAATTCTATACAATAGCTGACACCGATGGTTTTGAAGACCCACTGATCCAAGGTGATGTTCTCCCATGTGTGGGTGAAAGATGTTATTCTTTCCCCTAGCGGGAAACATTAGAGGGGACCTGCACCACCAAGTCATTTATTGGCGTGGGCAAGGGAGCCCCTGGCTGCTCAGTTTCTCCCCCTGCTTTTGCTATGCCGAAATCCCTGCTGTTGGTATTTAAAAGCTCCTGAAGTGCCCTGGCTGAAATACAAGAGAAACCCTCCCATTCCGTAGGCAACTTTAGATGTGCGAAAAAAAGGATTGCTGTGAAAGGACCGGCAGGTGTTTAAGACCCTACTCATCAAAAATAGCTTGGCTGAGATTTGACCTCATGACTTCAGCATTTCATGATCCTTCTTTGCGGTTTGAGGGCGTTGTCTACCGCTTTGCCGAAGAGCGCAGAGTCTTTCACAGGTTTATTAATAAGTTTATTAATATTAAGTAGCTTTGGGTTTTCACCCTAAGTTACTAGGGTAATCCAGACTTGGAATCCTTACTCACTGTTCTTAGAGAGGCACAGCTCCACCTCACTGATGAGGCCCAAAGAGGCCGAAAAACGTGTCTGGGGTTGCTGTTGGTACTCTTGTTCAGAAGAGAATTGCCAGGTGATTTGGTGATGGACTGCCCTTGGGCAGGACAAAGACTGATATGTAGTGGAAATTTCTCTTCTGTGAAAGGATAGTGAGCTAAGTGTAGCCTGTGTCTCTGGCTTTAACCCAGTGTACTTGAACCACACATAGTGATTCAACAGGATGCCTTCTCCTAGTACCCTTCCTGCAGTTTGACGAATCAAGGGCATTTTTTATTATATTTTGCATCACCCAACGCACTTCATTCACCACTACCAGAAGCTGTGATCGGGTTGGCTCTGGAATATTTTGCAGGCCTTTGTGCACTAGTCCCCACTGTACATCATCATAAATAGCCAGAAGTGTTGTGTTATTAGCTACACGGGTAAAGCTTCTTGCAGTCCTTGCTGGGAGGTGACTCGGACGAGGACAGTAGAACTCCTGCACGTTTCCTGCTGCTGGTCACAACCAGGGCGTCTGGAACGGCATACCTGCGCGGGGCGAAACATTTTCTCAACTCACAGGTTGACGGCCCAAGTGAGTGAGGAACAAAGTAAGGAGGGTGCAAGGCTTTCCTTAACAGATTTAAGAAGTGTGATGACCTGGCTGATGGGGACCTTCTCCTTGAGGATATCCTCAACAAAATCAGAGTCTGTCATGATCTTAAAGTGCTCCGCAGCCTTCCCGAGGACGGTGTTGAACAACATCTGATCGTCAATTGGTGAAGCCTCCTGGGGCTGAGAGATGGGAGGAGCACATTGGAATATATTGTGCGGTTCAGCCTCAGGGGTAGTGGGCCAAGTACCCTGTTATCAGCGGGGGTCCAGGCACCTGGATCTTGCGTAATTGGGTCCTGTGAGACATTATCCGGATCCGGGACATATTAGGTATCATCTGGGCCACATTTATCATCCTGGAAGATGCCTAGGTGGAGAGGAAAAGTGAGCATTACGAACGTTAAAGGTCTAGGAAAGTCATCCATAGGCCATAGTCTTCTAAGAACTTTGTCAAGTATGTCAGAAAATGTAATAAAATCCAAATTTTTTTCCATGCAGGCCTCAAACCTTTCTCTTGCCCATGCAGAGGAAGAGGATTCATCAGGGGAGGGAAAGACGAATTAGACTGAACAGGGTCCTGTTGTAGGGCCTGCGACAGAAGTGGAGAGGCTGGATAATAACCCACAGGTAAAGGGGAGGCCTTCTCAGGGCAGGAGCCATGGGAAGGGGTCTGGGAAAGCTTCCCTCAGAGTTTGGGAAGCATTTTAGCAAGGGAGGTGCATATCAGCATGTCTTTCGACACCAACAAGGCCAGCGCCTAAGTTTTAGGAACGGCGCACGGTGAGGCTGAAGACTTAGGACCTTGTGCCTGCCGCGATGGCGCAGGCACAGCAGGCTCTGAACCGTGAGGTTCAGTAGGCCCTGCAGAAACCTTCGACGGACCTACAGGCGCTGACTGATTCTTCGACAAATCTGTCAACAGAGGCAGAGAGGGTGTGTGCTTGGTTTTATGTGAAGGATGTGTGCCTTTATCGTAAGGGGTGAAGACCCCATCGCACTGCCGAGGCATTCTTATTGGGGCCGAGCACGCAGGAATCGGTAGACTCCACAGTTACGGCTACAGGCTCCGAATCGGAGCCGCGGCTTCTTATGGACGCCTTGTCTGAGGCGACGACGGGAGAGTGACTCTCTGCTTGCATGGTGTAGGCCGCCCACCGCTTGGTACGCCTGTCCTTACAGACTTTGCAACGCTGTTCATCGTGGTCACAAGGGAGGCACCGGTTACACACTCCTTGCCAGTGCCCTCACAGGAATTTGCTGTTACATGACGGACAACATTTAAAAGGAAAACGCTCCATACTGGAGGGAAAAAGCAGCCAGACAAAGGGAGGAAGAGGAGGAGGGGTAATGAAAAGGCATTCTCAAAGAGAATTGTCAGTAGAAAACGTGTCCCCACTCTACCTTCTATAAGGCCATGCCGAGGGCCGAGAAACAGCAGTCGAGTCAGCGATGGTGCAGAATCGGCAAAACTGGATAAGCCGTCGAGAGGGTCGAACAGTCGTAGAGGATGTCTGGTGATGGATGTGCCAAAGACGCAGTAAATAGCAATATAATCTCAACAGACGAGCTCTGCATTAAGCGACCGACCAGAAAGGCAGAAAAAAAACATCTGCAGGGATCTCGGCGCATGAAATAATTTGAGTACTGTAGGGTTCCGAAATGCAAGGCGGACAAGTAGATAGTTTCCTCACAAGTAGCCATTTTATTAAATAAAAAGGGTGAGGAAAAAAAAGCCTCACTTTCCCTAACACAACGAGGATTTCCCTGCCTGTCAAACTAAGACTAAAGGAAAACACTAATATCAAAAGGTATCTTTCTCTCACACTTCTACATACAACAAAATCATACAGGTATCATATGGCCAGTCAAACTCGACAAAATAACAGTTATGTTCAAACAAACTTTGTAAACATCTATCCTTGAAACCTGGTTTGGATCCCCCTGACCCAGGATTAATGCATAATGTTCCAACCAAAGTTCCAATCAAGAAAGTTCTTTTCAATAGCCAAGTTCTGCTCCAAATGCAACACAGAGTTCTCTTGACTCCATAAGTCTTTCACTTGGTACTTGGATTTGCTAAACACAACTTATTACTCTTCAACAAAATTATTGTTTTAAGATTCCACAAGCTCTTGATACACCAAAAAGACTGGTCTTCACATTTCATCTTCATAAACAATCTTTTGTCAGGATGGTCCATAGTTCATTATAACACATTAGTGAACTTGCCACTTTTTTCCCACCAGAACGTTCCACCAGAATGTAGTACTTCAATGTCTTATTTCTGGTTCACTAAGCAGAGATAGGAAAGGGGCGCCTGATTAATGTCTATGGCCCTCCAGGCAAATCTAGCATATAATAAAGAAGTTGGGCCAACTAGACCAGAGATGACAACTAACTATTATTTTAGATCATAATAGCATACTATTTATTGCACAAATACATAATCATAACAAAATATATACAATGGGCTCCACAACCCCACCGGGATACATCCCTCCCTACACAATTCATTCACAACTCATTCACATAGTCATCATATACACAAAGGTAGAAAAAAGTGATATTTTGTTTATATCACAGTGGTGAATCAAACAATTATAGATAAACACTCAAATATTTTACAATGTGCCCCTCTGTAAATATTCAGGGAGTTCAGAAAACCGTTGTCGACATGTTTCGGTTGAGTTCTCTTATCGAGGATGAAACAATCCCCTCATGTCATAACTTAGTAATCAACCTTCAAGACAGGAGAGCAATCGCCAATTACGCCTTGCCTCTTGGTGAAAAAAACAATGGTGGGAGGTGTGTGTGTGGCTAGAGAGCCTTCGCTCTCCTCGGAGTCTTTCAGGGACTGGTGAAACCAGTGACGTGGAATAAATCCTGACGTGAATGCTTCCAACAATGGCGCTTTACGTCATGTCTGCCTGTTATTAAAAGACAACATTTCCTCTTAGGACCCAGTGAAAATATTTGGTTCAAGCAGCCGTGCACTTTAACGCTTATAGTCGATGTTAGCTACCAGTGACCTCCTATACATCAAATTTCTTGGCTACAATTCTGGGACGTAAAATAAGCATTTCGGCCAGGATTAGGCTGCGTTCTACGGCCATTAATCTTTTGGAAATTTCGTCACTGGCATTTATTCTCCAGAGAGCCACAGTTCAGATGAATGTCCTTATTCCTTTTTTCCATCGAAGACCATGTGATCATTAGGGAAGTTGGTTGGAGGGTTCTCCCAATTCTCCTGACATCACAGTACACTACATGTCACTTTAGGGATAACAGTCGCACCTATATCAACGTCCCTCTTAATCTTCTAAAAAATGATGCGATACTCCACGATTACTAATATATGTGGGTCTACATGCAAAGCATGTGATTCTAAGCAGATTCACAAGGATCAAAAATCATGTAATACTCTGTACCAACCACTAGATGTCGGCCTATGGACTAAGCAGATCCACAAGGCTCAAAAACATTATACCCACATGCACACACATAGTAAAAGATGTTCTATGCCTATTTTACATATGTGTAGGATTTGCCTCCAAACAAGCAAGTGGTGCTGGCTCAAACCGTGGAAAGTTGGAGTTTTGGGCAGGGTTAGAAAAAACAAAGTAGAGAAATGTACTTGCAAGGGTTCCTCTGAAGACAATGTTCATCTGTTTCCTGAGCCCACAGAAGCCTGTTCCTATACCATCCCTCCCCCTCAGTACCTCAGAGGCTTCATCACATTGCATGTGACAGTTACCTTCATGCATACCAGTCCCGGGGAGCAGAGAAAGAATGCCACTTGGAACATCTTAATGAGATCCCAACACCTGGTGACCGAAGCGCTGCTATTAGCACAGACCAGCAGCAGCGTTCCTAAGTGATCATGAGCCGGTAACAAGGCTTTCCCAATGACACCCTAGCCAGTGAACAAGATGGAAGGCCTGCCTGAGCAGGACATTTACCACAATGAGCTCTGAATTGTGACTCTGTGCATATTCCAGAGTGGCATGAGTCTGATGGGTAGAGTAGGTTGTAGCCTTAGGCAGCCTGAGGTTGTTGGGACATCTTTTCAGCCCATTTTTAGAATATTTAACCCTTTCTGAGCACAGTTTTTCTTGTTGTAACAAACATAATCCAGCACTGTTTAAATCTTAAGTACAGCAGACCAGACACTGCTGAGGGGTGTGATTAAATAGAAATAAGATGGCAGAGATGGATTGCCACATTATGTATTTTGAGAAAGAAACTCTTCCTCGGCTTCAATATGCTCTATGTGCAGAAACACCAATAACAATTTATTAGCTCGGTTCAGTTTGTTAAAAAAATAAAACCTTAATATTGAATATTAACTTTAACAAGGTGACCCCCGCACAGCCCAACAACTACCGGCCTATAACAGTCCCATTCTTTCTCAAAATATTAGACAAGGCAGCTCACAGCCAAATTCAACTATACCTAGAAGCTAATTCCATTTTAGGAAATAGACAGTCGGGATTCCGTAAAGGACACGGCACCAGAACAGCACTACTGGATCTAAAAATTACTCAAATCTTGGACAATGTCAAGCCCGACCCGGTGGGGAGGGGGGTGGAGGGGCATGTCGGTTAGGGGAGGGCGTAGCTAACTAGTCACGTGAGGGGCTGGGTTGCTTCGGAGCTCCTGCTGATCCGAAAATATCCTGTGCCTGCCCGCCCGGCAGACCCATTGCAAATACCTCAAATTGAGGGGCAGCCGTGGGAAAGCGGGCGGCACACAACGCGCTATGCTGGGACAAGAACCGCACAATAAGGATAGAGAAATTCGCAAAAGAATAGATGCGGGGCTTCCACGAAAGCCCAGACAAAATGGCTGCCCAACTGGACAAAGGACCCGGACGGGCCAAAGCCCTAAAGGACGATGTGGCGAAACTGTAACCACACAACACACAGAAGTGGGAGCGAGGGGGTGCCCATCAGGGAGAACAGACGCGCAGCACCAGGGAATGCCAGCTGGAGAAAGTGAGCGACGGCTCCCGCTACACGCTGCATGAAGATGTGACGTGGAGGTCCGCATAGCAGGAAACCACCTCAAGGAACTTCCGATCCGCATGAGACGGTGTGCCCATGGTGTGGGCACCGCCGACTCGGGGGAATCACATCAGCTGAGCTGGACATAACGTGAAGACCGGCCACGGATGAGACGTCTTCCCGGCTAGTGCAAATTAGACACTGGTACAAGAACACAAAACCGAGCCCACGGATGAGGCACAAAAACTAATGAGGTTAGCGCAAAGCCTATAACAAAGGGGGACACAGGGAAGGACGAGGCGGCGGACCGCCAAATCATACGACAGCAGAACACGCACCATAAAGTATAACTGGGAAACGGGATGCTGAAATGAGGAACGGTGGCTCAGCTCAGCTACGGAGGCAGTTCTAGGGAAACACACATGTGGGAGCCCAAGACAGTGGTGTGAGCACCCGGAACGCCGGCAGAGGCTGCCCCAGGAAAGACACAATCAGTGCCCCACACGGGATGTAGGATACCGTGGTGGAAAATGCGCAATAGACCATGAACTAGCGGGGAGGCCCAGGACCTGTTACAGTCAAAAGGTGAAAGCTGCATGGAACTACACGCTGCAACAAATGAGAGAGCACCACTTAATGCTGGCAGGGAGGGATACCCTGTTGGAGTGAAGCAGTGTACGAGTCGCATCCAAGCCGAGGAGGTGCAGCCACTGAGCAGAAACCCGGGCGAGGTTACAAAAGAAAAAAGGACTCCGATACTAGTGGTGAGCACCTAACCATTATACACCATAGGAGCATTATTATCTGCAGACGCACCTCGTCCCCAGCCGGTGCAGCTGGGAGCCCCCAAACGGAAACAAGTGCTGAGCAGGCCGGCGCGTCTGCATAACGGATACTCAGACGCCAAGCGAGGACACCTGGAGATACTTGGATGGCATCCAAATTGCCTAAGATGAAAGGATCTGCAATGGAGGACAATAGAGGACTTTACTAAAACACCACAGTCAACGGAGGGGGCCAGAAGTAAAGAGCCGACCTAAAGGGAGCATGGGAAAACAAACTGGAGGCAGCCATGACTAACCTCAAAACGTCACTTGAATTCAAATTTGATGCAGTACAAATGGACGTAAACTTATTGAGACAAGACGTAAGGGCAATAGCGGAATGGACAGAGGAGTTGGAGAAAGAAGTCAAATCGAATACAACCGCCTGCGCAGCAAACACTTCGGAAATCCACACACTGTCAACAAGTGAGCAACCTGGAAAACAGAGTTGAGGAAGCAGAAGGGCAGGCCGGAAGAAACATACGCATCGTGGGGCTCCCAGAAGGCGAGGAAGGATCAAACCCTACTGACTACATTGAGACCATGCTGCTGCAAGAATTCGAAGGAGGTGCACTTACCCAAGGATTTGCAGTGGAGTGTCATGATGGCTGCTCCCGGGGAGCCAGGCCAGGCCCAGCGTCCCCGGAAGCAAACCCATCACCCACATCACCGGATCCAGCAGACCGCTACTGGGGCCTTTGGACCACGTCCTGGCGCCTTTGGCGCCAGGCTCATTTGGTAAAAACATGTCATAATGCTTGGGTGGACTTACCTGAGGCAGACCATGCTGCTTACTCACCCAGAGCAATCCAGTCTGGCTGAGGTCTCCAGCCATTTAGGCTGGGAGGAACTATTTTTCCTCTTCAGGAACTCTTTTTCTTACCTGGGTGGGGCCGGAGGAAGGATACTCAACTGAAGCACTCCTCTGCTATTTAAACCACGCCCGAGGGAATTCACGTGCTTCGCATTATTCTGCATCAGCAGCAGGACGCTCACCGAGTCGGCTCCTGCATCCTGGCTCCTGACACGCCCGCAGCTCCTGGAACACCTGAAAGACAAAAGGAGAGAGAAGACAAGCATCCAAAGCTTTACTCACCGGAATCCTGCACTCGGGAAACCTTCTTCCGACAATCCTGCAAAAGAAAAGCACAAGGTTAGCAGCGCACCACAACGCTCGCCGCAGCGCCGCTTTCTCTTACCTTATCGTGGCCGCGCCACGTGCAGAAACGGCTACAAAGCTTGCAGCACCTCGGCAACTGCAAAAAGGGGAAACACACGATTAGAAGCGCTCCGCTTCACCCGGTGCCACACCTATTCCACTTACCTTTACGAGGCCTCACCACGAACAACAGCGGTTTCGACGCCGGCAGCTAATCGGCTCCTGCAAAAGGGGAGAAGGTGAGCATCGGACTTGATACAGGAGGGAATACTCACCTAAGGACTTACCAGATTTTGGTTGAACTCAATCCTCCATTCAGGTCAGAAGGGCCTTTCTGCCTTTTCTATACCCCGGCCCCGAAGGGGAAAAGACATTTAATATAATCTAAAGACTACATACTTACGGCAATCCCGAAGTGGGATCGAACAGCCAGAGGAATCGCGCCCACTAAATACCCCAGTGAAGTAACTGGAATCAACGCGCCCCTGCACAAGAAGCAGGATGGAGGGCTCATCCTTACAGAAAATAAGGTGAGAGCCCACAAAAACCGAACTAGCGACAAGGGGATTTAGAAGGGGGAGATATGGGGGAGCAGATACTCTTTCCAGCAGATATCAACTCCCTCTTTCCCACCTACAGAAAAATTATCCTACGAGCCAGACATACGAGATTCGGGGGAGGGCCAGTCCAGTCCATCTTCCGGGCCCTGCGCTTTACTGTAGAAGAATTGGTAGCAGTCCAGAACGGGTCAGCGCCTCTGTGGGAATCAGGTGAGCGTTACATGGAGAGAGCACACTGACCACTAACAAGGAGGCTCCCCCAACCCTCCCCTCCCCACCTCTCCAAGGCTAATCATTGCCAAAATATTAAACTATCGAGACAGAGAAAAAATCCTAGAATACTTCCGAAAAGGGGGCACAATACGAAGGGCATCCGCGTCAATCACAGCGTACCCGGGCTACACATTCCTGGTGCAGAGACAGCGACTAAACTATGGAACAGTGAAGAGAAGACTGCGCAAAGCAGGCTATAAAAACATGCGGATGTACCCGGCGAAACTAAAAGTATTCCACAGAAACAGGGCACTGTTCTTTGAGACCCCGGATGAGGCTACCGCGTGGTTGGATGCACAGAACTGCCCGTCGGGGACAGATGACCATCGGGAAGGCGAAAAGGACAAGTGAGGAAGCGGTTCCAGAGGTCGAGGTGCTGTATGAACTGTGACATTGGGACTTGACTATAGATCTGTAAAATAGCAGCGGGAAGAGGAGCTATGTCGTGAGCTGTAGGACATGGCCGTGCAGGGCATGAATGTGGGATCGCCTGAAATCCAGGGATGGAGCTGGGCAACAGTTGGGGATGGGGAGGGCAGGGGGACTCAGGGGATTTAGTTTTAGTTTGCAGTGGAATTTGTTAGGTAACGTGCTTACATCCATGCACTGCTCCACATTATGTGGAAGACAAGGGAGGACAGAGGCGGGACGGGATATGGATGAGGGATGGGAGACCTTAAGATAGCAACCTGGAATGTCAGGGGATTCAATAGCTATTTGAAGAGGAATAAGATCATGATGTATCTGAGGAGGCAAAAAATAGATAGCCTTATTACAGGAAACTCGCCTCACAAAAGAAAAACAGGAGGTGATACAGAAAAAATGGAAGCGGAGACAACGTATTCAGCATATGCCAGGGGAGTAATCACTTGGATCGCGCCACACATACCCTTACAGTTACTGCAGTCCACAGTGGAGCCAGACAGGAGGATGGTGGCGATACGGGGAATGCTAGAAAATAAAGAGTTGTGCATCATTAACACATATGCATCGAACCAAGACACAGTGGCCTACTTCAAGGCCCTGTTAAGCAAAGTCAGCCCGTACCTGGGGGGTGCGGTTATATGGGGAGGGGATTTTAACTGCACGCTGGACCCCAGAGTGGACAGATCAGACAGGAAACTAGACAAGCCTACCCTCGCCGCCAAAACCTTGAGGACCCTGTTGGGAGACTTTCAGCTGGAAGATATATGGAGGCTGCACCACCCACATGATAGACATTACTGGCATTACTCAGCCCCACAAAACTTGTACACACAGCTAGATTACATGTTCGCTACTCCGGAACTGACTGGGGAGATAGTGCGGTCGGAATACAAAGCGAGGGTCCTATGGAACCACTCACCACTGATCCTAACATGGCAATACTTGCCTCCCACGGCTAAGATTCCAACGTGGCGGCTTAGAGCCGAAACATTGAAAGATAGTGTTTAGAGGGGACCTGAGGGAAGAAATTGTAGAATATTTCGAAAATAATACTGAAAGCGTAGCATCGGCTGGCACTTTGTGGGAGACATTTAAGGTGGTGGTGAGGGGAACAGCTATATCCAAATGCAAGGGGCTCCAAGAAGGAATAATACGGGAGTTACAAAAATCAGAGGGGAAGCTAGAAGCAAGCATGAGTAAATGAGATATCTTCCAAAAGGATGCCGAAGCCATGAGCCAATTACAGCAATAATGTGGTGGGCACTGGGAGAGATTATGCAACTTAAATTATAAGAAATACACAGAAAGGCAACATGCAGGCGGGGATAAGCCGGGGAGGCTGTTGGCATGGCTATATAAAAATGAGACGCCCAGACCAGAGATCAGAGGGATAAAGGGGAGGATGGCCAAATATTGGATACCCAAGAGAGTGTGAACGGCGGATTTCTTAAATTCTATCAACATTTATACGGAGTCACTTAATGGGGGTGGGGGGGAGCAAGCGAGATAAGGGAGACATTAGAGGATATCGGATTACCTAAACTGAGTACAGAAGGGAGAGAGAACCTAGATGCCCCAATTACACTAGAAGAATTAGAAGCAGTGGTTAAGCAATTACCTCCTAGCAAAGCCCTGGGAGGTGGACGAACTCCCCATGAGTTTTACAAAACGTACAAGTAAGAAGTGCTCCCCCCGTTATTTGCAATGTTAAATGAGGCCTTGGAGACAGGGAGACGGCCGGAATCCCTGAGAGAGGCAATAATTATTCCGCTTCTCAAACCCAATAAAGTGGGCACGGACTGTGGGTCGTTTAGACCGCTATCTATGCTAAACCAGGATAGCAAAATACTCACAGCAATGTTGGCAAACAGATTGAGACAGGTCATAAGCAAACTCATACATTCTGATCAGGCTCAATATGTTCCGCATAGAAGCATATCCGACAATCACAGAAGGCTCCACCGTGTCAGAGAACAAACAGAAGGGGACACACACGAAGTAGCAATTGTTTCACTAAATGCGGTGAAAACCTTCGACTCTGTTAGATGGCCCTGGTTGATAGCAGCCCTGAAAGAATATGGAATGGGGCCTGGGTATCTGAAATGGGTGCAACTGTTGTATAGCTCACCACTAGCCAGAGTCAAGATGGGAGCGATCATTTCAGATAAGTGGCAACTCAGCAGGGGCACCAGACAAGGCTGCCCATGGTCCCCGATGCTGTACATCCTCGCACTGGAACCCCTAGCAATCTGAGACAACAATATGAGGGAGTAGGGATCTACACAAAGGTGGGGCTGCACCCAATATCTCTCTATGCAGATGACATGCTGCTGTAGCTGAGGTATTCGGAATCAATTAAAACATTTTTAAAAAATACATTTTGAGCCCGCCCTCCTCCTCCTAGACCTCTCAGCGGCGTTCGATCTAGTTGACCATAAAACCCTCACCGCACTCATCACATTTCTCAGACCAAGCTGCTTCCTGGATCACCTCGTTCTTAGAGGGAAGTGCTATGAAAGTTCTCAAACATAGCTACTGTGGTGTCCCACAGGGATCTTGTACTGCTCCTACGCTATACAATCTCTTCACAAAGCATATTTTTGATAAACATGATGCACTTGGTATCGCATATAAAAATAATGCAGAGGATACCCAGGTGCTGCTCCATCTAACAGGCTCCTATCACCAAGACGCCACAGCCCTAAAACAAATCTACGCCACCATCCAAGCTTGGATGGCCACTAATGGCCTCTGCCTCAACGGGGATAAGACTGAGACCCTTATTCTTGGCCAAAAGACTACTCTAGCAAAGCTAGACTGTCTTCATTCCAACTTCAAAACTGACAACCGTATCATCCCAGTCCCATCATCTGCCAAAACCTTAGGCGTCTATATTGATGCAACACTGTTTATGAACAAGCAAGTCAGCGCTATTGTTTCTGCCTCTGCCTTAAGCACCAAATTCATCAATGCCATTAAACCATTCTTAACTAAGGAAAACTGCCTCTCAATAGCCAGAGCTACCATAGGAGCAAAGCTTGACTACTGCAACGCACTTTTAGCCGGCACTTCCTTAAACTTAAACAAATTTCAAATCACCCAAAATAATTCACTAAGAGCAGCCCTAAGCATTTCAAAAAGAGACCACATCTCACAAGTAAGATAGTCTGTTCACTGGCTCCCTGTCAAAGAACGCATCACATTCAAGATTCTCACGACCACACAAATGCATCCACCGCACAGCACCGCCCTATCTTTCAGAAACACTCCATAGCTCCGTCTCCACTAGGCCTACCAGATTATGCTACAACAACCAACTCACTTTTCCGCAAATTAACAAAGCCAAGGCAGGATGGATAGGCTTCCCATATCTAGCCCCAAAGCTCTAGAATGCGCTCCCCACTGCCCTAAGAGTAGAAAGTTCTCTCCATGCCTTTAGAAAAATCCTTACTCTAACTAAAACACCCACTACTACATGTGTTACAAACTGTCCTATGCAATTGTTCAATAATCATGCCTGTATGTGTCTATGTGCAACTACGTTTTTGATCACTCTCTGTAACAAGCGCCACGATGCCTACGGGCTGCTGCGCGTTCAATAAATACGA
Source organism: Ambystoma mexicanum (assembly GCF_040938575.1). Classification (NCBI taxonomy): domain Eukaryota; kingdom Metazoa; phylum Chordata; class Amphibia; order Caudata; family Ambystomatidae; genus Ambystoma; species Ambystoma mexicanum. The sequence goes on from NC_090924.1 coordinate 1,144,087,681, forward strand.
ATAAATAAGGTACCCAATCACCTCAGATGGAGGTGCAAGTATTAGAAGAAGCCAATGCTCTGGAAAACTGTAGTCCCTTGACAGCCTTCAGCTCTCTAGAATCCCTGATGGACTTGGGATTGCCTGCGTTCTTTACTACATGGACACTTGAAAGCACGACCGAGGGATTCCTATGGAATGATCATGCTGAATTTCTGTCGCACCCAGGGGCTGGTAAGGGGAGAAGGAAAAGGTTTGTATTAGTGGATGTTTTATAGTACTGCTCTTTTCCCGTTTTGAAAAATGTAATAAAGATTACATTTAAAAAAAAGAAGAGGCAAATGCATTAAGTGTATGTTCTATCTCGTATCACACACACACTGGGAGGCACCCACAGAACTCAAGGAAGGGCCCACATGTCGTTGTGCAGTCTCTCCCCTTCAATCAAACAAGTAGTATCATCGTTCCCTTGACCACCTGCAGTTATATGGCACAGTCTCAGCCTATATATGTGCGTTGAAATATTCTAACATTTTGAAGTATAGCAGGCAAGAACCACATAACTGTATATTTATCAAATCTTTATTTCTGGCAAGTTTTTTTTTTTTAGTTTTTTTACACAGGGCACCAATTGAAGCTTACCTGAGTCTGGCTGGTTGCTATATGGTTTCCATGCAAAGGTGACTGTCGATCTTTTTCTTTACTGTGACGACCGCTATGTTTACTGCGCTGGAGTTGATGCCTTAATTTTGCAATCTGCTGGGGAGAAATGACCCCATGGTAAGGTTAAAACAGGAGATGACCAACATGTATTTCTTCTCCAGCTTCATACGCAGTTATGAACTTTTCCCTCAAAGTCAGCGACAGTACAAGACAACTCTCAAAAGCTCCTACTCATAATGCAATCTTAACCCCTTTTTGAATGATTCACATTTATTTACATTTCATACAGGATTTGGGCGGTGCTCAATGTGTCAGTGGAGACTGAGTAATAGGGCAGAGCTGTGGTGAATGTGGAAGAGGGCGTGAGGGGTGACTTTGGAGGTAAAATCTGGGGTACGGGAGGGGGACAAGCAACAGATGCTTTAAGACCAATATGTTGACCATAAAAGGTACATTTTCAGCATCTGTCTGCACCCAAGACGGTCCAGCTCAAAGCGGAAAAAGACTGGGACGGATTTTAAAAGACCGATATCATGTTGGATACTTTGATAATCCTTTATAGGCAAAAAGGAAAATACCCAATCTTGAGTGGATCACTACATGTGACCAAAGAAGCAAGTATACATTGTCCTCTGAGCTAAATGTAGAGTAAAAAAATAAAAAACATAACTGCCAAATTATATGAGGTTATGACTACATGGTAGGATCATAACCACATTTTTAACGATTAGATTAAATCTGATTAATACACTGGAAATTACACATCAGGGGCCAGTCCAACAGTGACACATGCAGGTTCTGTAAAGAAACAATTGAAATTCAAACATGTAATGGTTGGCTGTGCCCACTTTCAGCAGAAAAGGTAAGAACCTTCATTGATTTTCTGATATTTTTTACATGAGTCGGGAAATCCTGATGCGCAATAGTAAAACCTCCTATACTTTCAACTCTTACTCTTGTACAGTGCTGCGCTAGCCAGGTTTCGCAGCACACGATACAAATCTTGGGGTGTCCTGGTACCTCCACCCCTATAATTTCCTTCAGTTTGGATCTGACCTCAAGCCAGAAGTCATGTATTCCCGGACATCCCCATAAGGTATGAAGCAGGGTACCCTCCATCCTTCAATTCCTCCAGCACATCTTGGAAGTGGCTGGGAGACACGGGTGCAGGCATTCCAGGGTCCTATACCACCTCGTTGGTATTTATGCTTGTGTTTTTGCCAACAGTGGGGAAAGCGCAGACGAGGCTCCCCTGTAGATCCTCTCCCAGTCTTCTGGGGAGCTTTAGTAATCGCCCTCCCCCAAGGTCCCTCTCACACCCATCACAATAGGACCTTCGATCGGGGACTGCCAACGAGTTGAAATTGGCTCTTTGGATTAGGTTTGTTCCTGGAAGAAAAGCTCCAAAGGGGTAAGCTGTCCGACTGCCGGCCCCACAATGATAGGATGAAGGACCCAGTGTAAATAGCCGAAGCAGTCGTTCTCCAAGTTTGCCATCTCTGACTTACAGTCCTCGAATGATCTGATCACCCCATTAATGAAAATATCTCCCACCTTACCTAGCCCCTTGCCTATCCACTTCATAAATACTTTGTCATTTCTGCCCGGGGTAAAGTGATATTTGTAAATTAGCGTAGTGAACAGAGATGAGAAAGCGCACAAGCCGGCTGATTTGCTCAAATGTCCCACACCTCCAGTGCAACCCTGGTAATGGGGTTTACATATAGCCCATGCGCTCTCCTATGTCTGGGCCACCACGGTTGAGTCCACAGGTGGCAACCCGCTACCGCCTGCTCCATAGACACCCATAATATTCCAGAGTCCCTCTGCACTCAATCAACCAATGGCCTGATCTGCGCTGCCCAATAGTAATTCCAAGGTTTGGGGAACGCCCTGCTCTTGGGGGCATACAGTGTGCGTTTATTCACTCTTGGTGATCCTCCCCTTCCACAGGAACTTCAATACCATAGAGTCCGAGCTCCCTACAATGTTTCTAGTATCAGGGCTAGGTAACGACGGGAACAGGTACTAAAATCTTGGAAGAATATTCATTTTTATTACTAACATTTTACCAAACTAGGACAAGGGAGTCCCACCTTTACAATTCCTTCTTAAGGGTCCACAACAGGGTGGGATAATTGGCTTTATACAAGTGTGTCAGGTTCCCTGGTATGCTTATTCCAAGATATTGCAGCGTTTTAGATGCCCAGGAGTAGGGGATTGTTTGCTCCAATTCGGACTTCAGTGAGGGGCTGGGAATGTTAAGCCGTAGTATTTCTGACTTGGAGCCATTCATTTAAACCCAGAGACCGACCCGTACTTTTGTAATTTCTCCTCCACATGTGCCAAGGATTAGTAAGGGACATGATGACATTGTCCCCAAACAGGTTTATCTTTTGCTGTGCCCCGCCAAATGTTATGCCCGCTATATGGGCATTAGCCTGTATACTCGCTGCAAGGGGTTCCATGACCATTGCAAACAGTATGTGCAACAAGGGGCACCCTTGACGAGTGCCCCTTCCCAGTCCAATTGGCAGTTGTCCGGGTTCCATTTACCATCAGACGGGCTGTCGGGTAAACATAGTTGGCTAGAATCATGTGGCACATTCTAGGGCCTATATTAAATTTCACCAAAATTTCCCGCAAGAAACCCCACTCTACCCTACCAAAAGCTTTTTCGGCGGTGTCGCCAGCAGCAATGAATACGCGTGGTTCCTGCCCGACTTGTTCACTAAGTGTAGAACCCTCCTAAAGTCAGCCGTGCCTCTTCCCCAGATAAATCCTGATTGATCTGGGTCTACGATTGTCGGCATCAGTTTTTTTTGCCTGCCTGTTCGAATTGTGGTGAACATTTTTAGTCTACATTTAAAAGGGCTATTGGCCTGTAGGGGGAGCAGTGCCTGGGGTCCTTCCCCAGCATGGGTATGAGAACCACCTGGGGTTCCGTCATGGTTTCTGGAAGGCTTCCCCCTCACGAATGGAGTTAAAAACATCCACAAGTGGCTTTGCCAGTAGTTGGGCGAGTGTTTTATAAAAGGAGGCAGTAAAGCCATCCGGCCCAGGGGATTTGTTTGACTTTAAAGTTTTCTTTAGCCTGGATCACCTCTAAGGGGTCAAACGGGGAGTCCAGAAGGTGTCTGTCCTGCTGTGAGATTTGTTTTAGGTCTATCCCATTAAGGTAAGCAACTTGGTGCTGGTGGTCGGGTCCGTTGGAGGTGTACAGCGATTTATAGTAGTCATAGAGCAACTGCCTCTTTTTTAGTTTCATTGGCCCACTCTCTGCCCTGGGCAGCTGTCCAAGATTTGTATAAATAAGCGGTTGGTCTTGTCTGAGAAGATGGTTGACCATCCTCCCCGATACACTGCCCTGCTCATAGTAGCTGCACCGCAGGCAGGTGAGTGAGTGCGCTGTGCCCTTTGGGTCCTAAGGAGCCTAATCCGACACTTGGTTGTGGCGAGCGATTTGAAATTCTGTTTGGTCGGGCCTCGCTGCAGCTCTTGTCTTCCTTGTTTAGTTCTTGTAATACCCGTTCTTCCAAGCCCTGCAGACGCTTCATTGCAACTGCATAAGCGATTATATTGCCAAGCGCTATTACCTTAAGGGCGTCCCAATTATTCCCATACGACGTGTCATCCGGGTCGTTATTTTAAAAGAAGTCCCCATTCCCCTGCTTCAGTTCTTGTAGACATATTGGATACTGTAAAAACCCTGGGGGCATTTTACATTGTCTCTGCTTGCGACGCTCCACCAGTCCCCGAATTGTACGGTGACTACGTTATGGTCCGCTAGAGTCATTGGCTCTAGATCTGCGGTCAGGGCTAGTCTGGTCAGCTCGGATGATACAAAAATATAGACTATCCAAGAGGCCTATGCATGGACGTGGGCTGTGTAGGTATAAGCTCTATCTGTGGGATGATGTGTGCCCCATATATTATTCCTGAACTAAGTATCTTAGTTTTGGAGAGGCCGTCCCCACCGCCAAATAGGTGGTTTGAGACGGTATGTCCTTTCCATGACCAAGTTCATGTCCCCAAGAAGTAGCAGGTTCCTCCAGTTATGCACCCCTACCGCTTCCAGAATTTGTAACAAAACGCTTCCTGGGAAGCATTTGGGGCAAAGAATGCAACAATGGTCACCAGCTTTCCTTGCAGGGACCCAACCACCATGACATAAAACCAACAAAGGGGTTGAGGGGAGTTAACTGGCGTGAATCCTAGGTCCCTATGAATCAAGATGTCAACCCCAGCTTGTTTCCAGTCTGCTGATGTGTGAAATTGTTGCAGATATAATCTATTGAGCAATCTTCCCTGGTCTCTAGCCAGCAAAAGAGTCTCCTGAAGGGCGACTAGGTGCATGTCTAGGCACCGAAGTTCGCTAAATAGTTGTGACCGCTTATTGGGGGTAGTAAGACCGTGTGTTCAACGTACAAGGTTTGAAATTGAGATTCAATGAGCATGAGCTAAAACCAGCTCCTGGGTTTCGGGCATCAACCAGTAGCCAGGAGCTGCCAGAACCAGAGATGCTCTGTTACCTCCGTCTCCATTTTGTACGAACCATTGTGTTTAAATGTGTATTGGATGTGTTCCAATTATTTTTTTTATTAACATTCTCAAATAATCATGTTTGGAAGGCACCAGTTGGCTGTAGGAGCCAAAGGTAGCTCCTGGTTGCTATTGGTTTCAAGCTACCCAGGTTCTACTGTGCTGGAAGCAGGAGCTAAATAGCTCTCACCTCCCTTCATTTTCGAACCCTGATGTTCCAATATTAATCACCATCTGGACAGAGTTGGGCGACCCTTATCGCCAGTATGCTTCCTAACATTCCTACTAGGGTACCCCTTTTGGGCCCCCCCTCCTCCCTAACCCAACTGTCTACACAGGTTTACTCCTCATCCCCGCAAACTATACAAACAATTTAAAGTTCCAAAGTAGTTAACGCCCAGTAGTCCCCTATTCCCCGGATAGCCCCACCCATCCTAGCGACTGCAGTGGAGATATTCCCCCTCCCCGTCGCCCCAAACCAAACAAACAACCTATTCGTCCAACATAAAACATTGGCGGCAATCCGCTTTGAGACCATCCGGGCTAGCGAACAGGATCATCCACAGCTGGGTCCAGAATCCATCCTAGCACCCTCTCTGCCTCAAGCCCGCTTGGTCTCCAGAACATGAAAGCTACCTAAGAATGTAAGGGTGTCACTGGTCGGGCCACTTTTTACCTCGCTGTACAGTGTGTGGTATTACCCAAATTGTTTGTTTACAATTGTTCGAATGGGTGGGGGGGGTTTGCAGGGGGAAATGTTACAATTGACCTTCACAATTCGGTCAATTGTGAAAAGGTCAATTGTCATTCGAACAGTTGTAATACAAACAATTCGTATACAGCCCTGTGTGTGCCAGGCTCTCTCGTTGGGCTCCCTCTCTATCGGAGGTGCTGTCCCAGGCCGGGCAGCCTCTGGGATCTTAAAGTCCAGCAGCCGCGTCTCTTCTTCAGCCGATAGGACCGTATGCACCTTATCTCCCAACTTGAATTGCAGACTGTTAAGGAGATTTATAATTTTTATGCTTCATCCCTTCTCCTAGTGAGCCCTCAGCACTTTTTGCTGAACTTCTGGACCTTTTTCTTTCAATCCTAAATGAGTGGAGCCTTTTTCCACTCATTCATTCTTGTGGGCTCTATTCTTTGTATTCTATCTGTAGTATGGAGTCTGTCTGCTCCATAGCTCTAAAAGGCATCTGTGATTTTACTACTGCAGCACACAGCTCTGTGCGGGCAGTGTTGCTGGGGAACCTTAGGGTCCCCTTTAAGATTCTTTATCAATATCCTCAAGTAACTACAGTTCTTAAAGATAGATACATACTTAGTAGCTCTCCCAAAACTCTATAGTCGGAGATTGGCATACACCACCTTCAGTGGAGTGCCAGAGGGATACCTAGTATCCCCCTTCTCTCTACTCCTGTGTCTTTTTAGTCACAGACAATCTCCTAGTTTTGCTGATGGCAGTGGACATGTTCTACCAACTATTGTGTAATTTGTATATCGCAGGCTATGTCCATAGCCTCGGTAGTGCACAATAGGGGCATAAAGTACCAACTTGCGGCCTCCCTTCTTTTATCACCATTACAAGCGTGGTCGTCATTTGTTAGCCCTTCTACCATTCTGGGAGGCAGTGGTCAGTTTGTGTGTTTTTCCTTTGGCGGGAACACTTGGGTATCCCCGCCTAAGCTCCAGAGTGTCTGGGCAGGCAAGAAGTGGGGGGAGGAGTCTTCCACGCCCCCTGTCCTTTGTCTGCCAGTATGCCTGAATAGGCCCAGCTCCCACAGGGGGTCTGGCAGTCCTGATTGGACAGCCAAACGCTTTCTGTAAAATGCTGAGACAGAGTGCAGAGGAGTGTGTGTGCTGGAACTGTATAAAAGGTGAGGCTTCTGGAGTGAAAAGCAAGTCTACCACTAGAAGGTGAAGTAACCGAAGAAGATGACCACCAGAGACGCCTGCAGACCTGTTGCAACACCGTGAAGCAACCACTGCTGTCCTGACCCGGTTTTCTGTGCGAAAGACAAGCTACGAAGAGGACAACAACTTCCCTTTGGCAGGTGGGAACAACCAGTCCCAAGATGAACTTTGAATTGAGCCATCTCCCGAGGTCCTAGGAGTTTCCAGAGATACAGAACCCCAATACCAGGAGACATGATACCCATTTCGAGTGCATCGTCGTGGAAAGGCCAAATCCGTCCAAATCTTTGCTGAACCCGTAAGGACACTCCAGAGATTCGATCCAACTCACCCAGAACCCTGAATCAGAGTGTGGGACTGCAGGAAGCAAAGAAGATTGACCAGGCAAGCTGTGAAAAGGTGCCGAAAAGGTGCCAAAAACCGCAGAGTGAACCAAGAAATTGCCTGAAGTGGTGCACCTCAAGACTACTGCTGAGAGATCCTGTACATTGTCCTGCCTTCAGTCATCGGACCAAGAAATCTGTAGGTCGGGTCCAGAGCTGCAACCTCGCAGAGCATCCCGCATGAACATTTTCTTCTAGCCTAAGGTACTGGGGGGAAAAAGGTATTGCTTACCAGATTCCAAGAAGTCTCTCCAGAGGGTTGGACTGGACCTAGAGATGTCCAGGGTCACCCCCTCTTACCTCCAACTGAAGCTGCTGCTTGTGTCCCTTCCTCGAGTCCTTTTACAGGTCTCCCTTGTTAGTTGTGAACTTGCTGCTTCTATAACACTATCCTCTGGAACGCTTTGTATTCTGCTGCTTGTCAAGACTTTGAGCCCTCTCCTAACTGCCTTTAGCTAGGGTTGCGTTTTTGGACTCCAAAGACTTGCTTTGTGAAGAAACGCTCTCTAGAACCTTGAATCAGGCTAATGTTACACTAACCATTTTTCGCCTTCAAAGTGACTTTACTGTGTTTTTAGAGTAAATGTAGGACCGTATGAACTGTTAAAAACCGAAGGTGCTCGTAATTACCGGTAATACGATAACATTGTCTTTTCCCTTTCTAACTTTGCTACAAATGTAACCGTGAACAAACACAAAAGTGAAAGTGTCCTTTGAAGTGTATTCTCAAGTATTCCAAAGTGTTCTAGTATAAAGATCTAAAGTATTTAAAGTGATTCTGGTGTTTATATATAATAAATATGACATGCATTACTAACCGTAATAGCATTTCTGATGATTGCATCTGCTTATATTTGCATGCTGTGCATATAGTCCGACATCTAGTAGAAATCGCAGGGTATTGCATCTTTCTTTTGAGGATCGAAAGGGGACGTCGACATGAGCGTGCTTGTAACACTATCCCTAACGTGACGTGTAGTGTACCCAAAATCCCTCACGCGTCGAGGTCCCACAGATTGTGTTTTTTTCTGCCGTGAGAGAGCCTATGACCATCGTGAGTGAGTACAGAGAGAGAAGGTGTAAAGTGTCTATGTTCCTTCAACTCCAAGAGGGGAGGAAGGGGAGCATGTGTATCTAAGCAGATACAATCATCAGAAATGCGATTACGGTAAGTAATGCATGTCTTCTGATGCTTGTTATTCTGCTTAGAATCACATGCTGTGCACAGACTAGCAAGCAGTACCCTGAGATGGTGGTGAGTTGTGTGAAGGAACTGTAGCAAAGAGATGTCTTAGCACTGCTTTTCCCACTTGAGAATCAGACCTAGAATGTGCATCCAGGCAGTAGGGTTGTCTAAAGGTGTGTACACAACTCCAGGTTGCTGCTTTTACAAATGGACTCATGTAACAGAGTGTGATGCAGTTTAAGATCCACTTTGAAACAGCTAATTTAGAGACATGGTCCCCTTCTCTACCAGCTGCCAGTGAAATGCAAAATTGTTTTGTTTTCCTTAGTGGTCTTCTTTTCTCCAGATAATAGATTACCGCTCTCCTCACATCATGTATGTGGAGGCTTCTTTCTGCCACGTTAGCGGGGTTCTGGAAAAAGGTTGGTAGTTCTATTGATTGGGTCCCATGGAACTTTGAAATAAATGTAGGCGCAAATCGTGGGTAAGTGCGCAGGGCCACCTTATCCTTGTGAATCGTGACAAATGGGTCTTGAACTGAAACGGCCTGCAGTTCACTAACTCTCCTTATTGCCACCAGGAAGGCGGTCTTAAGTGAGAGCTTTAAGGCTAGCCTTATGCATAGGTTCAAAGGGAGGTCCCATTAGTCTACTAAGTACAACGTTCAGGTCCCATCTGGGAGCTGGGTTGGAGATAGGGGGATTAAGTATTTTCACCCCTTCCAAAAAAGCCTTCATAAATGGAATCGTCCACCAGGAAACATACTTTTGGGACATGGTGTAGGCTGAAAGTGCAGCTAAGTGAACTTTTAAGGAATTGAAAACCAAGCCTGAATCTAATAGGCGAGTTAGGTACAGGACAATACGTATTGGAGAGCATTGAATAGGATTGATGCGCTTGGCATTGCACCAGATGACAAAGCGGTTCCATTTGCTGGAGTAGCAATGTCTGGTGTTAGGTTTTCGAGTTTTTCTTTAAGTATGTCCAGACATCCCTGATGGAGTTAGAGATGTCCTCAACTCTATGACCTTAGGAACCAGGCTGCTAAATTGAGAGTTTGCGAGCATGGATGAAGTGTTTCCCCCTTGTATTGTGACAGCATGTTGTACGAGCATGGCAGCTTCCTCGCATGGAAGATTGACATTGGCAGGCCCACAGAGGCCACCACATTCATTGTGACTGGTTCCTGGTGCATCGTGTGCACTATCTTGTGGAGTATGGGAGTCAGGGGAAAAGCATAGACAAATTTTCCTGACAACGTTATCCAGCGTCAGTTCCTTTTGGAGCGGTTCTGCGGGTACCGGGAGGTGTAATCTGGGCATTGTGCGTTCACCAGAGTCGCGAACAACTTGATCTCTGGGAAGCCCCAGGCAGCGAAGACATTGAGAACAATGCCTTTGTGCAATCGCCACTCGTACTCTGCAAGTAGTGGGGAATCTCTGCTGAGCACATCCGCCAGAAGATTGAGTTTATTTTTGAGGGCAGAGGTGAACAGCGTACACAAACATCAGAGCAGCCAAGATTAGCAAAATACAAATGACAATAGTGGTGCATAAAAACAGTAATACAATAGAGGTCATGGACGTAGAATCACAGAAGCGTCTAGGGCTGAGGCACATTACACAGATGCTAGGGATGAATTGTCTCCAGAGGAAGATGCGTCTAGGCTATTAAGATAGCTATTGAAGGGGGCCCAGATGTTTTTAGGCCGGGAGTGGGCCTGGAGGGTAGAGAGGTAGTCCTCCTCACAGTTCCGAGACCATGTCAATAAGTTCATCCATTTCTGGAATGTAGGTGGGGAGGAGGACTTCCAGTTCTGCAACACACACTTCTTGGCAATTATAAGGCTAACATACAAGAACTTAGTGGCATCTCCTATAAAACTGTAGAAGCTCCAACGGTGATCCCGAGTGGCCAGGCCTCCAGGTGTGGTGTGATGAATTGCCCCTCCGGGTAGAAATCAGTCAAGGCCACGTATCCCAGGGAGTTCCAGTGTCGTGCCAGGGCCGTGTCATTTGCGAGTTCCAGCCCGGGGAAGTGCCAGGCAGGGAGCCATTTGTAGTACGGGCGTTCCTCGGCGCCAGTGGCGAATATCCACCCCCAGGCCTGCACAGTGGTCCGAACGGGGTCAATGGGCGAGTCCGGTTTGTATTGACGGTGTAATATCAAGGACATTATGTTGGTGTTAGATGCCGCGAGGGTCTCCAACTTGACATGGGGGCGTGGGGGGGTCCGGGGTACCAGTATGAGGCAAATTGTGCCTGCGCTGCGATCCAGTACCGCAGCATATCGGGGGCGGTGAAACCACCTTTGTCGTAGGGAAGTAACATAGCGAGCCATTTTTTGCACACCGCCCCCGAGTGTCACAGGAACTGAGCGCACAGCTTATGGAGGTCTGCAAAATATTTATTACCAGGCCAGATAGGTACATTCGTGAATATATACAGTAGCTTGGGGAGTAATATCATTTTTACCAATGAGAGTCTTCCCGCTAGGGACAGTGGGAGAGGGCGCCAGCGCGTTATTTTAGATTCAGCCTGTTCTACAGCGGCCAAGTAGTTGCCAGCCAGGAGAGTGTCTTTGGTCATGGACACCTGGATTCCCAAGTATTTGATCCCGTTAGGGGACCACCGCAGAGGATACTCGGTGTTGGGGCGTACTGTGGAGCGCGTGATGAGGAAGAGTTCAGATTTGGCATAATTGATTGTGAAGCCGGAATATGTGCCGATGCGGGTGATGTCTCGCAGGATAGGGTCTAGGTGAATATCTGGGTCTCTGACGAACAGAAGCACATCGTCCACGTAGAGTGAGATTATTTCGGGGTCCCCCTGTAACCGTATCCCTTTACGTGAGTGATGTTCCCTAACATAGTCCGCCATGGGCTCAATAGCCAGGGCGAACAGGATCGGGGAGAACGGACAACCCTGACGGATGCCTCTGAATAGAGGGGAATAGAGGGAACAGATCGGAGGTTAGGGAATTGACACGGACCCTGGCGACCGGGGAGGTGTACAGTAGCTTAATATAAGCGATCATCCTCGGCCCGATGCCCGTGGTCTCGAGGACCATCCACATATACTTCCAAGACACCATATCTAAGGCCTTCTGGGTGACCAAGGTGACCGCGATCGCACTCACCCCCTGGTCAATTCGTGCCATGACATTGAGAAGCCATCTAATGTTGTGAGAGGTAGATCTCCCGGGTACAAAACCAGACTGGTCGTCATGTACCATATAGGACATGACAGGTAGGAAGCGGTTGGCGATCACCTTAGCGAAAATTTTTGTATCCAAGTTCATCAATGAGAGGGGCCGGTAGGAACCACATTCATCGATGGGCTTATCGAGCTTGAGCAGGACCAGGATGACGGCCTCACGGAGTGTCGGGGGGAGGGATCCTAGTCGGAGTGACTCATTCCATACCTCAAGCAGTTCAGGGGCCAATATTGCCACGTGTTCCTGATAAAATTCAGCTGTTAACCCATCGGGGCCTGGGGCCTTTCCTTTAGGAAGACCAGATATCGCCTCGACTATTTCATTGAGAGTGATAGGGGAGTCCAATTGGTCTCTGGTGGCGTGGGAGACTATGGTGGTGGGTATCTGATCCAGGAGCTCGTGCATCTGGGAGTCTCCATGTTCAGTGGGCTGGGAGTATAATTCAGAGTAGAAGCCTGTGAAGACCTCAAGGATCTGTTGGTCGGACCACTGTGCAACTCCCGAACTGTCCTTGACACAGGTTATTTGGGCTTGGCCCCATTCCCACCTCGCCAGTGCGGCTAGCGTTTTGCCGGGTCTGACCCCCTCACCGTATTTACGTGCCGCCTGTGGCCGGCTAAAGTACTGTACCTCCCTAGTAGCCTGTTCATTAAAGGTTTTGAGCTCCTCACTGATCTGGGAGAGAACACTAGGATCGACCGAGGCCGGGTGGGCACGTTCCAGGCCACGCAGTTTAGCCTCAGAGCGGCATAGGGCGGCTCTTATGGATTTAAGGACTCCCGACTCTCTAGAGATGGACGCCCCCCTGATAAAGGCTTTGAAAGCGTCCCAGCGGACCCCGGCAGTAGTGGACTGGGGCAAATTGTGTTCGAAATAGGTCTGAATGTCGGCGAGGATGTCTGACTTGAATACTATCTCCCGCAGAGCGGATGATTTAAATCGCCATGTGTTAATAGTGGGGGCGGGTGTCCCCAGTTCCAGGGTTAGTAAGATCGGGGAGTGGTCAGACAGTATGTGCGCAAGTATCCGCACTTCCAGTACCCTGCCCACCATAGGGCCGGACAGAAGAAACATGTCGATCCTGAAGAGCTGTCGTGAACTGACGAATAGTATGTAAACTCGCGCGCTTGCGGTTGTAGGGCCCTCCATACGTCATGGATGTCAAGTGTCGCGATGTGGGATAAACTACGCGCCGCACCAGACAGGGGTCTAGGGGCTGTACCAGTCCTGTCCATTGCGGTATCTAATATGAAGTTCATGTCCCCCTCCCCAGATGATCTGCACTCCGACATATCCCAGTAATATTGCTACCACTTGGTCGATAAATTCAGGAGAATCGACATTGGGGCCGAAGGTATTCACCAGCAAATAATCCCTGTTGGCTATGGCACAATGTAATATGACGTACCTCCCTTCAGAATCTATGTAGCTTTTGTGGAGGACAAACTTAAGTGATTTATGGATCATGGTGACCACCCCTCTATCCCGCGTGGAGTATGAGGTGAAATATCTATGTGGGCCCCATGACGGAGCCATACTATTGGCCAGGGGGCCCGTTGAGTGAGTCTCCTGCAGCAGCAGTACTTTACTCCCATGTCTGTTGGCGTACGCCATGATTTTACGAGCCTTGGTGTAGTTGCTTAGGCCCCGTACATTCCAAGATAACGCCGTTACCGGCATGTCAATGATTCAAGTAGTATCCCACCACGGTTGTCGTATAGTGAATCCTGGGCGGAAGCCGTCCACGCAGGGGCTTCTCGATGCACTGTGGACCGCCAAATCACCTCTGCCATTTTTCCCATAACATAAAACAAACCCTTTCGACCATCCCCCTGCTAAACCCCACCCACCATCACTGCCCACCCACAACTCGCAGTGTTCCCCCCCCCCCCCACCCCAACACCCCCCTTCAACATGAATGCCAACATTTCTCCAGGCCCTGGTGGCTCCAGATAAGTCAATGCCACCATTCCGCCGTGGGTCGGCAGGCAGCACCCAACGTGGGCGTGCCCCCTCCACGATCCAAACTGGGCCCAGTAGTAGTGGCAACCAAACAAAACTAAACAGAGTCATTGCAAATGCAGCGAGGTGCGCTGTTGCCGTGTGGTCGGCTTCTTGAACATCGGAGACGGACAGCAGATGCTGTCTACAGTAGGTTTCTGCAGTATGCGGATACAGTTCTTGGCCCCCCGTGGCAAGCATAAGCGCATGAGGACGAGGATGAGGATGAGGAGAGTTTAATGCAAGAGGTGGTCCAGCGCATCAAGAAGAAAGGGTTTCACCCAGTCCGGAGTATGGTCAGCAGCCATTCGCTTGCTACAGGGAGATATCGGTAGTGGGTAATAAGCAACATTACCATGGTCGCGTTGTTAATCTAGGATCATCAGATAGTGTGGGCATCTTCGAGAGAGGTGATCTGGTGCTACATGGCGTTGGCGGGCTCGCCCCTTGGGTTGTGTAGTGGTATTTCTGACTCGAATTTCACCGCCTCATCGGGGACCGTGAATAAGTAGAGTTTTCCGTTGTGGGTAAGTTTAAGTCGAGCCGGGAATAGGATGGCATATGGGACATTGCGCTCCCTGAGCAGTTTTTTTAACACCAAGGAATTGACGTCTCTCCTGTTGAACCGCGACTGAGAAGTCGGGAAAGATCCTGGTGGTGTTGGCTTCTAAGCGCAAGTCCCCTTTCTCCCGTGCCAGGCGGAGGATGAGGTCTCTGTCACGGTAGTTTAAAATCCTGGCGATGATGGGTCTCGGGATGTCGCCCGGCTTGGGACGAGGGGCTAAAGCGCGGTGGGCGCGTTCGACTGTGAAATACGGTGACAGAGCTGGATTGCCCAGGAGATCTTTAAGTAGGCTCTCGACAGCATCCTCCATGCGCCCCCTTGAGTGCATTCTCAGGGACACCGATATTGCGTAGATTATTTCTGCGGGAGCGAGATTCCAATTCGTCGCACTTAGCTTTTACTACTTTCATGTCTCGTGACAGGGATGCAACAGTGGACTGCAATGTGCGTACTTCATCCTCATTCGTGGAGATCCTGCTTTCAGCCTCTGTAATTCTGGTCCCGGCTTGATCAACACGTGTCTTAAGCGAGGCGACATTGGCATTTATATCATCTAGTTTCTCGTGGAAGGAGGCGAAGTTTTTAGCCATCGATTCCATGAGAGTGGTGAGGTCAGGCCCCGATGTTCCAGGGTGGGCCTCCGCCCCAGGTTCCTCCTGCAGGGATGACGGTGAGCATGACCCTAGTTCTCGAGACGGCCATTGCAAATTTGTCCATGGCTCCCCCCTTGGCGCACCACCTCTGTTTATTCGGCATGCTGGGATGTGGTTAAATGTCAGAGATCCGCAGGAAGCTCACTTGGGGAGAATAGATGTCGACGGCCACGGGATTCCAGTTAGTCCCCAGCTAATGGTGTCAGGCCTGCTGGGCCCCTGCAGGGGCAGATGACACTGGTAACCCTGGGTGAGGTGGATGGCAGTTCCTGGTGCTATCGTGCAGAGGCCGCCCGTGGAGCAGGCCCGGTGCCTGCGTGGCCCCCAGCAGAGGCAGGTTCCAGATGGTGTCCAGACGAGGCCAGAGGAGGGTGAGGGAGCAATGGTTTACCCCACTCTCAAGGAAAGGCAGCCAGAAGTACGGGATGAATAGGATGGGGGGGGCCTATGTCCAGGCCACGTAGGTCTGCACTGGCCCTCAGCACAGCCAGGCAGCACAAATGCAGAGGCCCAGGGCAGTTCAAGGGCACGGTGCGTATGAGCACCCCCTTCCAGGCTGTGGAGCGGCCCCTTGCCTCACCAGTGCGGCGGCGGCCGCGTGTGCAATGTGTCCCCCCGCGCTCCTCACCTGGGATCCGTTGGAGCCTGGGTCTCAGCCCAGCGCTCGCGTGGCGCGTGTGTTCGTCCGAGCCCCGGCTCACGGGGCCCGCCCGCGGCACATGTCCGTCCTGGGGCTCCGGCTCCAGCAGGGTGGGAGGGGGCAGGAGGGAGCTAGAGCGGCCGCGCTCCTGCGTCGGGCCAGCCCCAGCCGCACACCCCAGCAGCGCCGCCCGTGACAGCCCGCAGACGTGCGCGAGCCCACACGGCAACGGGCGATAAAGATGCAGCAAGGTCCCGCAAGTCTGCACGCCGCAGCGGCCAGGCACGTCCTGGGGAGGCCACTCGCGGTCGGGCGGCTTCAGAACGAGGCTCTGTAGTTAGGATCCCAGTGGGCAGATCTGGTCGAAACTTGCAGGGATGAGGCAGGGGATGCTCCCCAGCAGCGCCAGACGATGGTGACCCGCAAAGTGGCCGTGTTGCGCAGATGTTGGCGGATTACTGCCGAGTCACACAGAGCTTATCAGCTAGGCAGCCATCTTGGGCTGCTCAACAGCGCCACCTTCCTTTCCATATGTTCTGAGACAGTTTGGATATCCCTGGAGAGGGAGTTCCCCCTTGCTTGTTCAGGTAATACATGGCCGTGATACTGTCTGTGAGGACTAAGACTGTCTTTCCCTGGAGGTGTGTTTGAAAAAACTTCAGGGCCTTGAATACTGCTAGAAGTTCCAACAGGTTTTTGTGATTGGATGATACTGCTGGGGACCAAACGCTGTGTGCCGTCTGATGAAGAAGGTGAGCCACCCACCCCGTCAGATGTGTCCATGGTGAGAGTGGCTTCTACTGCGGGGGTGGTGAAGGGGTGGTGACGGCCTTCCCTTGCAAGAGATTTTCCATTGACCACCACTGCAGAGAGAGAACGAGGGCTACCGAGACAACCACTAGATCATCCCATTGTCCGCTGGCCTGACACCATTGGCTCGAGAGCCACTCTTGCATGGGGCGCATGTGCAGACGTGCGTGTAGGACTAGATAAATGGAGGAGGCCGTCATCCCTAACAGTCGCATGGCTTGGCGTACGGTCACCTTACGATTGGCTATAGAGTGAGGGATCTGGAATAGCATGTTTTGTACCCTCTCGTTGGAGGGGAAGACAAGCCTGTTTTTTGTCCAAATTAGAGCCCCCAGAAACTGCTCGACTTGGCTGGGGTCTAGGCTGGTTGATCGAGAATCCCAGACTGAAGAGGAGATTTACTATCTTCTGGGTATTTGATAGACATGTTCCGTACGAGTCACCAGTTATTAGCCAGTCATCGAGGTAAGGATAGACTGGAATGGACTGCCTGTGCAGGTGAGCAGCTACTACTGCCAATACTTTTGTAAACACCCTTGGGGCTGAGGCAATACCGAAGGGAAGGACCTTGAACTGATGGTGCATGTCCTCTAGCATGAACCTTAGGTACTTTATGTGCGCTGGCAACATTGAAATATGAAAGTATGCAACTTTCATATCCACTGTTGCTATGTAATCCCTCTGCGTCAACAGTGGGATTACTTCCTGCAATGTTGTCATTCTGAACTTTTGCGGCTTGACAAATGTGTTCGCTGGGCTTAAGTCTAACACAGGGCGCATGGTGAGATCCTTTTTGCGTATAAGGAAGTACACTGAATAAATACTGTTTACTGAATGGGGACGACTTCTATGGCTGTTACGCTCACCTGGTTCACACAGGGGCGTCGATCGGACCCGGACCGCTGCGGTCTCCACCAACGTGATGCATAGTGAAGAGATGACAGTCTGGACTGGCCCGCCTAATCTTGTCTGCTGGACTCGTAGAAGTATTCTCCTGCAAGTGGAGAAAGGGATTTAGCCACCCGTGGACTTTAGTGGTGCCCCCCCCCCCCCAACTGTTCTCATTCTCCCCACTAATCACCTCCGATATCCCCTCTTGGTAACCTCACCTTACGTTTTTAAATGAGCGCTCCATCCTGCATGGCATGCAGGGGCGCGTAGATACCAGTTACTTCACTGGTTTGAAGGTACTGGAGGAGTTTCGGAAGAATATTGACTCCAGTGTCTATAAAGTTCAAAGAGTTAAATATGTCCGTTGTTCACTCTTGTTCCATTCCCTCGTTAGGTTGCAGCTGGGTCCAAAAGAATATTGCCTGGAGGCAGCTGATGGCGTTCAGGTAAGAGTCTATTACCAAACACTGTCCGGTAAAAGTTGCATGAGTTTAACTTGCTGTTCTCTCCCTTTATAGGTGCGGCATAGAAAGATGCAGCGAATTAAAGGATAATACCTCCAGTGGTAAAGCAGGTAAGTCTATGGTGGCAAAGAGATTGTCTTTGTCGGTTTTCTCGGCTCACCTTGTTATTTCTTTTGTTTTCCCCCCAGGTGCTAGGTTTTGACGAAGAAAATGATGGAGGCAACGCCGAGTTGAAAGATGCGGTGGACTGGTGAGTATAACCCGGCGCTGCTGCTGGCGAAGCGACGCGTGCTGAAATAATGTCCTTTCCAGGCTCAGAGATGTGCTGGGTCCGGAATCAGGTAAGGCATCAAATAATGTCCGTGATCTAACCTCTTCTCCTTTCTTTTCCTTTTGTCTAGGAGCTCCGGATTCGAGGCGGGCGTGGCGGAGACTGGATGCTGACTTGCAGACACGGTGAGCGTTACGCTGCTGGATGCAGAATAACACGAAGCATGAGCTGCTGTTCGGGCATGGTTTAAATAGCCTGCAAAGTAGTCCCAGGTAAGAAGTTCCCCAGAACCACACCCGAGTAAAAAATAGTCCCTGTAAGAAAATAGTCCCATCCAGGCCTCACGTTGGCTTAGACTCATTTGCAGCATGGTCTGCATAAGGCAAGTAAAGTCTATGAGCCTGGCGCCAGGACTGAATCCAAACAGCCCCCAGCCGGGGCTGTTGGGGTTTTAATGAGTATCTGGATGCCTGCTCCCAGGGATGATGGACTCGATCCGGATGCCCGGGGGTAGGCATCATGACAGCACACCCGCCCCTCCCCCCCCCCCCCCCCCCCAAGGCCCCTCCTAAAGTTGCTTGTCTGGGAAGTCCCGATGGAATTTCTTCACCAATCGAGGAGCATGAACGTGGTCACTAGGTTCCCATGACCTTTCTTGTGGTCTGTAACCCTTCCAGTGGATTAAATAAAAAAGTCTTGATTTAACCATTTTAGAGGATAGGATTTTTTTTACCTTGAATTCAGGTTCTCCCATCTATCAGGATGGAGTCAGGTGGTTTGGTTAATCTTGTCCCGGGTTGAACTGGTTTTAGAAGTGAAACATGAAAGACAAGATGAATCTGCATATTAGAGGGTAATTCTAATTTGACGGCCACCGGGTTGATAATGGCCTTAATGGTGTAAGGTCCCAAATATCTAGGATTAAAAGTCTGAGTTCCTTTCAGAGGTATATGTCTTGTAGCCAGCCAAACTTGGTCTCTGATTCGATATGGTGGGGTCTCACTTCTATGTTGATCAGCATTGCTCTTGTATTTCTCTTTTGCTTGTTTCAAATGTTTTGTTGCCTCTTTAAAAGCTTGTGTAATAGTAGAATGCAGATGAGTTACTGCCGGCATTTCTAAATGCTGGAGCAAATCGAGTTCTGAGGTTCGAGGATGATGTCCATATATGGTATAAAAGGGGCTTTGTCCGGTTCCTGAATGTAAAGAGTTATTGTATGCGTATTCAGAAATCCATAAAATGTCCTTCCAATTACTTTCGGTTTGGAGGAGCATACAACGTAGGTATTGTTCAAGAGTCTGGTTGGTTCTCTCCGTCTGACCATTGGTTTGGGGATGCTGACTGGTTGATAACCTTACGTCGATTTTTGCCAACTGACAACACTTCTGCCAAAATTGCGAAATGAACTAACTACCTCGGTCAGAGATCAATACGGAAGAAAATCCATGTATTCGAACAAAATTTTCGAGAAATTCCTTGGCCAAGATTGAAGCAGAAGGTAATCCTTTTAAAGGAATAAAGTGGGCCATCTTGGAAAAAAGATCCACAATAACTAGAATGGTGTTGAATCCATTACATGGCGGTAGATCTGTAATAAAGTATAAAGACAAAATGTGCAATGGTGTGGGTGGAATATCTAAAGGTTGTAAAAGACCAGCTGGTTTCTTCTTTTGACTTTTGTTCTAGGCGCAGATGCCACAAGACAGTACAAATGACTTTACATCTTTTCGACAGGTGGGCCACCAGAATTGTCTTTTAATTTTAGCTTCAGTTTTTGCAATACCTGGGTGCCCTTCCATCAGAGCTTCATGGTAATTGGAGATGACTTGTTCTTGTAGTTCCTTGTGTGGTAGAAATAGATGCCCTTGATAGGAAGGTAGGTCATTGACAACTGAATAATCTGGGCCCCTTTTAACCCAGTCCTGCAGGGCTGCTGAATCGAAAAGTTGTTGGATCTTTAAATGAATATCTTCTAAGGTCTGTAGAGTAGTTCTCCCAAGAATTCTTTGTTCAGGAATTATAGGCACCGGTTCCGGGTTCGAATATGCTTCTCCCATCCCAATTCGGGATAAAGCGTCTGCCTTACCATTCTTACAACCTGGTCGATAAGTGATCACGAAATCGAATTCGGCAAGGAATAAGGCCCATCGAAGTTGACGCGATGATTGGGCCTTGGCTGTTTTTAAATACTGCAAGTTCCTGTGATCGGTGATTACAGTAATGGTATGCCTGGCACCGAGAAGATAATGCCGCCAAGCCTTGAAGGCGGATTTGATGGCTAACAACTCTTTACGGTAACCGCATAGATTAATTCGGGGGCCGAGAATTTTCCGGACCAAAATGCTACTGGATGAAGTTGACCGGTTTCCGGATCCTTCTGGGACAGGACAGCCCCCATGGCTAAACTGGATGCATCGGTTTCAACTATGAATGGGAGCTCGGGGCGTGGCTGCTTTAAGAGAGGTGCCGACGTGAATTTCAATTTCAGTTCTTGGAAGGCTTTTTCAGCCTCTTCGGTCCACAAGAAGCGTTTGTTTTTTCGCAAAAGTGCTGTGATGGGGGGTACAACATATGAGAAGTCATGAATAAATCTGCGGTAGAAATTAGCAAATCCAAGCATGCTTTGCACCTCTTTAACTGAACTGGGTGAGGGCCACTTGAGAATTGCGTCCACCTTTCGAGAGTCCATTCGGACTCCTTTTGGAGTCAGGATAAATCTAAGGAGTTCAACTTCTGTTGCATGAAAAACACATTTTTCCAATTTTGCATTTACCTTGTGCTGGCGTAGTTCCTCAAGGACTGCACAAACGTCCTTAAGATGGTCTGATTCTGACGAGGAGTACACTAGAATGTCATCTATGTATACACCACAGACGTGTAGACAACACAGACTTCAATGAGTTCACGAAGGACATCGTTCATAAAATACTGGAAGGCTGCTGGTGCATTGCACAACCCAAAGGGCATCACCTGATATTCGAATAATCCGTACTTGGTGCGAAAAGCGGTCTTCCATTTGTCGCCCTTCTTTACACGTACCAGATGATATGCCCCTCGGAGATCTAATTTAGTGTAGATGCAAGCATCCTTTACTTGGTCTAGTAGGTCGGGGATCAGAGGCAATGGATATCGGTTCTTCACCGTGATCTGGTTTAATGCCTGGCAGTCTATGCACGTTCTGAGGTCACCTTCCTTTTTGGGCACGAAGAATAAAGCTGAAGATGCAGGGGACTTAGATGGAAGAATGAAGCCATTAGCAAGGTATTGGTCCAAGTATTGTCATAGTTGACAGTTTTCGGGTTCCGTAAGGGCGTAGATCCTACTGCATGGAGGTTATGCACCTGGCATGAGGTCGATTTGACTATCGTATGATCTATGAGGTGGTAAGGTGTTTGCCTGTTCTTTTTGGAAAACATCCTGGAATTCTTGATATTCCTGAGGTAACTGCATGACTGGATTAGCGACTGTGGCCAGGTTTTTATTCAAGGTTTTTTCCAGGTAACAGGTGTGTGCACACTACGGGAAGGTTACTCTCTTCTCTCGCCAATCAATACTAGGATTATGTGTTTCCAACCAAGGTATCCCCAGTATTATTTGGAACTGCGGGGCTTTGATTAAGTCAAACACAATAGTCTCTCGATGCCCATCTTGACCCAACAGTGTCATCTCTGTGGTGGAATGAGTTACAGGCCCAGAGGCAATTTCAGTTCCATCGACTGTGGTGATAACATCCAAAGTGGTCTTTTTACAGAGAGGTAGATTCATCCTAGAAGGCAATTCGTGGTCAACATAGTTTCCTACGGCCCTTCTATCAATGTATGCCCTAACTGCGTGCATACGTGATGGCTGCCTTGGATCAATAAGGACCATTGGTATGATTAGGTGAGAGGTCCGAGTGTCCTTCTTTAAGCTCGGCAAGCGGACCTCTACGCTTGTCAGGCGTTGTCGTTTCCCGAATCAGACTCGGTTTGATTCCTATCAGCAACTCCGACTACTTTCTTGGATGGTTTTATAGGGCAATCCCGTAGAAAATGTCCTGAGGCCCCACAGTACAGACACAACTGAATCTGTCTCCTTTCTCTTTCTTTTTGAATTAAGGGTCCCTTAAACCCCCCCGATCTGCATGGGTTCTGATGTATCTGTTCCTTTGGGAGTAACATTGGGTTTAACCAATACCTGATTCTCGAACTTAGCTCGATCAGCTTTTCTATTCAGAAGTCTGTGGTCTAGCTGGACCACTAAGTCTATATATTCTGCGCAATCCTGAGGTGGGTTCACAACTTGGGCCAAAACATCTGAGTTCACCCCGAAGTCCACGATGAAATAATGTAATTCGCTTTACCTCTGGCCATCCGGTTTCCACCACCAACCTATTGAAGGTTGCGATATAAGTTAGCAGGTCCTGGTTTCCATGTCATAGCGATAGAAGTTCATTATCCAGGGCCTGTCCCTGTGAATGTCTGGCGAATAGTCTTTCCATGCTCAATTGAAAACCCTGAAAATCCTGAAGAGGGTCATCCTGGTTGACTAATGGAATTGACCAATCCACTGCGCTGCCACTAAGGTATGATAGTACAAAGGCTACTTTGGCTTGGTCGTTTGGAAAAGCTTCTGGTCTGCATAAAAAGTGCAAGCGGCATTGGTTCATGAACATGGCAAACCTTTTCGGGTCCCCAGCAAAGCGTGCGGGTGGAGCTAAAGGAATGCTCCCTGGTAGAACCACTTGCACAGTGCTGCTTGATGAAACAGGGGTTGAATTCCCCCCCAAGTCCAGGTAGCGGTGTTTGCCCGGCTTGGTTTTGCAGCAGTTGTCTGGCAAGATCATCAGTGCGCTCCTTTGACACAATCAGTTCTCTCCTGTTTCTTAGCGCGCGGAGTGCACTTCTGCCCTAAGTTCTCCTAACAACTGGGCTAGTTGGTCGGTTTCTGAGGTCTCCATTACGCCCGGGTGGGGCTTTGTAGATAGGCTTCGTGTTCCGTTACGCTCACCTGGTTCCCACAGGGGCGTCAATCGGACCCGGACAGCTGCGGTCTCCACCAAAGTGATGCATAGTGAAGAGATGACAGTCTGGACTGGCCCGCCTAATCTTGTCTGTTGGACTCGTAGAAGTATTCTCCTGCAAGTGGAGAAAGGGATTTAGCCACCCGTGGACTTTAGTGGTGGAAACCCTCCCCTACCCCCCCCCCCCAACTGTTCTCGTTCTCCCCACTAATCACCTCCGATATTCCCTCTTGGTAACCTCCCCTTATGTTTTTAAATGATGAGCTCTCCATCCTGCATGGCATGCAGGGGCACGTAGATACCAGTTACTTCACTGGTTTGAAGGTACTGGAGGAGTTCCGGAGGAATATTGACTCCAGTGTCTATAAAGTGTCTATAAAGCCAGGACTGAATCCGAACAGCCCCCAGCCGGGGCTGTTGGGGTTTTAATGAGTATCTGGATGCCTGCTCCCAGGGATGATGGACTCGATCCGGAGGCCCGGGGGTAGGCATCATGACAATTGGCCTCTTGGTGGATGGTATGGAGGTGGCCGGTGGAACGCGATACAATAACTGTGGGTGATGGTCTTGAGCAGAAACTGGTTGATCTCTCCACCCCCCTCCCATGCGTAAAGAAAAGATGTTAAACGTCCCCCGACCAGGGAGGCATGGGAGGGCATCCGGACTGGCAAGTCATTTTGGAGCAGAGGCCAGGAAGCCTCATGGGGTGGAGTTTCTACCTCTACCCTTGCCTCCTCTTTGTCCTCTGCTGGGATTGGTTGTTACCGGCTGTGCCCTGTCCAGTGAACCATGGTGAACCTCCAGCGCCATACTGGCCGTGTGGCGATGAGGAAAAAGACTGGCCCTAAAAGAACAGCGAGAGTTCGCCCCGTCCCGTTGTTGAAAGGGTCTGGCTGTGATACGATTAAGAGATTTAAGAGTTTCATGCTCTTTTTTCGGTTGTACACAAATTGTACGAATGACAATTGTTCGAATAACAACTGACCTTCTGCACAATTGACTGAATTTAAACGGTCAATTAGGATATATATGCGGGGGGAAACCACCCACATCCCCCCCACCCAATCCCCTTATAATATTATCCCAACCCAGAATATAGAAAAATTACCATATGGTCAATTGTGCAGAAGGTCAATTCGGACCACTGTTATTCAAACAATTGAATCATTCAAACAATTGTAAACTAACTATTCAGGTAATAACCTTTTTTTGCTGTCTCCAAGGCGTCGTTCACAGCTTTCCCAAGCAAATTAGTCTCCAATACAGGTTTGTTTATTAAGGAGGCCTGAATCTTTGACTTAAATCCTGAGTTTTTGAACCAGGCGTGCCTTTTGAGAAGAGTGCCCTGAGCCAAAGTGCGCCCGCTGTCTCAGCTGCATCCAGCATATTTTTGATGTTGTGGGTTACGATTGCCAGAATGCGTGACCGCACAGCTTCCGGGACTTCTTGGAGGCATTCCTGAAGCAGGTTCCACTGGACATCACTATAACTTGCAATAAGAGTAGGGTTATTTGCAATTCTTGTAGAATATGCTGCCGAGGTGGTGATACACTTGCCAAAGGCGTACAGCTTTTTGCAGTCTTTGTCGAGGGGCGCCTATGCAGTAGACAGTGGGACCCCAGGACCCTTCCTGGTGGTGGTAACAACCAGGGAGTCTGGTGTGGCATGCCCTGTGATGTACAAAGGGTCAGACAGAGAGGGGCAAAACAGTTTTTCAACCTGAGGGTAGACCGCCCTTGTAAGGAAAGGGGACAGTAAAGAAGGTGTGAGGCACGTCTTAATAGAATTTAGCAGGGGGCTAGCCTGACTTCTGGGTTTTATTTCCTTCAGAATGTCCTCAACAAAATCAATGTCTTGAACCGCTTCCTGCGTGGCAATCTGGAAGTGGTCTGCTGCCCTCTTCAGGATTGCATTAAAAGTCATCTGATCGTCAATCAGCGAGGACTTCCTCTGTTGAGGAGAGGAGGGAGGATCCAGACAGATGACATCTGGGTCAGGAGTTGGAGTGGGTGAAAGCCAAGGTGCTTCCTCTGCAGGTTGATCTTGACTCCAATCTGGGCACTGGTCAGTTATGGTCCTGTCCAAATGGATTGTCCCCCTGAGCATAGGGATCCTCGTATGCCTCTTCTGGTTCCGAGAACTCAAAGACCTCTTCTTGGTGAGTTAGAGCTTGGCCTAAAAGCTTCTGCACCTTTGGTAAAATGGGGCAGGGATCCTCCTCCCTAGGTCTTTTAGGGGTAATAAACCTTTCTGTAAAGTCTACAAATTGTGGCAGTTTGTCCATGTAGTTTTCAAACCTTACTCTGGTTCACAGAGATGAACCAGAGGGTCTGGAGGGGGGAGTGGGGTGGGGCGGTTCTCTAGGAGGAAAAGGGTACCTAGAAGGAGTGGATTTATCAGATAAAGCCTTAGATGGGGCCTGGGTCCCTTCAGAATAGACCTCTCGACAAGAGAGGAGTGATTTTTGGTCTTTCCGCTGCCGAAACTATAGCTGTGAGACGCTTGCATAGCTTTGCCGGTTGTGAGGCATTTCGACGTGCCTTTAGGTGTGTAACGCTCACCTGATTCCCGTAGAGGCGCCGGTCTTGACTGGGCGTATACCGTATCTTCAGAGGTGATGTGTAAAACACGGCTGGCTCTTTGGGCTGGACCTCTGTGCACTGTATGTCTGACTCGAAGGGTAAGATGTCTGCAGATAGAAAATATGGGATTAAGGAACTGGGTTATTGAATGTCTCTCTATAAAACAGCGTAATCCTTTTGTCCTCAGGCCATTGAGTTTCCACTATCAGTCTGTTGAAAGACGCAATATAAGCCAAAAGGTCTTGATTACCTTGTCGCAACGAAAGAAGCTCATTGTCCAAGGCCTGCCCCTGTGAATGTCTTGCGAACAGTTTTTCCATACTGAGCTGAAAAGCTTGAAAATCATGGAGGACCGGATCATCTTGATTTACTAGAGGGATCGACCAGTCTGCTGCATTGCCACTAAGGTACGAAAGCACGAAAGCTACTTTAGCTTGATCAGTTGGAAAGGCTGCTGGCCGGCAAAAGAAATGCAACCGGCACTGATTGATAAATACTGCAAACCTCTTTGGGTCACCAGAAAATCGTTCGGGCGGAGCCAGAGGTACATTCCCAGGTAGGTTGATCTGCACTGGATTCATAGAGGATGTAGAAGGAAGATTTCCCCCAGATGCGGGTAACGGGGTCTGTCCGGCTTGTGACTGTAGCAATTGTCTAGCGAGATCATCTGTTCGCTCCTTGGAAATAATCAGTTCCCTTCTTAGAGCGTTCGTTTCCTGACGGGCTGCATGCACTTCTGCCCTTAGTTCCCCAAGTAACTGGGCTAGCTGGTCGGTATCCAAGGTTTCCATAGCGCCTGGACGGGAGTTTTGTGGCAGGCTTTGCGTTCTGTAACGCTCACCTGATTCCCGTAGAGGCGCCGGTCTTGACGGGGCGTATACCGTATCTTCAAAGGTGATGTGTAACAAATGGCTGGCTCTTTGGGCTGGACCTCTGTGCACTTTATGTCTGACTCGAAGGGTAAGATGTCTGCAGATAGAAAATATGGGATTAAGGAACTGGGTTATTGAATGTCTCTCTTCTTCCCTTTCTCTTCTCCTGTAGAACCCCAAAGGTTAACGCTCTCACCTTAGGTAAGTGAACGCCGTGCTCTCCATCTTCCTCGGGGCAGGGTGCTGTAACCAGTTTCTTCACTGGATAAGGGTAGCAGGCCTCTTGACTTCAGAGGACTGCTGTCCGTCGTTTACTGCACGAACGGTAAGTTTCGAGTAATTCTAATGTCTTTAAAGTCTTTAGTAATGATGTTTCTTGTTTTGCAGGGTTCCGGCGATGGCGGATGATGGGCTGAAGTGAGTTGAAGATGGAGCCCGTGTGATGAATAGAAGCGCCTGGAAGCACGTAAGTAAGCGCTTGTTGCCTGCTTCACGATGCGCTCTAACTGTCTTTTTATTTTGCAGGTACAAGTCCGGAGCGGCTGCAGGGTGCCGGAATACCCACTGAGTTAGATGTGGAAAGGAGTAATGGCACGTGAGTATTAAAGTTCCCCAATGTCTTTAAACGCACCTTGTTTTGTCTTTCAGATGCGGGATGCAGCGCCGAAGGCCTCCGGAGCGTGCGAAGAGTTGGTAAGCTTTTGTCTTTCAGATGCCGGAATGCAGCGCGAGGCGTTGGTGACAGCCGATGGACCAGGTAAGTGAAGAGCCGTCACTGAAGACCGTAATGCTAACCTGTTCTTTCTTGTCTTTATAGGTGTTGCTGAAGGGTGGATTCAGGATGGTAAGCCTTTTTCCTTAGGCCCAGGATCAGATGCAGAAGACACGATGAGCGTTCTGCTGCAGAGGATGCAGAATAACGCAAAGCAAGATTCATCCATTGGGTGTGGTTTAAATAGCATCCTGTAGTGCTTAGGTGTCTCCTTCCACAGCCACGCCTAGGTAAGAAAAGAGTTCCTGCTTTCCAGAAGAGTTCCAGTGTTCTGAATCTAGGGAGTGGCTCCTGCCCCACCCAACAGGAAAAGTAGTTCCAAACAGAAGAGGATCAGAGGCTCAACTGGCAGGCAAGTAAGCAGCATGGTCTGCTGCAGGTAAGTCCACCCAAGCATTATGAGCCCGGCGCTTCCAGCGCTGGGACTGGGCATATTTATGAGCCTGGTGCCACTGGCGCCAGGACTGGGTCCAAAAGGTCCCAATTGGGACTGGTTGGCACTCGGAACCTGGGTTATGGATCTGCTTCCAAGGGAGTTGGGAAAACCCTGACCTTTTGGAAGCAGAGATCATGACAAGGTGTCATTGCGGTTTTCTCTTAGAGCGTTAGCGCTCGTGTGCTTTTTTATAAGAGGCGCCCTTCTGGGTGGAATGCCCGGACGCATGCCCAGAGACGACGGATGTGTGGAGGGCGGCCAATCGCGAGGATCGATAGGCCCCGAAGTTTTCAGCTGGCCTGTTGGCGTCTGATGCCCAACTGTCGAGGGAGCCCGTGAGGTTGTACGTTTATCCTTGGGTGGTGCAGGTGTGCTTCTGTCGCCGGTCTGTGATTTCCCCAGAGTATTGCATCTTTCTTTCGAGGATCTTTCGATCCTCGAAAGAAAGATGCAATACTCTGAGATTGCCACTAGATGTCGGACTATATGCACAGCATGTCATTCTAAGCAGATTAACAAGCATCAGAAATCATTTTATATCAATTTTAAGTGTAAGAGTTTCTTTGATGTGCATGTCTAAGTTTCAGTGCACTTACCTACAGCTCACATCTTCCTACAAGATAAGCCTGACTGCTCTGCCACTCTACCAAAGCCCTGCGTTAGTAACAACTGATACTGGAGATCTACAAACCACTGGGATAGCTTACTAAAGTCTTACTACCAGAAGGGCTTTAGGAAAACATCCCTGACAGACCAAAGCCTCTCTGGCCGTTTCTCCTCTTTCCCCCTGTTCACTCTGATGTTTCTAGACAAGTCTGATCTATGAAAGTCTTGTCAAAGCAGGTGCTTCCCTATTCCTCCAAAACCATGAAGGACCACATCGACACCCTTGAGCCAGCCTTAGCCAATTTCTGCATTCACTCTTTTGCCACAGGAACCTTCCTCTCCCCCTTAAAGCACTCTCTTGCGCACCCTCTTCCCAAGAAGCCCTCTCCATCACTCCTTGCATGGGCAAACTCATGCAAAATCTGGCCATCGCCCAGCTTGATCTACATACTGAATCTGATAGTTGTCTCCTTGACCATCAGTCTGGCTTCAGAACCGCCTGAAGCACGGAAACTGCTCTCCTGAACACTCGTGAAGACTTGCTCTCCAATCTTCACTCTAACCATCCTTCTGTCCACATTCGCCTTGATCTATCCACTGCTTTTGACACGGTCAACCACTCCATCCTGCTCAATTGTCTCTGGCAACAACCTAGGGATCTCTGGTCAGGCCCTTGCCTTGATTACCTTTCTCACTGATCAAGCTTGAGTCTTTCCTCTCTTCTCTCTCTCTCACTACTTGTGGTTTTCCACAGGGGTCTAACCTCACTCCCTGGCTCTTTAACCACTACCTGGCACCCCTGGCCCACCACATCTCTACCTTCTGCTCTAACTTTCAGTGTTTTGCGGATGACACCCAGCTCTCCTTCAGGCTCCCTACAGCCTCTTCTGCCCCTTCTCTCATACCAGACTGTCTGAACACAATTCAGGAATAGTTGACCTCCAAAGATCTCTGCCTTAATGCCAGTAAGACGGAGATCCTCTTCATTGGGACACCTGCTCCTGCCTTTCCTCTCTCACTCTGGCCTCCCACCCTGGGCCCTCTACCGGCTCCTTCCTTTGAGGCTAAGAACCTACGGGTCATCTTCAATTCCACCCTCTCCTGCTCTACTCACATCTCCTACGTCTCTAAGAAATCAAACTATGAACTGCACCTCCTCATAGGTATTCTTCCTTTTCTCACTTTCCCGCTGAAGCTCACTGTCTCCAGAGCACTGGCCCTCTAAGCTGGACTACTGCAACAGCCTCTTTCTAAATCTGCTTGCCTCTACTCTTCGCCCTTTACAACTTCTCCAGAACAGGACTGCAAGACTTGTCCTTTGCCTCAAGCCCAGGGATCGTACCTCTACAGCCCTGAAATCTCTCCACTGGCTTCCTGTGGCTGCAAGGATCAAGTTCAAGGCCTGCTGCATTGCCCACAACGCTTTCTGCGGCCGGGGACCATACTACATCCAATATTCTGTTCCTAAACATCTTCCTCATCGAGCCCTCTGCTCATCCACCTCCAACTCACTGAAGGTCAGACACTTCTCCAGGCAGAGTGGGGAGTAGATCTCTCTCTTGGGCTGGGGCCACCCTATGGAACAGCCTCCTTGCCTCTCAAACTTGAGTAGGACCATCTAAGTTTCCGGAAGCAACTCAATACCTTCCTTTTCGCTTCCACTTTCTCTCTCCCGCTCCCTTGCTGATGTCCCCGTCTTCTGTACACTCTGGTTACCTGGCCACCCACTGAACCAACGGGATCAGGCTCCTGCACGACCAGTTGACCTTGCACTGCCTCTGGGCCTCCCAACCACTTAAGGGACTATATCCGCAACCCTACAGTCCCCTGACTCTCTGCACTTATGAGCCACCAACGGAAGCATTTACAAGCTACTGGCACTCTCCTCCGCCCTGCCACCGGCACTTCTGCCCCTCCGTCCCCCTCGCACTTGCACCATCTGAATGACAAGGCCTAGTAAGATTGTTGTTTTGTCCTCTGTCCCCCACCTTCCTTGTCTTGTTGCGCCTAGAAATACTTGTGGACAGGCACGTTATAAATTACCTATCATATCAGCTAGACCGCTCCTGTGGTGGACTTGTATTAGCCAGAAAACATGTAGCCTCCAAGTCTCAGACCACAGCCACTTCGTCTCAAATGCCTCCAATCGGCGACCTCCTCTTAAGTGCCGCCCAGGGGGAGCACCCAAGCAGCAGCTGCGTGGCTCACAGACTTCACAGAGCAGAGCCCTCCCTTCTCCATGCACGGGACCCTGGGGTGCAGGAGGCGCGCCCCTTGCTCTGATTTTAGTTGGCCAGCCCAGCATCCCCATTATGGGACCCTCTATGCACCCTGTAGGGGCTGGATCACAGCTGCGGTTTATGCCTGTTGCATAATTCCAATGGATAGTCATTATGTGTCTGCACGTTGCTAACCCCCATGCTTGCAGCGCTGTAATTGCTCCTGGATCAGCAAGTTATACGGCCAGGGGCTGCCTTTCACAGAGTGAGGGAGTATCTATGGTGCGGCACTGTGCGTGTCCCTCCAGCACACCTTTGTGCTGCAGTGGAACCTGCTGGGGAGAAGTGGTCTAATGGGCAGCAGGGTTTCCCTCTGGCTGCCTTTACCGCCAACTACCCTGGTAAGACCGTTTTAACATGTATGTTCATGAACCGTCTTATCCGAGGACTCCCTTTAGTATTGTATTTTAGGAGGCTTTTAATGAAAGTGATATCATGTTTTTCTTATTTATTAGATATTTCTAAGGTGCCTATACAACAAATGGTGTTTCAAGGTCAAGGCGCCACAAGACAAGGCCTTGTGGCATTCAGTTTGTGCAAGTGTAACAATAAGTGCGAGGAAGGGGTGGGGTGAAGTGCCGGTAAAGTGCTAGGGTGGGAAGGGAAGTGCAGGTTACAGAAGATAGAGTGCAGGTGAAAAGGAGAGCTGGGGGTGTGGGGGTGGAGAGGGCAACAGGGGCTAGGCAAGTGCTAGGGGAGGCCAGGAGGGCAAGTGCCAGGGATTGCGTGAGGTGCAGGGTCCACATGCTAAGTACAAGAAGGGGGTAGACTCAGCGGGGGCAGGGGGAGAGACGAGCTGGTGCCCTGTAGAACTCGGAGGGAACCAGGCAGCCAGTCAATGCGGCAGAAAGGGGTGTTAGCAGGGGAGCGGGAAGGATGAAGAGGAGGGTCTTGAGAAGCTCCCAGAACGTAAGGAATTCTGGCTCAAGTCTGAGAGGGGCAGGGAGACCATTCCAGAGGGAGGCTCCTGCAGAGGAGAGGGATCTATCCCCTGTTCTCTGCTTAGAGAAGCGAACGATCTGCAACGAGTTGAAGATAGAAGACCGAAGGGCTCTAGCAGGGAGGTATTTATGGAGAGAGTTGGATGTAGTAGGTTCCTCTTTTGGAGGCTAACTCAAAGGGTCACGACAGGATGTGCAGTAAACATCCCTGGTCCCATAGTACCGGCTCTGCCGAGGATCCTTGTGTCAAGGATGTTTCGATCAAGTCCCCTGACCAGTCTGTGGCGTTACCTGCCTCATTCACACATGTAACGCAGTTCTCCTTAGATGCTCACAAAATGGCAGGCCTTCCCGCTTGGTCTACGGTGGCCATTTTGGATTCTTCCCTCACACCCGCGTCATCGACGGCAGGTGCTGGGAGCCTTCTTTATGGTGGACAACCTTGTCCACGGGACGGTGTGAATCCGTTCCGCCCTTCCTATGACTGGCGTGCTCGGGTGTCACTTCCTCCTACTTCTGCCCCACTGGTCTATGTAGACCCTGTTGGTGGCGGACCCTCTTGGCAGCCTTCCTCACTACGTTTGTGGGGGTATGCCCCTCAAGAGCAGCCTCTGCCCATTCCAGTACCTAAAGTTTCGGTAGAGGATGCCTTTTTTGGGAAGTTTCAAGGTCTTCTGAACACTGATCTCATGAGGGAGTACTTTAAAGGCCTTTTTTGGGAAATCTGCCCTCTGGTGCCGCACCCTGCCCCGGCAGTTCCAGTCACGGCACCTGTCACCCCGGCTGTGGTACCACCTCTACTTCCCGGCCTGCCTCCGCCTCTGTTGTCTCCAGTTGACAAGACTCCAGCAGAGCGAGACGTCAATTTAACGCCGGTTGCATCGCACCCGGCGGATCCTGACGCTCTGGACAACCCTCAAGCAGACCAGGATAGTGAGGACCAGCCCCGCTCTGTCAGAGCATTCCATGACCGGGTTCTGGGCATGATTTCACTCCTTGACATACCAGTACCTGAGGCACCCACTCAGCAGGAAGGCGTACTTTTGGGGGCGTTCACCTCGTCTCCACAGGAGCGCACCGGCCTGTTCCTTCAGACGGATGTTCTGGCCGAGGCCCGCAAAGTCTGGGATAAACCTCACACTGTACTACATATAAATAAGAGAATGGACGCCTGTTACAGGCTTCACACCTCCAAGGAAGTAGCCTTGGCGTCATGTCCGCTCCCTTCCTCAACGGTGGTTTCAGCCGCCACTCTGCAATCCAAGTCAGCCTCTGCGACCTCTGCTGCCGCAGCTCAAGTTCTGGCCAAGGAAGACAAATTGCTCGCCTCCTTGGCCGAGAACGTTTTTGCCAACTCAGCGCTGCAATTGCGTCAGGCTAACGCGGAGCTCATTTTGGCGGCGGTGAATATGAAACTGGAGGGATTTTGCGAACCTCCAGGAGTTCATTCCTAAGGACAGGCTGGAAGACTTTAAAGGCGGTTTGTCAGACGCCAGGGTATTGGCGCAGGATATGCTGGATGCTGCTGCGCACCAAGTCGACACCTCAGCTCGGAGCCTCATGTTGGAGGGGGGGGGGGGAGAGGGGGAGGGGACACCTCTCGTGAAGCTTGGCTTCATGCAACCAAGTTTTCAAAGGAGGTCCAAGATAAAGTTCTGGACCTGCCTTTTGATGGCAAACAGTTGTTTCATTCTTCAACGGATGACGAGTTTACAAAGACTAAGGCACGCATGCAAACTGCCAAGTCTCTGTAGGTGCTAGTGAAGCCTCCAGTCAACGTTCAGAGATCTGGATCCCAGTCTCGGTCCTCCTCAGGCTTCACATGATTCCAGGACTGCAGGTCTCGTAGGGCTGATCCGCCGGTAACTCCCGCTGGAGACAGCAACGAGGTCGGGTTTTCTCTCAGTCTTCAGCCTCCTCTTCAGGGACAGGTAGTCTCTCTGCCGAAAAGTCTGCAAAATTATATTTTTTTGGCGCTCGCACGAGAGAGGACGAATCCCGTCTCATCTGGAGGCGTGGCAAACCATCACCGAAGACCGGTGGGTTTTGTCCATCGCTCGGGCGGGCTTTCGCTTGCCCCTCCCCCATACCCCGCCATTCAATCCTCCCTTTCAGCAGTCGGGGACGCCCTTCCTCAGAGCCGAGGTCCAGAAGCTTCTAAACCTCAAGGCGGTGGAACCTGTTCCCCTAGTGGAACTAGGGGAAGGCTTCTACTCTTGTCTGTTTACGGTACCCAAACCCAACCAGGATGGCCTGTGCACCATTCTAGACTTTTCCTAGTTCAACCTTTCTCTTCCCCAAGAGAAATTCAAGATATCACGCCCTGCCAAATAAAGTCCTCTCTTCAGAAAGGCGACTGGCTCAGCTTTGTGGACCTTCAGGACGCGTATATGCATACCCTGATCTGGAGCCGCATCAGAAATATCTGCGGTTCTCCCTGGGAGAGGAGCACTTCCAATTCCGAGTGCTCCCTTTTGGTCTCAGCTCAGTGCTGTGTGTCTTCACGAAGATGTCCGTCATCACAGCTTTTCTACGGCTACAGGGTATTCATGTGTATCCATATTTGTACGACTGGCTTCTGCGCAGTCCTTGTCCAGTGAAAGCCTCGAGCAATCTTCAGTCTTTCCTTCAGCTCCTGTTCAGTCTTGGGCTGTCGGTGAACTGGCGGAAATCCTCCATGACCATCTCTCAGGACCTGATATTCCTGGGTTTCCGTTGGAACACGATCAACTGCAGAGAGTACCTAACTGTGGACAGGATGGCTGATCTGTTAACCACGTCTCAAGTTTTCATTCAGACAGCAGGTCAGCCTGTTGGTTCCAGAGGCTTCTAGGCCTCATGGCCTTGTGCGTGCTTGCTCTTCCCCTTGCTCGTCTCAAGATGCGACTTACGCAAATGGCTCTTCGGAGCTCCTGGCTTCAGGCAGTGGATCCGGACACCAAAATGATCCCAGTTCCACCCTGCATGATGACAGATCTCCTATGGTGGTCATCTTCCAGCAATCTGTCTGTGGGTGCTCCTTTTCAGGAGCCCTCTCTTCAAACGGCCATTACGACTGACTCCTCCCTTATTGGGTGGGGCGCGATGATGGATCATCTTCAGGTTTTCGACCTATGGTCGCCACAGGACAGACAATTTCACACAAATTATCTGGAGCTTCTGGCGATTTTCCTGGCGCTCAAAGCTTTCAACCCAGTGATTGTGAACCAAGTGGTCCGCATCCGCACAGACAATGCGTTATCCATGTTTTATATTAACAAGCAGGAGGGTACCAGGCAATGTTCCCTCTAATTATTTTTCTCTATGTGCGGAACCACCTGGCTATTGTGTGCACATTATTTTCCACATGCACAATTGACTAATGAGGTAAGCCATTTTTTGAGCATGCAGATTTAGTGACCTACAATCGCCGAAGAAAGTTTAGAAGGGAATTTCCTCTTCCCAGTCACTGCAATTATTTACAAATCTGTTTAAAAAGGTGCATCCTACAATACTTTTTCCAAACACATATGCTAAACAAATTATTTTACATGTGATTATAAAGAGTATTTATGAACCAGGCCAAGACTTCAACATCTGCCACAGTACCTTGCTAACATACTTCTGTGCAGAGAAAAATGTGTTCTTAGTGCCACTGGAAAAACACTGGTGTGTATTTCAAAAAACAAATATCGCTTGCCATAACGGATGTGGCTGTCAAATAATTCAGACAGAATACAACATTTGCAGATGGATTAATGGCAATTAGTACCCGGCGAGGGTCAATCAGATTGTAACAATCTGTTTGACCCTCGCCAGGTCATTACCCGGCAAGGAAAAACATACCCGACGAGTGATGCGCATCGCGTTCCACAAAGTTCCTTTTGTTTTGCCCGTCATGCCGCCGTGAAAAGGGAGAAAGGACTACATGTAGTTCCTTTCCCTGATCCCTGGAGCCCATTTTTTTTCCTCGAATCGTGAAATGGCCACAGCGCCATTTCTCAACTACAGAAAGATTGCTATTAGTACCCCGGTACGATGTGCCGGGGTACGAATAGCATGGGACCCTCGGAGGGAGGGGGGCATTACTGGTCGGGTAATGCCCCCCAGGCTACATTAAAACCTTTGCTTCGCTTGGGCTTCTAACCATCACCGATAATGCTGCACCGCCACAGGTTCTATTGCTTAATTAAAAGCAATGTGTCAAAGAACAGTGGCAATAGGATTTCCACTTTAAGTAATTAAGGGCCAGGAGAACATGGCTCTAATAATGTGTGCAAGGATGATAATTGCATCAGAATAGCTGCACTTCAGAATGTGATAAATTCCTGTGCCTCTGCTTACTATCCACATTACGTTGTCCTGTGAGATGTGCTAATACCAGCCTTACAGCTAAGGGACATACACCATTTCTTACTCCCTAAAAAAAGGAAAATGTGCCCAACAAAAACAGGAAACAATTTAACAAAACAGCATACCCACCATGATTCAACCCACAAACCTACACTGATAGGTTTTCAAATTAGTGACCAGCAGAGCCGTGGCATAGAAAGGAACTCTAATAATAATGGCTGATCACAAGAGGAATTTTAGTAAGCACTACCTGAAAAATCATTTGACTCCAAGTAGGGAGCAAAAGCGGATTAGAGCCTTGCCTGTAACCCTGACATAGGAAGTAAAATGACAGGGTGCACAATAAAATCTATAGTTTTGCTCGGCCTTCCGCACCACCGCCTTGACAAAATTAAACAAGAGCCTTATTGAAGTTTATTATGGAGCCCTGTTGAAGGAAATTACACATATATGCCTTTTAAGTTAATAGCATCAATTCTCAGAGATACAGCAGATTGAGTGCCTTCTTCTGTAACTAGTAATTCTTTATCAGTTAAGTACGATACAGTGAACTGCTAGAGACAATACACACAGAGCACATAGTTATATTGAAAAGCATCACCCGAAAGGAGTGTGGACCTGTGCTCTTCCATTCATACACTTCCCCCGACCCATGTGCTAGCCTCCAACACTAGTTGATAGAGCACTGTAAAAAGGTGAGGGATTGTAACAGTAAACACTCACTGGGATGTTTGCAGACACACAATACTTTGCAAACAAGGAATATTTAATGCCTCACCATGATTTTATGTGCATTTTAAGAATGTCATGACTATGTACACAATTATTTTGCAATGCATACAAGAATGTTGGCAATATATCCCATCCTTATATCATTGTGTAGGATTACACAAGTGCTCAGTGAAACTGGTTTCGTGTGTAGCGAGTTATCATATATTGTTTGAAGGTCTACGCCCAATGGAATTCTGAAACCTCTGAATGGATGCATATTGTATGACAAACATTCTACTGTCTGAATATCCAGTGCCCTGATACTACAGACAAGTGCATAGTCCATACCCGTTATCCCTTGTAGGCCAAGTCAATTATATTGCAATGTTGCTCTCCACTTATAGGTTAATGTTAGCAATGCTGTAGGAGACGCTGAGCATCACATTTGTTTTCACAAAAGCCTTAAAGGGCAAATTCATATTTTAGTTTTATAATGTGTTAAATTGCCAGGGAACTGCTTCAAAGCACTTGTACAAGGAAGAGTGATAGTGTGGGTGACGCTTTAGTAAGGCACCATGCGTAACAGAAATTCTGGTGCATGAATGTTATTCATATTGCAACAAACATAAAACAAGTGGACGTAGGTGCACGTCTGGTAACCTTTTGCAAAACCAAGTGAGGAAGAGTTAAGGTTGTCTGGTAGTATCTAAATGTGTTCTGGGGCAGAAGGTAAAAGCATGGTAGAGTCAAGTTGAGAAGAGATGGGTGGGGAGGGAACATTATTTGGTTATTGTGTGCATCTTAGTTAGATTCTTCTATTCATGGAGCCACTTTTTCATACGAGTTTTTAACCTCTCGTGTGTGTATTCCGTTAGGGATTTTAGGTCTTTACAATCACCCTTGCATAGTAGGGTAATGCAAATGAGCAGAATATCAAACAAACTAGTTAGTTATTTTAAGAGGAAGGAAATGTCAGGTAATTGCTGTGTCTAGTGCCTTATTACATGTTTTTGAATAGGTGAGAATTGTCTGTGTGCGCTGCTAAAAATCATCTGAGCGGCACCCAGAAGGAAGCTGGGCAAGCGCAAATGCGCACAGTTTAGGAGGGAACATTGGTACCAGGTCACCTCCCCTTGTAGATCTAGATATTCAGATTTGGGAATAGGCCATTCAGCACGGTGTTTGGCTGCTGGCAATGCACATTCTGGCAAGCTGAATGTGGCTGGAGACTCTCATCCGACGAGCGGTGGTCAGCTACGAGTGGTAACTGAACTTGGAGATCCTCTCTGACCTTTTTCGCCTTTGGGGCACTCCAGAAGTGGGCCTTTCTGTGACGTCATCAAACAGGAAACTTCCTCTTCATGCTTCCAGGAACGGGCTCAGAGCTTCTTCCCTGGGGGATGCTCATGAGATTCCGTGGCACAACATGAGGGCCTATGCCTTCCCACATCTTCCTCCGATTCACCGGGCACTATGCAAGCTCAGGAACACGACGAATTGCACCCTCCTGTTCATAGCCCCTTGGTGGCGTTTCAGCATCTGTCAGTCTGCTCACCGATCAGGCTTACGCTGATTCCTGACCTACTTCACTAGAGCGATCAGCAGATGTGGCACCCCTCCCACAATCATTCAGCTTGGCAGCCTGGTGCCCGAGTTCAATTCCTTAGAAAGTTTCAACTTGTCTGCGAATAATATGCGTATTATCCAGGCGGCTACGAAATCTTTGACGACGTCTCAGTATAGGAGCAACTGGCTCTGTCACTAGTGTTTAGCTAAGCAGCTGGACCCCATAGAAGCTACCATCGACACAGTCCTGTCATTCGTGTCTCATCTGGCAACTTCAGGCATACATG
This sequence comes from Ambystoma mexicanum, assembly GCF_040938575.1. Lineage (NCBI taxonomy): Eukaryota > Metazoa > Chordata > Amphibia > Caudata > Ambystomatidae > Ambystoma > Ambystoma mexicanum. Next base: position 1,144,126,242 of record NC_090924.1, read on the forward strand.
TCTTGTAGGACTTATTTGTTGGCTATCGCTGCTTACCTGTCCACGGACTTTTGCTCTTTTTCATTGACAAACCCGGTCATTAAAAGACACATTGCAGGTCTATTGCATCTTTATCCACCTGTGCGCAACCCGCATCCAAAGGGGGAATTGAATGTGGTCCTCACTGCCTTATGTCATAAACCTTTGGACCCCAGGGCTACGGTGGACTTGAAGTTCCTTTCGTGGAAAATGGCCTTTCTGATTGCAGTGAATTCGGCAAGGCGTGTAAGCGAGCTTCAGGCCTGGTCTGTAAAACATCCGTTGCTCACCTTTAACAAGGATAAGGTTGTCCTCCGGACTAATCCTCCTTTCCTTCTAAAGGTGGTATCCGATTTTCATCCGAACCAGTCTATTTCCTTACCTGTTTTCTCTCCAGACCCAGCCTCACATACCAAGAGGGTATCATATAATTTGGATGTCAGACGAGCTCTAAAGTTTTAATTGGACAGACATCTAAACTGAGGAGCTCTTCCTAGTGAGGAGCTCTTCCTAGCTTTTTGTGACCTTCGGAGACCCGAAAGGAAAGCCAGCCTCTAAAGCAACTATCTCCCGTGGGATTGATTCCTGTATTTCAGAGGCGTATACCGTTCAGGGCCTTCAGACTCCAAAGGGAATTCATGCCCATCTTGTGTGGGGCAAGGCAGCTGCCGTTGCCTTCCAGAAATATGTTCCCTGGGAAACCATTGCCAGAGCAGCTACGTGGGCTTCCCCATCAGCTTTTTGTAAGCATTACTGTTTAGACCCGAGCTCCAGAGCCGATGCTCAGTTTGGGCAGGTGGTTCTTAAAAAACCTCTTTCAGTAAAGGAGTTCCATCCACCAGTTTTCCTGTGAGGAGTGCTTGGTAATCTCCCAAAAGTATGGAGGAAAGGGGACGGGACGTAGGAGTATAACAAAGTTACTCACCATAGTGACTACCTTACTCCTAGTCCATAGTCCCCTTTCCTCCAAACGCCCGCCCACCGTCCCCTCTAATAAGTATCCTCTATTATTGCTTAAATGGCCTCAGACCTGCCGATAGAAAAGGACTGAAGGGCGATGCGCGGACCGGAGCCAAGGAGGGAGGGGTTGCGGCTGCATGCGGTACCCCGCGTAAAAAGAGAAGGACACATTTTTCAATTTGATGCTTTCTTACAAAAAGTGTTCTGGTCTTGTCCCACTGGACGGAATGTCCCAAAAGTATGGAGGAAAGGGGACTATGGACTTAGGAGCAAGGTATTCAGTACGGTGAGTAACTTGGTTAGATCGGGTGGTGACCAGGTTTAGTTGGTCATGGATCGACAGTGGTTTACCTCCTCGCTAACAGAACTATGCGCGTGTTCTCACCTTCAGCAGCTGCTGACCCCATCCCCATCACCTGTGGAGTCCCTCAAGGATCCTGCGTCTCGCCCACTTTGTACAACATTTTTACAAAGCCACTATTTGACAAACTGGACCGTCTGGGTGTCACTTACACAAATTATGCGGATGACACCCAGATACTCCTACCACTTTCAGGAACCTATGATATAGACGTTGCGCGGATTAACGAAGTCTACATCATCATTCAGGCATGGATGGCCACACATGGCCTATGCCTGAATGATAAGACAGAATTACTCCTATTCGGATCATCTAATAACCATCTCAAATTAAGTCCTCACTACACAAATATCATCGATGGGAACAGTATACCCATTGCCAAACATGTAAAAACTTTAGATTTCTACCTCGATGCCAAGTCTAACCTAATTAAGCAGATTAACATGACCTCATCGGCCACAGCCTACACAGGCAAGTTGATCAGAGCCTGTAGACCTTTACTATCCCCCACCACCTGCCTTACTCTGGCGAGAGCGCTCATACAATCTAGATTGGATTATTGCAACAGCCTTTATCTAGGAGCAAACAAAACCATCTTAAATAAACTCCAGAGCATGCAAAACAACGCGATCAGAGTAGTGTTGAATATTCCCAAAAGAGAGCACATATCAGAAACTAGAAAGCACTACCGGTGGCTCTCTATACATGACAAAATTTACTTAAAAACTATCTGCCTCACTCACAAAGCGCTTAACCACCAAGCCCCCCATCTATCTCACAGATAAGTTCACATGGAAGGCATCCAACAGAATCACTAGATCATCCAACATACCATGTCTGGCGGTGCCCAGATACAACCTAAAAAGAGCCGGAGGCTCTAGCTTCCCGGTATTGGCCCCCAGCTTTGGAATACTCTCCCTCAGAATATTCAGACCATTCAAACCTTCAACAAATTCAGAAGCCATGTTATCACATGGATACTCAACAAAACAGAAAATAACAGCTCTTGATACCATTGACCGCTAGGTGGTCTGAACAACTAGTATGGGTCATCCATCCTATACTACTGCTATGACCTATGTATAATATGTATAATGTTAATATGTATATATGTACCATTGTAATTTGTCCTTGAATGCTCAAACTGTATTCATGTACACAACTGTCTATACTATGCCATGTAACCATTACTATCCTCTAGCGCCCAATTACCTCCGGGTCAGGTGCGCGATATAAATAAAATAAACAAACCTCGATGCGCAGATGAGTCGATTCAGAGAGCAGGATTGGAGGTCACTGTTCCGGTCCGCGGAGTGCTATATACGCAAACTCTAAATAGGATGGCTTCTTTCAGAAAGGACCAAGCTGGTCTGCTGCTGGTATCACTCTATGCAGAGAAAAGTTTGATCTGATCAGCCGGGGATTGCTGAACTCTATTACAGAAGCTGCCTTGTATTTGGGATAGAGTTTTGAGTTTGGTTAAATCCCTTTTTTCAGCTCCGAAGGAAAAACTTTTTGCTGAAGATGTTCTGGTCCATCTGATTGGCAGACCATGTCTGCTACGCCTCTGAATGAGGAGATGCATAGATATGGGTCTAAAGTAAATTAACACAAATATGTGATGAAGCCGTTGGGGAAAGAAGAGAAAAAAAAAGTATCAAGTTTAAGATTTTTCCCCTTTGAGATTCAACTGACGCATAACATCATTAGACATTTAGGGATTAAATTGACAAGATCCTTGAACGATTTATAGGAGGCATATGCCAATCCCCGATTGAGAATGAAGTTAGACCGCCAGAAGAGGTCCAAACTCACTTGATCTTGGACGGAAATACTGACCTCCCTCAAAGTGAAGGGCTTTCCCAAGGCTCCAATTTCTTTTTCAGACGTTACTGGTGGTTATGCCTGAATCCCTCTTTGCAGAGATGAATAGGAAGTTGATTTACATCCAGTGGGAAAGGAAGAAACTCAGAATATCAAATGAAATAATTTACCACTCACTTTCTTGGGTAGTTGGGGGTGGGGTGTCTTCACTCACTTTGGAAAATACAGAAAGCAGCACAATTGCAGATCATGGTTAACAATGGTTCTTTCTAGAATACCAGATTCTTTCCCAAGTGACGCTTGAGGAGAATTTATGTTTGGATCCCCATTGGCAGACTGCCCAAGGGTAAGGCTTCACCCAGTGCTGATGGATTAATAGAGGATTAATAATGAATTTCATTGTGGCTGTCCCCTCTTAAGTTTATCTGTCCCTACCTCAATTAGACATTATATAGTTCACTCTCCCGAGGATGCCAGACCTGATACAAACCTAGGTTAGGAAGATCCGGCCAAATGTGTAGATAAAAAGGGGGAAGGAGGGTATAGGCTTACCACAACTAGAAGAGGATCTTGGTTTGCTATCAGTGTTTCGCTGCCTTCCACTGGATCTTGACTAACATAAAATGGGAAGGTGACAAGTTGAGATTTAAATCTTTTTGAGAAAGTTCTGGAAACAACATCTGGATCCAAGGGCTTGAAAACACAACTTTATAGGGCTTCAATATTAGCAGATGCCTAAGGACACCACAAATCAAGGGTCTAGTCAGAACGGGATACTGGTAACATTCTCAGTTGAGCCATGGCAAAAATTTGTTTTAACTTCTTTTTATTGGCATTTAGATTATAACAGGCACCATGTGCCAACATTCCCAACTCCCACCCCCCAGCACTTTCCCCACTTTTCACATTTTGTTCATTATTCCTTATCATATTCACCACATACAGTATTACATCAGACTCAACATTTCTGATGGACAAACATTAAGTCATTATAGGGGTTCCATTGCATAATCCCTTCAAAAACTGATCTCACCCTCGCTCTGTATTTTCAACTAAGGCGAAGAGTTTTTTCTCTACATCATCAGTTTGTCTGATCAAAAATTGTGTGTAAGCTTCCCACATGTCTCTGTCCCCACACCGGTTAAGGATCATTGATCCCCATCCACTTTCCATATCATTACAATATAGGATATCAGCTTTTCATTGATATATCTTTGCGGGCCAATCCACCCCCCCCCCCCACAACAGCATTGCCACCCGTCGCTTGGCCAATATTAGTAGCAGCCCAACGAGTGTCCGAGTGTGGAGTGTGTATAGGAACCGTTTTAGTGAAGCCCAACAGGGTCATTAGCAAATCCCGGTCTATCTCCTGCCCCGTGACCCCACTGATCACATCGAATACCTGCTCCCAAAATTGGCGTATACCAGAGCATCCCCAAGCCACATGGAGAAAATCCACTTGAGCGCTATTGCACCTGTTGCATATCACCGCAATGTCCGGGAAGTATTCTTTCAGTTTAGCCGGCGTATAATACAATTGGTGCAAATATTTAAAATCAACAAGTTTAAAACTTGCATTGATGGCTCCCGCTATGGTCATCTCGCAGCAGTATTTCAACGTTTCTTCTGAGATCTCCCTCCCCAGGGTCTCCACCCATTTCCTCAGGGGCACGGTTCTGACCACCTCCTCAGGGTTGATACTCATAGCATACAGTCCAGATGTTACCCTGTTGCCTAACCCTAACTGAAGCAGTCTGACTAATATGCGTGAGACCAGTGGCTGCTCTGGGAAAGTGGTGAACACCAGGCCCAGGGTTACCTTCAATCTGTAATTCAAGACTATATCAAGGGCTGATAGTTCACCCTACCCATTCATTGTGCCCAGTGCTATATACATTCCATTGGGGAATAGTTCCCTGAAATGCGTCACTCCCAATCTTTTCATCACTAGTGATAGGGATCCCTGGGACGTGACTTATGGGAAGCTTAGGGCAGTAAAGGTCTTATGTTCTATGCGCGTCCAGTCGCTACAAGTTACGTCTACCATGTTGTGTGTCTGGTGTGGTCTTGCAGCAGGGCCGGCGCCGCATTTGCTCTCTCTACCTCCGCATGCCTCCTGTCTCCCTGCACTTCAAACCAGTAAAAAGGAACCCTGCTATAGTAAGTTTCAAATTCGGTTAGCGCCAGACCCCCTTCCTGTATGGGTGCCGCCAGTTTAACCCAGGATATCCTCGCCTGTTTGCCTGCCCATAGTATCATTGATTTCAGTTCCCTGAAGTATTCTCCTGAGACCGCTATTAGGGCGTTCAGAAAGACATACAGAAACCTGGGAAGGAATGCCATTTTAATCACTGATATCCAACTGTATTAATTAAGAAGGAGAGTCTTCCATCTGGACATAGCCTCCTTCGCTTGCTACAGGACTATATAAGTGCTACTATACACAACTTTATTATCCATGGCTATAGTGATACCCAAGTAACGGGTTTAAACCATATGCCACTGGAATCGCCACCCATCTGGGTACCGCTCGAGGTTGTCCGTCAGTGGAAAGAGGACCGATTTGTGTTTACTTTAAGCCCCTAAAGATCCCCAAATTGTTGAACATCTTGCATAATTGGGTCCAGGTTATCATTAAGATCTTTGATGAACAGCACCATGTCATCTGCGTATAGCGATATCACTACCTTGTGGGAGTGTAATTGAACACTGCGATACAGGTGCTCTTTTTTCTTTCGGCTAGCAGTTCTATTGCCCTGCTGCGTCCCCTTTCTCAATGCTATATTATGTATTAACTGGCCATTCACCCTTATTTTGGCCACTGGTTGCGTGTTTATAGTGAGACCATGTTTATGAAACACCCCAAGCAACCGCAGAACCACCCCCCCCCCCCCAACTACACACCAGTATTATTACCTGGAAACTGAGGAAAGCCCACATGCTTACAACTCTAACATACCATATGCAAGTAACCACGACAACTGCATGGTGGCTTCCTCATGCACGCCGGCAGTCCAGACTAATCAAACCTCTCCTATTCTTAACTCTTCAGACCCACTGAAGTTTTTCTCTCAACGCCAGAAAAAAAAATGAAATAATCCTATGAATATATTATTAACCCAAACATTCTCCTGAGCCCATATGAGGTGGAGCGCCCCGGTATGAAGCCCGCCTAGTCTGCCCTCACCATTGTTTGCATCATGGGCGATAATCGAGATGCTAGAATTTTTGCAAAGATTTTATTGTCTACGTTGATAAGCGATATTGGGTGATAGGAAGAGCATTCATTGCAGGGGTTATCCGGTTTTAGTAATACCACTACCGTTGCCTCCCTCAGTTTCTGGCAGTTGTCCCTCTTTCAAGCTATTTTGCAACAACTCCAGCAGTTGGGGGGTGAGCCTGTCTGCGTAATGTTTATAGAATTCCGATGTGAACCCATCCGGTACTGGTGATTTCCTGTCGGACAGGGACTTGACTGCATCTGTTACTTCCACCAGTGTCAGTGGGCGGCCTAACTGCTCCCTTTGTTCATCCGTGCACCAGTGCAAGGCTACCTGGTCTACATACGCATTTATCTCTGCCTGGGAGGCTTGCATTTGGGAGAAGTGTAATTGATCATAAAATCTCCTTGTCCATTTTAGTTGCCCTTGCTAATGTCCTACCCGGGGCATGTCCCTCCCCATATTGAAGTATCGCCATCTGCCCCCCGACCCCTACTTATTTAGCCTCCTTAAGTGCCAATGAATGGAAAATCGGCAGTTGCTACAGGATCTCCACTTGTTCTTGATTTGTTGGTGTAGGTGCGGAAATTTGCAATGCTCATATCTGGCTTTCCTTAGCAGCCAATTCCCTTCTGATTTGCCTTAGTATCCCCGATTCCTTGGATATGCATTCCCCCCTGATCACACACTTAAAGCATTTCCCACAGTGTCCTGGCAGATCTCATTAAGCCTGCGTTGATTTAAAAAAAAGATAACTATGGCTGTTAAGCTCTCCTGAAACACTGTCTGTAAGGCGTGTTAGGGAGAATTCTCATAAATGGCAAATTTCCCTTACCTACTGAGTCCCTCCGCAGCTTTGCTGGATTTCTAGGGTTTATTTTTTTCACCTATTAAGAGTGTGAGCCTTTTTCCCACTCTTACATGTGTTTTGCTGTTTGTGTTTTTACCTATTGAGTGATCTTGGGCTCTGGAGCCTCACCTACTCCATGGACATCATTGTTTTGTGTTTAACAGCACCTTCAGTGCAGTGACACAGGGTTGTCTTTTAGACTTCCCACTGACTCCATTTTTCTGGGACTGGCTACTGTCGCCCAGAAACATGTAAAGTTGCCATTAACTTTATGTAGTCTCTTTAAATCACAGACCCAGTAAACCCCATCTTACATGGACTATTGGAAAAGGTCAATTCTTATCCCTTTTTTGTATGTTTCTCTTGGATCACTGTTTCGCTCCCTTTTCATCAAGACTTGGCTGGTGGCAGTGGTAACTACCCTATTTTTCATACCGTGGTTATCTTAACTAACCATGGTATTGTTTTAGGCTAATTTATTAGCCTCAAACATAAACCCGCTTGACCAAATATATTTTATTTTGGCTCCAGCTGGGTTAAAGTCTCAGTGTTTTACTCTGCGCACCAAACCAGGTTTGGTTCCTTTGTTTGCCGTCTTTTCGAGAGCTTCTGCACAGAAGCCCTCCTTAAGGCGCCTGAAAGTCTGGGTAGGCAGGATGTGAGGGAGGGGTCTTAGGACCCCTGCCATGGGTTCCTTTGGTATCCCAAGTTGCACTCCTGTTTGATTGGCTGAGTGACTGTCCTTGCCAGGCCAGCCACCCTGCTGTGTGATTGATAGCCAGGCTGTGTCAATGGGGGAAAACTGTATAAAAAGCAGGTCTCTGGGACTGGAAAGGCAGAGTCGCCACTGGAACGAAAGAACTGACGAGGAGCTGACAGAAGAGGACCCCTACAACGAATGAACCGCCCGATGAAGCCCTGCTGCAGGTCCGAATCTTCAGAATCCGATGACAAGAGAGGATCCTCCAGCAATCTTCTTCCCTTGAGCTGGTGGGACCAACCAGTTCGCCCAAACTGCAAGCCAGGACCCCTCTTCTGGTCGAATTTGTTGTACAGAGCTACAGTGGGCCGGATAGCCAGGAAGGTTGGACCTTGCTTGGGTTTTAAGGAGCGCACCTTCTATTCATGGCTTTGCTCTGCTGCTGGTTTCTTCCCTGGGTAATGCAGGACCCTCCAGTCTTCCTACTTCTTGTCAGTCCGACAGTCGCTTCAGGAACCGTGAGCCTGCAGGAACTACCAGGAACGTCCGCCTCAGCTACAGCTCCCTCTCCGTTTTAAGGTACTGTGCATATCCAGTTGTTTGTTTCGTTCAGCCACGGTGAAAGTGTTTGAAAGCTTTCTCCAATCCGAGGGCTTGTCCTTCTCTTCTCTTTGAACTAAATTTTCTGCCGACCAACTTTGTCCTGAACTCGTGCACAAACTTTCCGGCGAACTACCCTGAACTGTGTGATCTTGAGCAAAAGACTTTTGACCTAGTGACTTTGGCCCCAAGGGCAATTGAGCAAGAGGAACTACAGTGATAGAATCAAGCACAAAAAGCTGAGTACTTACCTGTTGGTGTGGTTCAATTTCTATTAACTTTGTCTTTCCCTCCCTTTTAAATTGCTGGAGTGCCATTTTGCTCCCACTTCATTTTGTGAGCTTAACTTGTCCAGAACTTATTGGGAGTGGTGTGGTGTATTAAGAGTGTGATTTTTAAACTGCTTTACCTTACTGAAATGTTATACAACTGAAGAGTAAATAAATGTATATTCTTTTACTTGAAAACCTTGAGTCAGTGTTTTTTTGAATCATAGGAATTGCTGTCCTTTGTGTAACTATTTGATACTGCTCACTTGCTCTTGAGATAAGTCTGGCTGCTCAGCCATCGCTACCACTTTTACTGTGTAGTACAGGCTTGTACCAAAGGTGAATTTGTACTGTCACTTGTAGTCTTAATTGTGTGTGGTGTTCCCAAAGGGTACTGCATCTAATTCTGCCTAACAAGGCTCTCACTCTTAAAACGCTAGGGTAGACTCTCCTTCACCCGACCCGACAACTCAATAGACAGTAGTACGGGGGCATGATCTGACCGATTGCGAGCAAAGATATCCATCTCCCTCACTGGTTCCAGCACCGACTGATACCAAGAAATAGTCTAGCCGGGATGCCGAATTATGAGACGCAGAGTGACATGTATATTGCCGCTTGGTGAGGTTTCTGACCCTCCAAATATCTTCCACCTCCCATGTGAGACCCATGCCCTGTAGTCTACTCCTCCCCTTATCCTCAGACGATGACCATCCCCAGTTCGATGAAGAGCGGGGTTCATGACTGCATTGAAGTCTCTTGCCCAAATTATCTCCCTCGAAAGTAATTTCCCCAGCTGCTGTTCCTTCTAGTCTAGTGTGTCTTGATTTGGGTCATAATAGTTAGTGTATACAGTTTCCCCTGAATAGTGCCTTGCATCAGAAGAGCCCTAACCTCCCTATCTTTGACAATGCTAGTCTGATGAAACCCAACCGTGCTGTCTATGAGGGTGCCCACACCCCTTGCATATGAGGAATACGACGAGAAATATCTGACAGCCCCAGCTCTTCCTAAATTTAGACTCCACTTCCGGTTTTAAATGAGTCTCTTGTAAACAAACTATCCCGACCAAGACCTTCCTGCATTTTGACATGCATTTCAACCCCCTTACATTCCAGGTGATAAACCTAGGTGTTGCCATCGCTCATTGATAGAATATGGGCTTCTCCATGAGTGTGTGTTCCCAGATCCCTTGCCTCTCCCACCCTCTTCCTTTTACACTGCATAAACCCCATGCACTGTGAAGGTGGTGCTGTGCTAGCACCGGCCTCGCCCCCGCTCACCCACCAACAACTCCAATTCATCAGTATTCTGCAAGCCGACCCCCCCTTCAACAATATTCTGGACACCCTCCACCCCCAACCCCTCTTCTGCCGTTTCCCCCAGCTCATCGGCTATTCCCTACCCCAACCTTACACAAACCTGAGTTTTCGCTTGAGGGAAAGCCAAGAGTGCAGCCATATCCTCCACACCTCTTAAAATTGCATGGTTCCGACCCACAAAGCTCAGATCATTTATCTATTAGTCCCAAGTGACGTGTGACAATAAAGGATATGCAACAGACAGGTTTTCACCCACTGTTCCCACGTTGCCGGGGTCGTCGTGGTTGCAGTTCCAAAAAGGCATTGGCCTCCTCCGGGTTATGAAACAAAAATGACAGCCCGCCCCTCATGTTCTATTCAGAGTCTGTCCCTTAATTGTTTCTTCACTTCCATGAATGTCCTTCTGGAGGCCTGAACTTGATCTGAAAATTCCGGGAAGAGCTTTATAGTGCCACCTTTTTTCATCACTGTCCCCTTTTCTCGAGCTTTGCAGAGGGAAGTGTCTGTCACAGTAATTTAACATCCGTGCTATGATTGAGCGAGGAGGAGCCCACAAAATGGGCCTCTTTCCACTAGGGACTCTCAGTGCGCTTTCAATTATATGCATCGCTGAAAATTCCTCTGGCCCAAGCGCCTCCCGCAGCATCTCCTCCACTAGAAGTTCCATACTTCTCTGGTCCACAGACTCTAGTACTCCAATTATTCGTAGGTTGTTTCTTCTGGACCGTGATTCCAGGTCATCCTGCTTGTCAGCAAGCTCCTTCAGCGCCCATTTCACAAGTGTCATATCCCTGGTCACAGAGGCGGACTCATCCTCACCAGTGGACACCCTCTCCTCCACCCCATCCAGCCTCTCCCCATGTTTGTCCAAGAGGACTTACATGTGGTAAACCTTGCAGGTAAGTGTCAATTTTTCCATCTAAAGACTGTATACTGGATTGTAGTTTATTGAACATATCCTTAATGTCCTTGATCGCCCCGAATGGGTCAATAGATGCTAATTGGGGTCTTGCCTCCGGAGAGTCCTTCATTGGTTTGTTGTTCATTGCCCGAGATGGGGTGTTCAAGTGTAGCTTGGACTGCTGCTTGCCCCCTTTGTCGGATTTTGACATCTCCACCGTACTTGGAAGTTATATACCTGGGCTTACTGAATCGTGTCGGGCACTGTATCTCAGGCAACGCCTTGCCGTCTGGCGCTTTCCTATTGAGCTCCCTCTGTTACGCACTGATGTTACCTAGGGCCTGGCGTTGACCGTGGATGGGGTTCTCGGTCAACAATAGGGTTCCCCCTCCACTCTGTTGTCCCTTCTGCTGCTGTCACCACCCAGATGTTTCAGTTCGCTCTCACAATCAGTGTATGGGGCCCGCCCCGACTCCGTTCTGGTGTTACTTTCTATTATACAAGCGTCCATTGTTATCGGGCGTTCCCAACTCCTGTGACTCTGGTCGCTAGTGCCCCCCAGGAGATCTTCAGAGCGTGCATCCTTTTCACCCTTACCGTTGATAGTGTCCGTTTGTGCGTGGTGAAGGCAGAGGTCACCAGCAGACAGTGGAAATCTGTCCCAGCCAATTGGGAACTCACCGCGGAGCAGATCAGGATTCGTTACCTCCCACTTTTATTCAAGTGCCTGTGTTAATACAAGTTCCTCAAGGCAGCTGCTTTACCCTGCGATGGCCAAGCGGTACCACTATGCTATTTATTGTTCTATCTCTTTATGGCTTGCAATGTCCTGCCACCATTTCCTGCAGTGCGCAGCAGTATCCTCACCCAGTGTTTTTTTTTATACGTCATCTACGCCTAAAGCGGCACCTGATCGTGGCCCGAATGAGGGGGTAGGGGCTGGCCTGTCCCTCCCGGACGTGCGAGCAGCACCTATGACTCAGGTTCTCTTGCGGCTCTGTATGTTGCTAGGCCCCTCAGTTAGCGGTGTCCTAGTATATGCGGTTAAGGCACGGATAACCTGTGCGCGATGGGGCTCCGCCTCTGCTGGTAGATGTTGTGTCTGCTATCCCAGGATAACCAGCGGCCTATTCCACGCAAACGTTCTCAATCGGGGTACTTCCTGATCAGGTCAGCTTCTGGTATCGCCCTTTTCATATTCAAGTGTGTGTGGTTGCACGTTCTTCTGCTCAATTGCTGGAACCTGCAACGTTCAGGAGACATCACTGTATTATGGGCTGCAGCCTCTGCAATGGTTTGCTTTGTGTTAGGCAGAAACATGTGCAGTTCCCTTTGGGAACACTGCAAAAGATTTAGGACTACAGGTGTTTGCAGTAAACCCACTTGGTAGCAGTCTGTACCACCCAGATTTACCTGGTAGCTGTGGCTGAGCAGTCAAACTTCTCTCAAGAAGAGTTAGGCAGTATGCAAAGTATACACAATAGGCACTCAGATACAACAATACAAGCAAACACTGACCAGAGCTTTGGTATCAAAGTATATAATTATTTATTTAAAAACACACAGATTGAAACACTCAAGCACTCTTATCGTAAAACACTCTAAACACAGTTACTATTATAATATATACAACCCTTATTCATTTTCAGATAAGTCTTAGTTAACACCACTTATTTCCATACAGAGGTGAGCGCTTAACTATAGATGGCACTCCAATAAGTTCATGAAGAAGGGAGGAAAAAGACAGAATATGGGAAGGTACACCACTCTAAGCTCTAGGAACACTATTAGCAAGGCAGAAGAGCAAAAGTCACTTGTGAGCCAAAGTCCATAGACTGGGCCCACTCTTAGAGAGAGCAGAACACAAATACGCCCAATATCACAGTTACACTAGGCTTAGAAAGTCTTGCAGAGAGTTCGAAAAGAGTTTAGAGAGGCTCAGAAAAGTTTAGCCAGGGTGTCCCAGGCTAACCCAGGTTCGAAAGCCGGGGGCTAAATCTACCCCGTACAGTCGGTGGCAAGGGAAGCCGGGCGGGACACGGTACCTTAAGTGGGAAGGATCCTCCAGCGGTGGCAGTTGTTCCTGGCAGAGGGTGCAAGTCTCGTCGTCGTCCAAGGGAAGAGAAGATCTCGACTTGGAGGAAAGATGAAGGTCGTTGCACTGCCAGGGAAGAAACCAGCCGCGGAGTTTTCCGGTTAAAGGTATTACCCTTTAATTTGCGGTCGTGGTAAAACGTGGTATCCCGGTTGCCGGGGTGCTTGGCACAGGCATGGCGGCCAGGAGATACGTCGGGAAGGTGAAAAACGGTGAAACTGGTTATCCCCACCAGTCAAAGGAAGAAGACTCTCCAGCGGGAGATCTCCTCTGTCGTTGGGAAAAGTCGTGAGACGGTCCAGCAGGGCTCCACCGGTGGTGTCGTCGTGGCAGGTCGGCTCAGCTTCTTCCTCGTCGGATTTTAGGTCCTGTGGCGACTTCTATAGTTCCAGTCCCCAAAGCCCTGCTTTTATGCAGAAAACCCCCATTCACTCAGCCTAGCTGTCACTCAAACATGCTAAGTGGTGCAATCAGGACGAAGTGCGACTTGAGTTGCCTAGGCAACTCAGTCCAGGGTGCCTAAATCCCCCTCCACCCCTCCTAAGTACTCCAGACAGAGTGGCACCACTTTGGAGGGCTTCTGTGGAGAAGCCCGCCAAAAAGTGGAACAAAGGGCTCGACTTGGGTTGGCGTCACAGAAGAGAACACAAACGCCATTTTAGAACAGAGTTTTGGCAAAAAATACCAACCGGAGAATTAATATTAATTAAATAAACCGGCGGTATGTTCGAGGCTATCGTAATTAAATAAATAAAGATAGTAGCCTCGAACAATGGGAAAATCCTATAGAGAAATATTCGCGGTTGAATATAAAAAGTAGTATCCACTGCCACCAGCCAAAACTCGATCAGGGGGGACGGAGACGTGCCCCCTCGACTAACAGACCCTGGGGCAATCGAATTGCCCCAGCCAGTAACGTCCACAATATGATGGTTTGTACTGGTTCTGTTCAGAATTTAAGACTAGTAAAGTCAATGGTGACTTTACAGACCCTGGGAGACTGTAGTCAGTCCCAGGGTATGGAGTCTATACTGGGGAGTCACTATGACACCCCTGTGTTACTGCACTGAGGGTGCTGTGTAACACACATCACAAAAACACATGAAGCCCTATGGAGTAAAAGACCCCATAGCCCATTAAACACATCTAGAGTCAAAGAAACACACTCAAATCTTGCCCAAGAGTGAGGGTAGAAGAGTCTCACTCTTGGCAGGAGAAAAAAATAAACCCCAAAAATCCAGCAAAGCTGCTGGGGGACTCACAAGGTTAGGAAATTCAGCCTAAACAGAAAATTCTCCCCAACACTTTGTCCCTGCACTCTCCGCCACAGTATGTGGGCAGAATCACTTTCCTGTAGTTCTTGTACGATATGCACACCGTCTGTGATGTGTGATCGCTGATCCGTCAGGAAAGTGGTGGTGGGGTGGCTATTCCCCAAGCATACAGGCCCTGCACAAGCACCAGGCTCACTCTGACACACTTTATGTAATAGGCCCGTATGCCTCCTGATGCCTGGGCTCCTCCTGTCCAGAGTTCCTTATGGGCCTGTTATCCCCAAGGTTCTCATTCCCCCCCCCCCCAAATCAGGGCCGGTCCCAGGTCGAAAATTCTCCCTCCCTTCTCGCACTCCTATCGGCTGGTGTCCCTGGCTGTCCAGAAGGGACTCTGCATCGCGGTCCGTGTTGCCGAGCGTTCTCTCTCGCACCTCGCCCCTTACTCACCAGCTGGTTTGAGTCAGTCTGAGGTCCCACGCGGCACCCACAACGTCTGAGCTGGCGAGCTACTCGCTCTGTGTTGTCGCCTCCAGCGGATAGCTCCACAACCCTGCCAGTGGGGGCTCCCGCTGTGCCCCGCAGCAGAGTACCAGGCCCTGCGGGTCACCGTCCCCGCGCAGTCACGGCCTCACCAGCGGCCAGGTGGCGGGATAGCGCCAGAGTTCAGTTCTTATCCCTGGGCCCGCGCACTCAAGCCCAGGCACCCTCTCGGTTGGGGTCTCTGGCAACCTCCGGGTGCTCACCTCCAACCCGTTCTTGGTATCAGGGGAGCGCGCTTCACTGGTTCCGTCAGAAGACAGGCTCTGCCCAACTTCTCAGGCAGCCAACCACCGGCTCTTCACTGTACGGCACCGGATCTTCGAGGATGTTTCTGGACGGGCCGGCTTTCCTTTTATCTCCACAATCCGCAGGGCTGCGTGCCAGCACAAGCACACAGCTGGGACAGGGCCCAGTCGAATCTTGTTGCGTACTGTGGTTGCGCCCTGGTTGCACCAGCCAACCCTCTCGCACCCGTTTGCCAGATACTGGATGGAGTGTCTACTGGCCACCGACTCAACTCCTGGCAGCAACACTCCCCGGCAGCTCCTTTCTGCTCTGCAGCCGGGCTCTCCAGCACGATACCCATGTAGGAGGCTCCTCATCCCCCGCATCAAAGCCACCGCTTCCCAGGGTCTTCTCGCCTCGCCCAAAGTTGCGCTTCCCTTGCACAGAAAGTTACAGGATTTCACCCCCTTAAGGGCATAGGTGTCCTCCAGCACGATACTCTCTAGCGCCCCCCAGCCTTGGCAAAATGTTTGCGATAAGGCTTTAAATCATCTCTAACCTCCCAATATGAGATGCATGTGTTCGAACTGCTTCATAGATGGCAGTATGCACCATGGACTATCAAGATGGTTTCTAATACTAGTCTGCTATTCTCGGCAGGCTGTGGCAAGATATATTCTTTATGGAATGAATGCCTGGTGGGGCGCGAGGCATTTTGCCATGGAAAAGTACCTGGAGTGGGAACTGAGAAGGATGAACCAGTTCTTGGTACAATATGGGCTAACAACAGAGAACAGCAATTTCCAGTCTGCCAAACATGACCCATAAACTTCTATTAGTGGCAAGAGCATGCCAGGCTCAATCCACTAATAGAAGCTCAAGTATAGGACATTGATGGTATGGAGAGCCAAATCCACTTTCTAAAAGAATCCAAAAGGTGGAGGAGGTTCCCATTTACTTAGAAAGATCAAGGGGCTGGTACTAAGTTACAGCAGAAGAACCTTGTGGAGAGTGAAACCACACGTGGGGCTTGTTCAACACTGGCCACTGCAAACCTAGCAATAAGAGTTCTTGTTCAACAAGCATTTTACGAACACATTTCCAAGTAAACTGCATAAAGGTTCAGTGGAACGGAAGAGGGAGTCGTTCAGAGGTAACATGAGAAGTGGATGATTTGTGGGATATAGCTATGGTTTTAGGAATAAAGGTCTAAAGGTATTTAAGGGCTCACAGGAAATAATGTATTAGACGATTAGGGGACACTACTGAAATCTTCGATTTGCTTGTATAATTATGGAACGAAGCGAGGGATAAGTATTCGGGAGGAGTATGTACACTTTTGTTCCTTGTTTGCAAAAATTTCAACTTAAGATTAATTTGAAAAAAGGCCACACTAGCCCAAAATCATTCCGCCCAATGGGTTTAACAGACAAACATTTTTTTGCAGTATATACTTCATAAACTGACGACTCGTGTGACAATAGAGAAGGAACCAGAGAATTCACATTCTCATGAATATTCCCAGTCGTCTAGCTGGGAATCCTCAGTAAAAGAAAAATCAGTTTCAGTTTCGTTTCTGAACTGTCTTTCTCCTAAAAACCAATCACTGAGTTCTGGGTCATACTGCCCCCCAGCCAATGACTGTCCTCTACCTAAGTCCCTCCTATAGCAGCCATCTTCAGATCTGGTAGCACGTACAATGGCAGTAGGACCAAGAGAAGAGAGGCAGGCGGGAAGGTTTGCATGTGAATCCATGCCAGACCCATGCTGGAGAACAACAGTTACAGATAAGTAACATGTTCCTTCCCCAGCATGGTGTCTGGCATGGATTCATATGCTCAAGAATAAAGAATACATAGCAGTACACAAATACACAACCACGGGCGGTGGCAAGGCTCAACATAAGCATCTATTACCCCCTCACCTTCAAGCGAACAGGTTGCGCAGCACTAATTGGCCGACTCTGGACTCCTCTCTGGAATCCCCGTCGATGCAGTGGAATTTCGTGAAGGTGTGAGTCGACCTCCACGTCGCAGCACTGCAGATATCCAGCAGGGGCACACCAGACAGGAACGTCATAGTGGCAGCGATCGCTCTGGTAGAACGGGCTCTCGGACAGCCAGGCAACAGTTGGTTTGCCAACCATTGACAATGGGTGAGGCAGCCGGAGAGCCACCTGGAAATGGAAGCCTTGGACAGGGCCTTCCCACAGTTCACAGGACCAAAGTTCACAATGAGCCGAGACGTCTTACGGAAACACTTGGTGCGGTCCACATAAAACTTCAGCTCTCTAGCCACATCCAGTGAGTGCAAAGTCTTTTCAGCCGGCGACAAAGGCGTTGGAAAAAAACACAAGTGACACCAAGAGCTTGTTTAGATGAAAGTCTGACGGCACCTTGGGCATGAAGGAGGGGTGCGTCCGCAGCACCACCCTCGTCTCGTGGAAAGTCAAGTAAGGTGGCTTACAGGACAGGGCTCCCATGAGCCTAGAGAGTACCACATTGAATTCCCACGCGGGACCCAGAGCCTTCACCGGCGGGAACGAACCAAACAGTTCCTTGATAACTACCTTAACCAGATGGTGCGACCACAATGAGGACCGATCTGGTGTAGCAGGAGATAGCCGCCAGATGAACCTTGATGGAGGCGTGAGCCAGCGCCGCTTTGGCCAAGGACAGCAAATATGGTAGCAGTCTGAGGAGCCGTGACTCTCAGAGTGTCAATCGTCTGTGAACGGCACCAAATTGCGAATCTCTTCCATTTGTGCCCGTAGCCTTTTAAAGTAGACGATGCCCTGGCCTTGACAAGCACCTCCTCACAGTCCGCTGGGAGATCGTAACCCCCAAACACTGACGCTGCAGAAGCCAGGCCTTCAGGTTCAGCGATCCTGGTTCGTGGTGCAGTATTGCGCCTCCTTCTCTGGTGAGAAGATCCGCGACGACTGGAAGCTTGACAGCAGGGGGCGCTGACATGCTGAGAAGGAGCGGGTACCAGATCTGCCTCGGCCATGCAGGTGCGACGAGGATCATCCAGCACCAGGATTGTGCGAGTTTATTGATGTCTCGAAGAAGCAACGGAGGGAACACATACAGAAACAGGCCGTACCAGGGGAATGAGAATGCGTTCCCCCCCCCATGCTCTCCTGCTGGCAAACCTCCGGCACTTGGTGTCCGAGGCCGTCAAAAAAGAAATCAATTTGGGGTTTGCCGCATCAGCAGAACAGTTGGTCCACTTGGTCGTGCGAATATCCCACTCGTAGCACGAGCGGAGTTCCCTGCTGAGTGAATCAGCAACAGTGTTCTTTACGCCTGTCAGATGGAAGGGAATGAGGAACAGTCCCTGGGCGATGGCCCAGTGCCACAACTCCTGCGCCTCCCTGGAGAGCACCGGGGATCTGGAGCCCCCCTGCTTCCTTATGTAAAACATTGTGGTGGCATTGTCCATGAAGGCCCGCACCACCTTGCCTTTGAGGGACGGCAGAAAAGACTTGAGGGCCCAGAACACTGCTCGTAGTTCCAACACGTTTATGTGCAGATCCTTCTCTTCTGGCAGCCACAGGCCTCTGGTGTGAAGACGACCATTCTGGGCACCCCAACCCTCCAGAGACGCATCCGTCGTGACCGTCTCCTGGATTTGGGGGCTCTGGAAAACCGTGCCTTCGGCGATACTAGAGCGTACGCCCAGCCATCTGATCAACCCTCGGAACTCCTCGTCGAGGGTGATCCTGTCCTGGAAGCTTCCCGACACATGGACCCACCAGGCATCGAGGAACTACTGCAGGGGCCGCATCTGCAACCTGCAGAGACGAACCAGGTGTATGCATGACATCATGGTGAGTAGCGACTTGATGATACTCACCGTGGCAACCTTCAGTGCCAACTGCCATTGCACCATGGCCAAGATGGCCAATATCCAGTCCTATGACCGTGATGTCAGGCATGACACCGTGTTGATCCTGGATCCCAGGAATAGCGCATCCTGCGATGGCGTCATGCAGGATTTTGCATAATTCACTGAGAAACCCAGGTCCGTCAGCAGACGGACAGTCCGCGTTGCGTGGTCGATGGTGATGTCTCGTGACCTGGCCCGGATGAGCTAGTCGTTCAGATAGGGGTAAATGTGGATCCCTTGCAGAGGCAGATGCGCCAGCGCCAAGCTCTTTGTGAAGACTCTGGGCACCGTCTTCAGTCCGAAGGGAAGCGCCTTGAACTGGTAATGCTTCCATTAAATGACAAAGCGCAGAAACTTGCGGTGTCCTTTGTGAATGGTGACGTGGAAGTAAGCATCCTCCAGATCCAACGACGACAAAGTCCCCCCTCCTGCAGAGGCCGAGCACGTGCTGTTGCGTGACCATCCTGAACTTTTGGCACTTATTTGTTGAGCCGCTGTAGGTCGAAAAATGGTCCTCTAGCCACCGGTCCTCTTTCGTACGAGCAAGTACCTTGAGTATACGTATACTCAAGAGTACCAGAGTCGCCTTGGAACCAGCTCGATCACCCCCCTTCTGTAACATGGCCCGAACCTCCAGCCGCAGCTTAGGGACGTGGTTTTCCTGCCGGGCCACCAGTGGTATTCGCGGACACTTTCGTTGGAATTCTAAGGTGTGTCCGAGGGCGAGAGCATCCAGCACCCATCTGTCGGTGGAGATTGTCTCACACACACCAACGAAGTTTGCCAGCCAGCCTCCCAACGGGGTGCACGGTGGGGGGCCAGACATCCCGGCCAGTTCAGTCCTGTTTGGGTTTGACGGGCCGCCTTGCTGTCCCTGACGACATCCGCCTCCGAAGGCCTTGGTTCGACCCCTATTGGCTTCCTGGGTCGAGGAAGAAGAGCCCCCGTCAAAACCTTTCGACGACCTGAAAGACTTCCCTCCAGAGGGACGAAAGGATGTCAGTCGTCGTTGCAGGGTTCCTAGGGCACACGCCATCTCTGTGTCCAACTTGATGGCCTGGAGAGACTCATCCACGGCAAAGGTTGGGCCCGCAAGCACTTGGGTGCTGAGTCCGGCATCCTGTACTTTTTCTCCAGTCCATCTTTGCTGGAGCTGCAGCAGGGTTCTTCAGTAGGGTCAGTCCATCGTCCCACACATCACACACATCATCCAGGAGCGGAACAGAAAGGATGGTCTTTCTCTCCGCCTCCCAGCGTTGGTACAAGAAGCCCTCCTTCTCTTCCGGTGTGAGCTGGAACAGCTCAGATGCCCGGCAATCATCGCATGGAAGGAGCTCACGGTGTCCGGAGGCGAGGTCCTGGGCTGTGGTGACAGGAGGTCCCCCATCATGCCATCGTCGCCATGGCCTTCATGGAAAAGCTGGGTCTTCTTCGGAACCTCGGGCCCCTTATGCTGTTTGGCCTTCTCATTCGGGGCCTTGTCAGGCACCTTGTCTCTACTGTCCTTCTCCGCCGATGGCGGTCTGGTCACTGCATCCAGTTTGGCCTTCTCCGGCTTGGTCTTCTCCGGCTTCTCTCCTCCCTCAGCTTCCCTGGAGTAGCCGATTACCTCTTGGATGATGACCCGGAGTGGTGGCTTGAGACCGATGCCAAAGGCGATGACGATCGCGCCCCGACCGTCATGGGACCCGCGGTAGCAGCGACCCCGACGGAAGCAGACTTGCAGTGCTTGTTTTGTTGGGCCCCACCGGTTGAGGCACCCTCAAAGGTCTTAGACATCTGCCCTGACTTTCCTGAGGCATGCCCCTGGGTGCCATACGGGGTAGAGGCCTTGGCCTGCAGCCACGACTCCAGTCGCTGGCACCGATCCTTCATTGAGCGCGTTGTGAAGCCACAGCAAATCACGCAATCTTCCTCCTTATGCGTGGGGTGCAAGCAGTACAGGTATTGGGAATGCTGGTCGTCCATATAGACATTCCATAAACCGCAGTCGGAGCACAGCTTAAACAGGGAAGGGGCGCCGTCCTTCTCCTCTGACATGATCTACGCAGTGCAGGCCTGAAGAATCTTCTTGAAGCCTCCAAGAAGAAAACTATGAAAAACCGCCCTTCAGTGGTGCTGAAGAATCCGAAAAACGGGTCCCCATTAGTCGGAAGGATGATCGAAAAGGAGCATAAAGGCTCAATTGACCGAAAAACAGTTTACTCTCAAAAAAGCGAAAAAACGCTGCAAAAGCTTGAAGAGCAAAGCACGACTCCCCCCAACCCTTGAACGTGCAGTAAAAATTTGAAGATGGCTGCCAGAGAAGGGGATTAGGTAGAGGGCAGTATGACCCAGAGCTCAGTGATTGGTTTTTACCAGGTTACTCACCGTAGTGACCACCTTACTCCTAAGTCCATAGTCCCCTTTCCTCCAATATTGTGGGACATCTCTCCGTCCTGTGGGACGGGACTGGAGCACTTTGTAAAAAGCATCCACATTTTTTTCCAAATATTTGTCCCTCCTCTTTCCTGCATGGGGCCCGGCACGCGGCCGTAACCCCGCCCTTCTGTGCTCCGCCCCGCGCATCGCCCATCAGTCCTTTTCTATCGCCGGGTCAAAGACCCATTAGCAATAACGGAGGAACCTTATTAGAGGGGACGGCGGGCAGGCGTATGGAGGAAAGGGGAATATGAACTAGGAGTAAGGTGGTCACTACGGTGAGTAACCTGGTAATACTCCTACGTCCCGTCCCCTTTCCTCCATACTTGTGGGAGATTCCCAAGCACTCCTTACAGGAACTACGGGTAGATGGAAATACCCCTTACTGAAACAGGTTCTTCAGCACAGCCTGACCAAACTGAGCGTCAGCTCTAGAGCTCATGTCGAGACAGTAATGCTTACAGAAAGCAGATGTGGAGGCCCAAGTAGCTGCCCTAGCGATGGACTCCCAGGGAACATATTTCTGAAAAGCAACTGCGGCTGCCTTGCCCCTCACCAGGTGTGCATGGATACCTTTAGGAGGTTTCAGCCTTTGGACGATGAAAGACTCTGATGCAGGCGGCAATCCACCTGGAAATAGTTGCCTTAGACGCCGGCTTGCCCTGAGGGTTACCGAACGTCACAAAAAGAGAAGAACTAAGCTCGGAAGTCCTGTCCAGGTAGAACTTAAGAGCTCTTCGGACAAATCTGACAGTGTATAACTTTTTCAGCCTCTGAGGAAGGGTTCGGAAAAAATACCAGAAGGAAGATCGACTGATTCGGATGGAATTCGGTCACTACCTTCGGTAGGAAAGCCAGGTTTGTCCGAAGGACTACCTTGTCCTTGTGAAAGACCAAGAAAGGATGCTCCATCGACAATGCCTGGAGCTCACTCACTCTCCTCGCTGACGTAACGGTGACCAGAAAGGACACTTTCCAAGATAAGTACTTGAGGTCTACCGTAGCCATTGGTTCAAAGGGTTTATGGCACATCGCCGTCAGGACTACATTTAGGTCCCATGGCGGGTGCGGATTACGAACCGGAGGGTAGAGGTGCGTCAAGCCAGCAAAATGCTTCTTCACCACTGGGTTAGTTAGAGAATAAGAACACAGGTCTGTAGAAAGGTAAGCGGAAACCGCTGAAAGATAAGTCCTGCATGACAGAACATGAACCCCTGACTCTGCTAGGGAGGACACTAAGGACAGCACCGTGTCAATCGTGGCCACCCTCGGATCCAACATCTTCTCCAAACACCAATGACAGAACCTGAGCAATTTACCCTTGTATTGAGATCTGGTCAAGGGTTTCCTGGCTGCCTGGATAATGCGCATGTTATCCGCAGACAATCTCAGATGCTCTAAAGACTTGAACTCAGGCACCATGCCGCCAAGCTGAGCGATTGTGGGGAGGGGTGCCACATCTGTTCCCCTTGGTGAAGAAGATCAGGAGTTACTGGTAACCTGATCGGCGGATACATCGACAGGTGTTGAAGTCCTGAGAACCAAAACCTGGCCGGCCACCACGGGGCTATCAGTAGAAGGGAACAGTTCACAGAGTTCTTCAACTTCCAAATTGCACAGTGAACTAGAGGCAGAGGCGGGAAGGCATAAGCTCTCATGTTGTGCCATGGAATCTCACAAGCATCCCCCAGAGAGGAGGCTCCCAGCTCCCCTCTGGAGGCATACTGAGGAAGTTTCTTGTTCACCGCCGTGGCGAAGAGGTCCACCTCCGGTGTGCCCCAATGCGAGAACATCCATGATAGGACCTCTGCCTTCAACTCCCACTCGTAGCTGACCACTGTCCGCTGGCTGAGGGCATCCGCTGTGACATTCAGCTGGGCCGGGATGTGTACTGCAAGCAGCATGACACCATGAAGCACGGCCCACTCCCATATCTGGATGGACAGGTCCACGAGGGGGGTGACTTCGTTCCCCTTGCTTGTTTATGTAATACATTGACACCACATTGTCCGTTCTTATGCGGACCACCTTGTTGACAATGAGCCGTCTGAACGCCCTGAGCGTTAGGAAGATCGCCAGAAGCTCCAAATGATTTATGTGCAGGAGCTTGTCCTGAGGCGACCAGAGGTCCGAGACCTGAAGAAGATCTAACGTTGCACCCCATCCGAGGAGGGAGGAGTCCGTTGTGATCGTCACCGTGGGGATCGGGTCCTGAAACCCCGCCCCATCAGAAAGATTGCTGAGAGATGACCACCATTCCTGTTCCACTCATGGAATCCGGAATCATTATCTGCATGGAATCCGGATCCACTGCCCGACGCCATGAATTCCGAAGAGCCATCTGGGTCCGTCTCATTTTGAGACGAGCAAGAGGAAGAGCCAGTACACACGAGGCCATGAGGCCCAGAAGCCTCTGGAACCACCAGGCCGACATGCTCTCCGACTGCGCAAACATCTGACATGAGGCCAAAAGATCCGCCATCTGTCCCCGGTCAGGTACACTCTGCAGTCGATCGTGTTCCAACGAAAACCCAGGAAGATCAGGTCCTGTGAGACCGTCATGGAGGATTTCCGCCAGTTCACCGACAGTCCAAGATGGAACAGGAGCTGAAGAAGAGACTGGAGGTTGCCCGCTGCTGCCAACAGACAAGGGCTGCCTAAGAGCCAGTCGTCCAAATAAGGATACACATGGATACCCTGGAGACGAAGATGGGCCGCAATCACCGCCATCATCTTCGTGAAGACACGCGGCGCCGAGCTGAGGCCAAAAGGAAGCACCCGAAACTGGAAGTGCTCCTCTCCCAAAGAGAAGCGGAGGTATCTCCTGTGTGGATTCCAAATCAGGATATGCATGTACGCATCCTGAAGATACACCACGCTGTGCCAAACGCCCATCTGCAAAGAGGAGCGAATCTGGCCGGGCGTGATCATCTTGAATTTCTCTTGGGGTAGGAAAAGATTTAACTGGGAAAGGTCTAGGATGGTGCGCAGGCCAGCCTGGTTGGGTTTGAGCACCGTAAACAGCCAGGAGTAGAAGCCCTCCCCTCGCTCCCCAAGGGGAACGGGTTCCACAGCTCTGAGGTCCTGAAGTTTCTGAACCTCGGCCTTGAGGGAAGGTGAGCCCGACGGCTGAAAAGGAGGGTTGAGGGGTGGGGTACGGTGTAAAGGTAAACGGAAGCCCGCTCGAGCGACTGACACTGTGATGGTCTGCCATGCCTCCCAATGAGACGCAATGCGTCCTCCCACCGGGGTCTCGTGCGAGCGCGGAAAACCCTAATTTGGCAGGCTTATTGGTGGCGGTGCCACCTGAACCTGATGAGGAGGCTGAGGAGCGGGAGAGAAACCATGTACGCTGTTGTCTACGGCGGTTATTCCCCGCAGGAGTATCCACTCTGCGAGATTTGCGGTCAAGGAAGCCCATAAAACCAGAGGAAGGTCGACTTTGCGACAACGGTCTCTGGGATTTGAAAGGCACTTTAACCAGAACAGACAATGATTTAGCCGTCTGAGTGCTATCCTTGGTTTTGGTGAGCTCTACATCAGTAGAAGAATGAAAAAGCTCCTTACCAACAAATGGAAGGTCCAACACCTTGTCTTGCACTTCCTTAGAAAATTTAGTGGCATGCAGCCACGCCTGGCGTGAGGCATCAACCCAAGCATCAGGCCCCGAGCCGAGGTGTCTACGTGATGAGCCGCAGCCTCCAGGAGATCCTGGGCCAAGACCCTGGCATCGGAAAGGCCTCCTTTGAAATCTTCCAGCTTCTCGACTGGGATGTGCTCCTCAAACTCCGACAGACCTTTCCACATCCGCATGTTATCTCCCGCCAATATCAATTTGGCATTGGCCTGCCTGAGCTGCAAGGCCGAGTTGGCAAAGAATTTCCTCCCGAGGGAGTCGAGGAGCCTGTCCTCCTTTCCCAGAACCTGAGTAGCTGTCATGGAAGAGGATGCTGCAGGCCTGGACTGTTAAGTGGCCGCAGCCACCACTTGGAGGAGGTAGGCGGACAAGATGACAGGGCCACCTCTTCCGAAGAATGGAGCCTGTACCTCGCGTCAATCTTTTTATTGACAAAAAGTCCCAAGCGTGGCTTTTCCCAGACTCTTCGGGCCTCTTCAGACCTCGGCCAGAACCTTCACCTTGTCTCCTTTGGAGCGTACCGGCCTGTTCCTACAGAAGGATGAAGGATGCAACACCGGCCCCTCCACCGACGCATCCACATAAATCAAAGGAGCCGCCCCCGCGGGCAACAAAACATTGTGCGGAAGAGGCATCCGGGTGTTCCAATCATAAACCGGCCGGTAAGGATGCGCACAAGGGACCTTAGGTTCACCCAAGAGACCAAGCCCTATACCAGAAGCCGATGGCGTAGTTGTAGGGATAGCACTTAAAATGGCTGCCGTGGTTGTGGTGGGAACGCGTGCCATTTTGCCCTCATCTGAGGGGGAACTGCGGCATGTGAGGAAGTGAGGCAGGGTTCCCCGTCGATGGATTAGGGGTCTTAATCGTAGCCTTAACATAAGGAACCTCGCCTTCATTCCTAGTAGCATAAACCACCGACTCCTGGAGGCTGAGTTCCTCGCAAGGGGAGTTTCGGACCACTCTCCACTCCTCTTGACCCTAAAGAGCGCTCGCCCAGGTCCGGATCGCAACTGGCGTCTGAACACATACCATCTGCGACTCCCCGAGATAGCGGAGGAACTGGAAAAAAAGACAACAGAGTTTTTTGACCTCAATGTGGGCTCAGTAGATTGCCCGATCGCGATCTGGGAGGCGTATAAGACAGTCCTTCGGGGAGAAGCTATCTCGGCGGTTTCGGCCCACCAAAAAAGACAAATCCAGAAGATCAGAGAGG
Source organism: Ambystoma mexicanum (assembly GCF_040938575.1). Taxonomy (NCBI): domain Eukaryota; kingdom Metazoa; phylum Chordata; class Amphibia; order Caudata; family Ambystomatidae; genus Ambystoma; species Ambystoma mexicanum. Next base: position 1,144,152,567 of record NC_090924.1, read on the forward strand.
CAGAGGCATATGTCCTGGAGTGTGAAAAACAGACCCTGGAGCGCAACGACCGAGAGACAAAGGATGCCCTGTCCACGGCACAAGATGCCCTCAGTAACCTGGCCCTGGACACAGCACGAACTGCCCACCAGCTCGTCCGGAGTCAAATCTATGAACGTGGCGACAAAGCAAATAAAACACTGGCCTGGCTGGAGAGGCGGCAACAAATCAGGGGACATGTACGCGCCATCAAGTCACTGGATGGCACACTACTCACGGACGACCCTGACATTGTCGAAGCATTTGCCGCCTACTATGAGAAGCTCTATACCCCACCCGCCGAGAACTCGCCGGCTGCACCCTCCCATTACCTCGACCGGATCGAGATCCCGAAACTCTCGCGACGCCAGTCGGAACCCCTGAATGCGGAACTCACAGAGGCCGAGGTGCAAGAGGCGCTAACACAGCTCCAACCCGGGAAAACCCCGGGCCCCAACGGCTTCCCCACAGAAACATGGAAATACCTCGGAGGTGGGCTGTCGACCCATATGCACCGCATGTTCCTACGTAGCAAAGAACTCGGGGCGCTCCCCCCGGACCTCAGGAAGGCATGCATCATAGTTATACATAAACCTGGGAAACCTCCGGAGGAGTGTGCCTCCTATCGCCCCATCTCATTAATTAATGGGGAAGCCAAGGTCCTCGCCAGAGCACTCGCCAACAGACTCCTGAAAGTAATAGGGACCCTTATTCATCCGGACCAGTGTGGATTTATGCCCAACAAGTCCACTCGTATGAACCTACGCAGGGTCCAACTGGCGCTGTGCAGAGCCAAAGAGATACCGGCCCCACTAGCCCTCCTGGCGGTGGACTTTGAAAAGGCATTTGACTCGGTGGGGTGGGATGCTCTGTGGGCGATCATGGACCGGATGAACCTGGGACACGCTTTCATATCCTGGGTCAGGCTGCTATATGCATTCCCAGAGGCCACGGTAAGGGTAAATGGTAGATCCTCCAAATCATTCCCACTGGGTAGGGGTACGAGACAGGGGTGCCCGCTGTCTCCGCTTCTCTTTCTCCTGGCGATCGAACCACTTGCTATTGAGCTCAGAGCTAACACCAACTGGACTGGGTTCGCCTGGCCGGGGGGGGGTGAAGACCGCCTTTCGTTATACGCGGACGATCTCCTCGTCTACCTTAGTAACCCTTGCATCTCATGCCCTATTGTTTCCCATATCCTTAGGGAATATCAGATCTTTGCGGGTCTGAAAGTGAATGAAACCAAAACTATTTATTTCCCAGTCCAGGGTGGTCATTCCGCGATCCCTGAGCCCTGCCCATACCACATCTCTATCAGGGAATTTACATACTTAGGCATACGACTCGATCCGACACTTGAAAGGTTCCCCCAACTGAACCTACACCCTGTGCTTGAACGGTTCAACAGAGACACTTCCCACTGGCAATCACTCCCCCTATCGCTGTTGGGCAGAGCCGCACTATTTAAGATGATGACCCTCCCCAGACTCCTCCACGTCCTCCAGAACGCCCCATTCTCCATCTCCAAGGAAACCTTTGCACTTATCGATAGGAATCTCCGCACACTATTATGGGGAGGGAAGCAATCCAGAATCGCCCTTGATACTATCCAAAGATCGGTCTGGGAGGGAGGGATCGGCTTGCCCTGCATACGTACATACTACCTTGCAACACAGATCGGTGTGGTAAACGATTGGCTGCATGCAGACCCCACATTACCGCACATCCGTATCGAGCTGGAGACTATAACCCCGCTATCCCCACTCCAGACATTGTATGCCACCCACGACCAACTCCCGAGGCTTCCCAAGACGATTCACCACGTCCGCCGAGCTTGGCGAGAGGCACACAAACTGGTCGGCTGGAAGGGAATCCCAACACTGTCCCAACCTATATGGCACAACGCACTCCTCCCAGAAGTAGTGAAAATGGGCGCTTTCGCTCACTGGCACGCAAAAGGGATACATACACTGGCACATGTAATACAGGGGGGGCGCCTCCTAGACTTCGAGACTATGCAAGTACAGTTTGGTCTGACGCCCATGGACCGGTTCCGACACGCACAGTTGGCCCACGCCATCCACGCCCAATTCCCAGACATGACGGACATACCCCCGTGCTCTCCCATTGAGACCAACATCCTCCCCCAAGGCATTCCTTCAAAGGTCACCTCCACTCTCTATCAGGCTCTCAATTCTTTCGGGACTACGCAACTTGATGAGCTCAGGGCGAAATGGGAAAGGGATGTGGGTCAACTGGAGCCGGAAGATTGGGTAGATGCATTGATGTCCCCCAGGGAAATTGGGATAGATAACAAACTTAGACTAATACAATTGAGAATACTCCACCGCTCGTATCACTCACGAGCTGCGATGGCCAGGTGGGGGGGACTAGATGATGGGACATGTATCAGATGCCAAATCGAGCCCGCCACCTTCTACCATATGATATGGGAATGCCCAGTGTTACAGCTCTTCTGGGGGGACTGTATTAGTAGGATCTCGGCTGCCATGGGAACACCAATCCCTAGGGACCCCAAAATGGTACTCCTGGGCATCTGGGGAGAAGTAGACCTGACAAAACATGGGAAAATGTTCCTCTCAATAGCGCTTGGGGCCGGTAAGAGACTTATCGCGGCTAAATGGGGCTCCGCTGACCCACTGTGCCTGAACCGATGGAGGAATGACCTAGACAGGTGTGCGGCCTCGGAACGCCGGATCTACAATGTGCGGGGTTGCCCCCGCAAATTTGAGAAAATATGGGGCAAATGGCTAGATGCGTAGTAAGCCCCGCCGGTCGATACAGCTCAACATCTTGCTTAACTTCACCTGCCTGCCTTGACATGCAACTGCCTTTGGCCCCTGGCCTGGTGTTGCCCCTCTTGCCTCAGATATTGTTTTTGCTGCTGCCTTCCTCATTTATTGAATGTCGATGATTCATGTTGCTTGTTATGTTGTTATGTTGTAAAACTCAATAAACAGTTATAAAAAAAAAAAACATAAGGAACCTCGGCCAAGCCGGTACTATGATGCCTGGAATGTTTTTGTGACATACCAACCGCCAACTGAGCCTTCGAAGGAAGGACCTCGGCACTGCCAGTAAAAGAAGAACTTTGCTTCTTTGCCCCCTCAACAGATCTGGTGTCACCACAAGAGCGGGAACAGTGCGCTTTCACCGACAAAGCCTTGACTGGCCTCTCAGAACTGTTGGTAGCTTTAGCCTCTGTACGAGGGACCTCAGACCCAGGCCCGGTAACAGCCTTTTCTGCGCGGGCCTCGGGCCTCGAACCTCCATTCGGTAACTACAAGCCCAGCCAAGGCCTCGGGGCGCACCCCGGTTTTGTTTTTGAGGGAAGCCGACAGAGGCCTCCGAGCAAACTCTGGTACCCCACGACTCAGTAGAACTTGGTCTACAAACAGCCCCCACAGGAGGGGCCTCGGAGCGTACTCCGGTGTTCACAGGCCCCTTACGGAGACTCGGAGAAAACTCTGGTAGAATTATTAGGCCCAACGGGCACCTCAGGGCGAACCCCGGTAACACAGCGATCAACGCCCCTCCCGGACCGAGAGGGACCCGGGAAGGTATCCCCTGGTCGGGGTGCTCTGAAAAGTAAAGTATTTACCGGGCGTTTTTTTTTCTCGTCGATGAACGCCAGAAAATGCGAAGGAGGAGTTCGTCGGAACACCTCCTCCCACCGCTCCAACCGACGTTGAAGTGCCCGGACCAAAAGGGAGTCACAGTAAAAACAGGAGTACCAGCGGTGTCCCGGACCCAAACACTCTAAACAAAGAGGATGGGGAACCGCCCTCACGAAGCGACAGTGACACGGTGAACAATCTGGAAAGTCTAATTTGAAAGACATAGACAGACTAGTAAACGAACGCTAGCGAGAGCCAGAGAGGAAAAAAGGGAAAAAATCTTCCGAGGATGCAGGTGCGTCCGGCCCCGATCGAGCGGAGAAAAGGACTGATGGGCGATGCGCGGGGCTGAGCCAAGATGGGCGGGGTTACGGCCGCGTGCCGGGCCACGCGCAGGAAAGAGGGACGACAAATTTTTGGAAAAAAATTTGGATGCTTTTTACAAAGTGCTCCTGTCCCGTCCCACAGGACGGAGAGATGTCCCACAAGTATGGAGGAAAGGGGACAGGACGTAGGAGTATTAGGAGACATTAAACAAACAGATTTCTCTTTTACCGAGGATTCCCAGCCTGACGGGGAATATTCATGAGCATGTGAATCCATGCCAGAACACATGCTGGAGAAATCCTACATACAATCCAAGGGGTCTTTCAGCAGTCAATTAACGTTTTGTGTCCTTACACATACTCACACACAAAATATGAAATCTGGGGCATTTATGGACTTCACATCTGCTTTCAGCTTCATCAACAGTAAACAGCTATCAAACAAATTTGAGTCCTTGGCCTTAAATGAATTGTTTCAGTTAATCATTAGGGCGGTCTACACTATGCAAGTATTCACAAGGCAAACTCAACTCTACTTTTCCCACCACCAGGGGAGGAAAACATGGATGCCTTCTACTCCTAATTTTGTTCTTTTACATCTAAAGAGCATGTGTGGCGATATCCTAGCAACATGGCCAGCTGTATTGAAGATTGCAGACTTAAAAGACCACACTAAATCATTACAAAGAAATAAATGAAACACTCCAGAAACAGTAACATGCCACAAAAATATTGTCAGAGCAGAGGAACAATCGAATAATAAGCTTGGACAAATCAAATACACATCAGTATTCATTTGTAATAAGAGGCTAACAACTCACAGGATTCCGCTATTTGGTCAAGATGGCAGCCACAGAAAAACAAAAATATTCATGTGCAAAGCAAATTACAATAGCAACAGGGCAGGCAACCTATTGATGAGGAGATGGATGGGTCACAACTTTAAACACATTAAAGAGTAATTTTGGAGAGAAACTTCTGTCCTTGCCAACTAGTTTTGCAATGAGCCGCCTCCTCCTTTGATTGCAGATATTTATCAGTTATGAAAAGCACAATGTCGACACCACTGAATTATGCATCAATAAAGATCATCCCACACCACTAATCATCTTACCGATAAAGAAAGCATGAAAGAAAAGTCTTTGAAGAACCTGGAAATAGAAAATCGAGCTTTGAGCACAAGGACTCGCTTTGGTGGGGAAACTTCCTAAGCCAACCAGGAACCTCAAACTATAGCCCATAATAAAATATGAATTTGAAGCAGGAGCTGAAAGAGAAGGTGTATGGAGAAAGAGTCTAAACTAAAACTGGGAAGACCATTCAGCAATCCTTGAACCACAGTTCAACATGTCCACCTTAAATAACCCACAGGAATGAAGACCAAGATAAACAGAGAAATGGAGACATATGGTGGTGGTGGAAACGAATTGAAGATATATTAAGCCGTACAGAGTTGGGAGGGCAACAGACGGGAATAAAGGCTTGGACTGACGTCACTGGAAGTGAGCTTCCATTACTTGTGCCCGCTTCGAGATATGCTGGCAAAGAAAGCATGCTGAATGGAACACATTTAGTTAAAACCCTAATGTCTTTATAAGGCTGAAAACACAAAGCAGGATTTTATATGGCTGAAAAACACAAACCAGGAGAGATGAGGATCTGGGACAAGACACGAGGGACTGGGACCAGTGAATGGGATGAAGCACTGCCACAGACTCGAGACACCACAAATTACAGGGCTCTTTAGTTTTCGTTCATTTACTCATGCCCGTACTGCTGGCTCACCTCTCTGTAGCATTGTTTTGGATACTGAGGTGCTAAAGTGCCACGTTAAGTACATAACCCAAAAAGGAGGTGGTCAGATTTCTGTATATAACAATAAGATAATTGAGCAAAAACCGGTACAATAAAGGACTACATATTGTTTACTAAAATTGTGTGTTACGCAACAAGATAATTAATGAATGCATGATTCAAGGTCAAATTATCTTAGAAAAAGTGACTCACTTCTTTGAGTTGGTCAGCACTACCCCATGACGCAGACCGCTGGTGGGTACTTTTCTTCTCCATTCCTTCTTCCCAACTGCTAGGTGTCTGTAAAATAAATAAAATTCCGATGCATATTTCTTTTCGCCGTCTCAAAAGGGACATTTCATTTACCAAATGATTTAACATTAAAGAGCATATTTTTGCTCTCACCTTTGTCTCACATTAAATAGCTAAACAAAAGATGCTATTATCATGTGAAGCTGCATCTGAGATCTGTTGTCTAAACATTGGCATCGCCATCGAAAATCATATCAGACCATTCATTTTCAGACTTCATGAAACTGAGCATGAGGCGGAGCAGACCGGCAAGCAAGATGTCTTATTTATGATCACTGAGAACCTTGCCAACACAGGCCCGAACATTCCCCATAGGATAGCAAGCTGTGGTTGATTGTCAGAAAGAGATTTAACAACTGGGGAGTCAGTAAACCTGATACAAGAGTGAAGAATCTCTCACTCCAAGGGTTTTACGGACGCTTGCTCAAACAGTTTGGGGAAAAGATGATGGACACTGCCTGAAGAGTGAATGATCGTGGAAGCTCAGCCTGGAAATTAAGGGCACTACTGCAAGCAATTAAATGGAGCAGTTGAGTTCTGCTGTGGCAGAGGGATCACGCCTGCCATGGACAGTGGGGATAAGCAGTCACTTAACTGTGGTCAGTCTGCCTACAGCTACCCAGAGGTTAGATTAGATTTGTTGACACCAAACCAGCAAAGACCAAGTGACATGAGCTTTATTTCTAAGTAACTCCACAAACCACCATAAATACCTAAGCCTTGTAAATCAGTGACCACGTAACAAAATCAATGACCAAACATCTTAAACTTATAAAGAACTAACATCTGCAGGAGTATGTTGTTACATTACCATGTAACTTGCGACACAAAATGTTGTACTGGGAACAGAACGAGCATGTAAATGCTGAAGGTCAAAAAGGGTGGGGTGCCTTTTTCCGCACCCCACTGCTGTGTCATTATGTCAAGTATTGTATAAACAAACCTTCTATGGTTTACGAGACAATGTATTTTGGGAATTCAAGCATTTGGCTGAATCCGACTGCTAAGACTACTGCGTGGAAGTGCTTATTCCAAATACTGTATTTACAACTGGAGGCAGGCTAAAGATTTCTTTTTTTCACTCAAAATCTGATTGTTTGCCAGCAACACAAAGCATATCCCTCCTCCGTAACGTCCACCCTCTTTGGGATGATTTCCGCAATCATGGGTCTCTTATTAGACTGTCAAGGCAAGGTGCTCACGTTGCAGTTTCGAATGCAAACAGAGAAAACTCCCATCTTATTTCTTCAGAGGTCAATAATTTGAATACCATTAACTTGAGCAATAAAGCTTTTACTAGAGGACTTAGAAATGGAAGAAATCTGACACAAAGTGTTATATAAAAACCTAATATTTCTCCACAGAGGAGCCAACAATAATATTGTGTTCAGCTTTAACTAGTCTGTGATAAGGGAAATGCCCAATTATTAAAGTAGAGGGTAGACTGTAATTCCCATTAAAGATGGCAACACGGTCTAGGAGAAATGTATTAATAAAACATGTGTGAGTACATGTGACAAAGAAGTCTCCAGCTACACCCTTTTAACTGGTTCATCAACCATACCAGCTTACATGCAGAGTTTCTATTAGAACATCTCACTCCCAGGTAACAATTCAGTCAGCTGGGCCAGTGATGCCCTTGCACAGAAATAGGGTTAGGTCTGGATGGTTTATGAACCTCACCACAATTACCTGGTATTTATTGGCATTATCCTGCATGGTATATTTTGATACCAGTTTTCTATAAATGAAAAGGTATTGAACTTTTTTTATCATGCAATACAATACATGGTGAAGGGGTATTAGGCCACAATAGTGTGTGTACAAAGAGAATTGCAAATAAAAAAATAGGCAGTTCATCAGATTAAAAACACATGGGTTACTTTAAAGTCAAGTGCAGGTAGAGGAAAGCTGAACCCTGCTTCTCCTGGCAGCACCTTTCAAAACCACTATATTCAAGGATAGAATGGTGCATTCAGGTTAGCTTCTAATGAATGGCTGGGATATCAGTTTTGAAACCTAATAAAAGGGGTCAAAGAGTCAAAGACCTTGGAATATTTCATTGGGTTGTTATGGAGGGTGTATGAAATTTTATGCACAGCAAGCAAACAATTTCCACACCAGTTGGACACTTTGCATTATCGGAGAAGATTTCCAAGGGTGAGTTACTTAGGGTGAGCAACAAACAAATGGGTATCCGCTCTAATAAAGTGCCATCTTGTCTTTAAGCCCCTCCAGAGTCAACAATGCCTATAAGAAAGACAAAGGATATAGGAGACGATCCACTCCAAACATGTTCTGGATATGTGACAAATTGTTGCATCAGAAAGCCTTTACAATGCAACATTGACACCATATGTCTATGCAGGAGAAACTAGCCAAGAAGACATTTCCAAAAGAGTGTCAGGTAGATTCTATGTATTCTGGTTGGGGTGAGGCAACACCAAAAACAAAATGTTCTCCAATAACTGTGTGCCTCTGTAAGACCACTGTTCACATACTGTCCCAGGGCTGCTATTTGCAAATCATCCTCCCACTCCATCGTGGAATTGTATCTGGGTGGACCATTCCAGTAAACTATATGAAAAGGTAAATATAAGGGGGTATCAACTAGTTACTCAATCTTAGTAGCCCCCATACATGTATTGTCATCCTGGAGACCAAAAGGCATTGGTCAAAGTCAAGCAGTTTCTAGCCTTCATAAAGATGGCCAAGTACCTTCAGATCTCTAGATTTCCAGGGCCTACATCTCATTTTCCAAACAGTAGAAAAAGTAAAGTTCCTTAGTAATGGTGTTAAAGGACAGTGGGATGAAGCAGGGAAGGTGAACTTCTTAAAGGCTTGGTCCCAATACCAAAGTGAATTTGTGACTGAAAGGATGTAAGAGCAAGCTTGAGCTTTGGGGGTAGGGGAAGCAGCGATAAAGAATATGCTCTAGAGGGAAACTGTGTATGTCACTTCAATTTCTTCCACTACATCTGTCCAATTAAACAGGGGGGGCAGGGGGGCAGGCAGTTGGGGCCGCAAAGCAATATAGTTATTGTAACTGCTACCTGCACCCCCTTCCGAAAAAACGGAGGCCACTAACATTTGGGCTAGCATAAAGGGGAAGGGGATGCATTGACAAAAAAAATATTAAAAACTCTACATTCATAGTTGTGAAGAAATAGGGGGTTGTTTGAGAGGCAAGGCCTGACAGGTGTATAGAAATCCAAATAGCAGGTTCAGTTCAATGGAGTCACTTATTACTAAACATGAAACATCCAGTTACATCCTCCTTTCCAGATCCCTAAGTAGTTCAGTCTTAGGTGAAATGTTGGGACAGTACAGGCTAATCTTGTGATAAATATTACATAGAATTCATCACTTTTCCATCATACTGGGCCTGGAGAACCAGGAGCATTCCTTGTTCTCAGAGACAATCAAGTTCTGAAATGTAAACTAAATTAACTTTAGGGTGTGGCCATGGAAGCACAGCAAGTATTCTCATGCTCTGAACCCGGTCTCCCCGATGTGTTCGAGGAATGGGAACAACTGGCAGATCACAGTTCTGTATGTGAGGAATGCTGGTGAATGCAGGGGGGAACCTGACAGGCACCTGTGAACCAACAGAAGGGACTCTGATGGGTGGACTGTAACCCAGCCAACCAATGCCTACCCTAAAATGGCACAGCGAGAACAGTAGGTGGGGCACATTCTCTGCTAGTTACCTAGGGGGACAGTCTCTCAGAGACATCAGACAAGTTGGCAAGAAAATGGAGGGGCCGCATTCCAGACACAAAAGAGCGAGGAGTCTCTGAGAAAGATCCCCCGAAGAGAATAAAACCAGAACTCTAATGGATGCAGCGGGACAGGTGCAGCCCTGAGAGATATGTAAAAGTGGAGACATGAAGACTGACATCGAGCTGGAAGAGAACCAGCCTAAGGAGAGGCATGGAGGATACAAGGTACACTTGCTATGTGCCCTTCAGAAATGTAGGACTAGGTAGGTGGCCCTCAGAAACTTTGGCCTGGAAGTAAGTTTCAGAAAGACAGATCTCCCACAACTGGTCCAGTGAGGGACATGCCAAGATGAGGAGGAGGGGAAGAGACAGGTGTAACCCTGACATTTTTAAGAAGAGCCAGGATGCAAAGGAATAAAAGTGAGAATAAATGCGCAGGTGAAAGGAAGATCTGTTCATCTACCCAAATTATTTATTAGTAGGTGGTGTATGGCCCCCACTGTATGGTCTATGATTAGATACTGGCTTCTTGGCATAAGCACAGCACTTATATGAACGCTTATATGATCGGCAGCCAATGCGTCTCAGCCTGTGGTCTCTGGTTTACACCCCTTCTTGGGCTACCTGGTTCATCAGCCCGGCTTCAGTCAATTAAGTTATTTAGCCACTGTTGGGCTATTCTGTTTCCTGATCCCTTTTTCGCTAGTTGGGTTGTCACCCCTCCCTGGGGTATATGGACTCTGACAGAAGGCTGGTTTACTAACAAAGTTATTCCTAACACTGAGTCCCTAATACAAAAATGATTAGCCCTATATGTGAACAATCTTGTGCCCAAGCTTAATCGGCCCTAGTTGGTGCTGGTTTGCCGACTGCAAGGGGATGTCGAGATCCTGACCCTATCCTCTCTAAACCACTTTCCTACTGTCTAAAAGTAAGTGCACACTATTTGGGGGTCGGTATCTGTATTTAATGTTTCCGCCTCCAAAGCGTGTGTCTTATCAGCAATAAAAGAATGGAAATTCTATGACATTTGGTCAATAGACCTATATTAAAAAAGCTCATTCACTCTACACTATACAAAGACCGTGGAGAGAAAAAGAGTTGTGATAACTTAAATTTCTTTATGCGAGCCCTTTACTTAATATGTAAGGGTGTCGGAGTCTCGGTTATCAACCAATACTACTATAAAAACAGTCAACCGGTTTTAGCGGGATTCACAAGTGGCCGCTTTCTTCAGGACAAATATTTGTAGATCTAATATTCTTTTGGTAATCTTCAGTACTATGAAGGTTTTTTGAGGATGTCTCAGGTGTCCAACAAGGTTGGTTGGGTCAATCCCTAAATCCTACAGGATAAAAACAAGAGACACAAGGGGGACTATCATCAATTTCAGAGTACTTCTCAGACCTACTTTACAAGTATTTTGGTTATTAGCCTCCCTGGGAGGTGAGGCTCATCTTACCTCTTGTACCAAATCTCTTGGTCGTACCTGCTCTGTGCCGAGTGTATCTTAAACTCAGCTGCAAGTGTTCTTGGCAGGAATCTGTAAAAGATACAACATAACTGCTATGGTATAGGACCCAGAGCCATTTAACAGGCCTAAATGAAGAAATCTGTTGGCAAGCCCTGGCAGTCCTATGAAGATATCCAAGACACCATTGGACATTTGTGGACAACTTGGCCCAATGTAAACACAAATCTACATTAGATGGGATAATATTGCCTAACAACTATTCTGGAATATAACCATATCCCCACTTTACGAGTATGACCTGCCGACAGCCAGCAGTATTATGGCCCATACTCTTCAGCTATGTATGTTAATGGTGAGCCGTATCCCGATACAAAACCTAAAGAAATATGCACCAAGCCCCCAAGCATCTGAAATGGTCCTGTAGTTGAAATCCGATGACGCAAATACATGCATAGCAGAGCATCGTCACTACCACAAACCCCAATACCGCCCGGTAATTAATTTATTAACTCTTGGGTTCGGATGCGAACCCAACCCCTTGAGTGACAATTCCCCGAACATGATCAACTGGCAGAGATCACGACATAGACCGCACTCATTAATTAGCCAGTCATGGGTTCAGCCACGAGATATCACGTGCACAGCGTGTCAATAGTAAAAGAAAAATAAACAGGAATTAGAATTCGGCAATATAATAGTACGAACTACATATTCCAGCAACATTTATAATGGCATAGCATGGTACACGGGTTACGCGAGCGTGTATACAGCATAGTATTGGGTCAACTACATTTCCCAACTTTCCCTGGGACAAAACTGTAGTTTGCACGCGATCAAGTGATCGCGACTTCAATAACAAACATTGAGCGCAAAATGGCGCATATCCCGATTGCGGAAGGAAAAGCAGCAGCGAGAAAAGCAACCAAGGTAAGCGGCCGTAATAGCGCATTTACTAGCCCGCGGATAGACTCTGTACTAGAGTCTCCATGGACGGGCACACCACAATATTTATGACGAAACAGTAATCGGAACGTAGAACCCCCCTCTCACTATGGGGAGGATGTGGGAAGGATTGGGGAGGTAAAGGAGCGCCAAAATGTGGCACGGCACCTGCAGGGTTTTGCCTGATACAGCTTGATCAGAGTGGCTATGATACTGTAGAGAGCCCATACACAATAGAGTCCAATGACTAATGGCTGGGCTTTCCGGTAAGAATAGAAATGTTTAGTTTTAAACACACAGCACTGTTTTTGGTTTCCTGTTTCTATTACAGGAAATAACTGAGGAGATAAGAAGGAACAGAGCGCCTTCCCTCTTCCACAGGAAGAATCGGTGAAGACAGGTGAAGATCAAGACCTTGTCTTTTTTATACACAACTCTGCTAACTGATAAACAGAATTGAACCATAACAGTTATGTCGTATCTTTTACAGATTCCTGCCAAGAACACTTGCAGTTGAGTTTAAGATACACTTAGCACATGGCAGGCACGACCAAGAGATTTAGCACAAGAGGTAAGATGAGCCTCACCTCCCAGGGAGGCTAATAACCAAAATACTTGTAAATTAGGTCTTAGAAGTACTCTGAAATTGATGATAGCCCCCCTTGTCTCTCTTGTTTTTATCCTGTAGGATTTAGGGATTGACCCAACCAACCTTGTTGGACACCTGAAGACATCCTCAAAAACCTTCATAGTACTGAAGATTACCAAAAGAATATTAGATCTACAAATATTCGTCCTGAAGAAAGCGGCCACTTGTGAATCCCGCTAAAACCGGTTGACTGTTTTCATAGTAGTACTGGTTGACAACCCAGACTCCGACACCCTTACATATTAAGTAAAGAGCTCGCATGAAGAAATTTATCAAGTTATCACAACTCTTTTTCTCTCCACGGTCTTTGTACAGTGTAGAGTGAATGAGCTTTTTTAATATAGGTCTATTGACCAAATGTCATAGAATTTCCATTCTTTTATTGCTGATAAGACACACGCTTTGGAGGCGGAAACATTAAATACAGATACCAACTCCCAAATAGTGTGCACTTACTTTTAGACAGTAGGAAAGTGGTTTAGAGAGGATAGGGTCAGGATCTCGACATCCCCTTGCAGTCGGCAAACCAGCACCAACTAGGGCCGATTAAGCTTGGGTACGAGGTTGTTCACATTTAGGGCTAATCTTTTTTGTATTAGGGACTCAGTGTTAGGAATAACTTTGTTAGTAAACCAGCCTTCTGTCATTAATGTGTTGATATACTGAGATATAGATGGGAGACTAATACCTATCGACTCCATTTTTGTAGTATATGGACTCTGACCAGACCCTCTAGAGTCATTTGGTTTCTCACCACGTCTTGGGGTATGGCTGGGCATGTCACCCTCAACCCGGTTGACAAATACATAGGTGGGTTCTCAACATGTGCTTGCATAATAGAAGAGCATAGTTTAAAGTATTTTGAATGCATAAAGAGAACCTTAAACAGAAGGTCAATTTTGGATTTTTTTCTTTTTTTCAAAACACATTCTTATTCACCAATACATATTATAGAAAAATACAACCATGTATTCACTGTACCTGTGTACAGCAATTTTATATACTTATAACATTAGGTGAACAGGTGGTACCATAGAGATGAGTCTAACAGAGTATGAGAAAAAGAAACAGTACCTAAAGCGAATACATGGTGGTGAATACAACTTAGACTATAAACAATAAATCGGTACATGACCGTCTTTTTGCCAAAAGCATCCCTGCAGACACATGCAATGTATTTTTGCCATGATAGTGCAGGTCATCCGGGGGTTCGACACACCGTGGAGGTCTCTGGCCATTATTTCTGGTGGACCAGTGTACAGGAGTAATGCATGTTCAGTCGTGCGAGGGATGTGCTCGTGCAAAGACAAGTAAGACCTCAAACAGGCTTGTGTCCTACCTAACCCATGTGTCCCTGACAAAAGAATTGCTCTCGGGGGGGGGGGGGGGGGGGGGGGGGCGGTTGGGGAGGGAGTACCGCTTATGTTGGCTAACGTCGATTCCTTTACTAATACATAGGTCATTTATTTGGTTTACTATGCTTGCATAGTACAGGCTAGTCTGGCGAAGGTAGGGGATACGATTGCATGGGTTACCTGAAGCAATCACACACAAGGGATCACAATTTGTGGCTACATTTTCATGGGCCTTGAGAAGGGTTTGGGCACACAATCCTGTAAAGGTGTTCAACAACAATCAGATGAGCAAACAGAGGTTCAATCATATCGATTGAACAGTATCTCCGTTTTGTTACTCAAGGTCAGGATGTTTGGGCCAATTGGATTGTGTTGGCATAAGTGGCATATAACAACTTGCAGCACGGGTCTACTAAAGTGTCCCCATTTTTTGCCGGTCATGGGTTCCACCTGAGATTTTGTTTTCAGTTCGCTGCGCTGGTTAACTTGGTAAGAAATCGTCAAAGGAATTGGACTTAGTCCAGGATCATATTTTGGAACATCTGCTTTCAGCTAAACAAACAATTTGAAGATGAGCATAGATTACAGAAGCCCTGTTTTTTTGCTGGCTAGAATGTATGGTTGGCCACTCAATTCCTCACCGTTCTGGGATTTCATCCCAAATAGCTTTAGAAATCAGAGGACCTTTCCCTATTTTGAAGATTGACACTGTGGCAGTAAAGTTGGGCACCTTCAATCAAGGTGGAAGATTCATGCAGTTCAGTTTTTCAGTCGCACTTTTGAAGACAGCCCTCCCCCCCCACCCATCTTTCCATCCCCCTCCTCACCAGTAGTAGTCAGTGGGGGTCTGGAGTTTGCGGTCAGGGTGATTCAGGACTCCAGCTGGCATTACACATATTTACAACACCTGGTGGATTGGAAGGGGTATTGGCCTGACGATAGGGCCTGGGACCCAGCATCCTCTATTCATGAACAGTTAGTCTCAACATTTCATAGGTATTTTCCCCATAAACATTGAGGCGACAGTAGTGTGGGCCGGTAAGTGGGGGGTAGGCAGTGGAGTATTGTCAGGCATAGGTTGGGGGTAAGGGGAGCCAACAAGTGGGCCAGGAGCAAGCAGCAAAAAGGTTTTTCCTAAGGAAAAGATAGTTGAGTGTAAAGTAGAACAACGCCATTCCAAGATGGCAGATGTGGAAACATTTGATGCTGATTCAGAGACAAAAAGGGGGCAACGGTGGGACAGGGCTAAATGAAAACTGAAGACTGGAGGGGCTACCTGTCAACGGTCTTGTGTGGGTCTTTTTGTTTGCTGTAGTTTTCTCTTGATTTTGACCGTGTGGATATCCTCACACCAACTTTATTTCTCAACTGGAATCTGGAATTGTGGTGCCTATGCTGTACAGTCACGCTCAGCCACCTGGTGTAAGGCTCTGCGACATCCACTCCCCAAACAAATGTACTACCTCCCGGCAGAGCTACTGACGCCATGCTCTCCACTGACACATGCACTGTTCTCTCCCTGCACTTACCTTCACCAGTTTAAGGAGGCAGCATCACCCAGGGCCGAATGGTGCTGTCCCTCTCTTCCCTCGCCCAAGGAGGCATCCCAGACTCTATAGCTAGTCACGTCATCCCTCCTTCCTGTGCCGTCGCCGCACCATACATGTTGAGTTGAGACTACAAGCCACAGGTAATTGCTCTATACCTTAACCAGCCAGCCACCTTGTATTTTCTCTAGTATTTAACACAGAGCCAGAAGGCTTCCTGTCCTATGCCTGGAAGGTGGTACCTCCAGCCCTGGACACAAATTAGATCAGAGCATTCTGCATTAGATTAGGGGCATCATACCTGCAACAGGGAGATGGTCATGGGTAAGCCACAACCTTAGGGAGAGGTATTGGGGATCTGACTGAATACCGGTAAGTAACTTTCAGGCTATGGGATGCCAGTGGAACGTACTGACCCTGGCCATGACAACTGGTTTGTTTCATCCCCTGCTTCTCTCAGGGCCTATTTTGAGGAGAGATCTGGTCCGTTTTTATTTCCCAGAGGATGGTGAGGGGCATGGTGGTAGGTCCAGGCCGTGGGGGCGGGTAGAGAGACTGCGACATGAAAGGGGATGTGCTGCAGCTCCAGCCCAGATCTCCCTTACATCCACAGACCTGACGAGGCTTTCTAACCTTTTCAAACATTCCAATGTGTTATTATAGTGCAGAGATATCGAAATTCTGTGACTTCAAAGTTACAATGCCAAGTGGTTACAGGTCGCTAGACTAAGTAACATTGGTATGTACAAACACTTTTTAAAGAGTTCATGAAACTAAAACAGCTGGCAAGAGCTAGCAATCATTTAGGAATTCAACAGCATATTTTTTTGCAATCAAAACAAATTATCACAGTGTGGGTAGATGGAGCGGAGTGGAATACAAGATGGATGCAGAGACGAAGGGTGGGAGAGGATGTGAAGTGAAAGCAAGCAAATAAAAGTGGCAGAGGGCCAAACAATGCAAGAGGGAAACGGATAGTAAAACAGAGGGTGCCAAGGCAGTTGCAGAAATCTTGTTACTTTACTTGTGCCTGTTGAGTCTCCATGTGGTTATTCCTCCAGCGTGGAGCATGGGAATGACATACCCTGAAGACTTCATGGGGATTTGTTGGCGGCACACAGTATTCAAGAAGGAAAAAAGGTTGACTTCTGAAGGTACGAAATGATGGGGAGCGCGCTTCACATCATGCAATCTATTCCCCATAGTAAGAAGATGTGTATCTTCAAGCAAATAGATAGTTTAAAGTTGTGGCATGTAGATTCGGGGGCGTGTGCGGCCGAAGAAACATGCAGATGCGCTTTCGGTGAGCTCCCTGCTTCACCGCCGTCTGGCCTTTTCTCCACCTCACCGGTGTGAATAACAGTGGATTTGCAAGTCCTCAGTGTTGACGGAGGGGTAGGGCAGCTTCCGACAAAGTGGTGGCTCCTGCTGATGCAGGGAACCGAATTTAAATAGCAAAGTCCTGGCGGCAATGGACACCCACTCGCCAACAAGATGGTGCCCGGAGCCTGATCGGAGCAGTCAGCATGAGTCGGTGTTAGGCAGAAACCTGTGCAGTGCCCTTAGGGACCACTACACACAATTAAGACTACAAGTGGTAATACAAGTTCACCTTTGGTACAAGCCTGTACTACACTGTTAAAGTGGTAGCAGTAGCAGAGCAGCCAGACTTATCTCAAGAGTAAATGAGCAGTAGTAGAGATTACACAAAGGACCACAATTATTGTGACTCAAGCAAACACTGACTCAAGGTTTCAGGCAAAAAATATAAGTACATTTATTTTAAGCCATCTGTTCATAAAACACCACACGTAAAATACACTACACACAACCACTTCCACTTGTTCCAGCAAATTCAAATTAAGTACATTAGGATTTGACAGACCGGTGTTGCGATACTAACGCGTACCCGCGGATAAAAATGCTTACGAAGTTAAAACACACTTTGTACTTTAGAATTTCAAACAAGGGGAAAAGGGGTTAAAAATCACAGCAATAATTTTGTCAAGGCAAGGGACTCTGAGGACTTGTTCAAAGATACAGATTTAAGTCAATAGGCCTGCGCCAGTGTCAATGGAGCAGATGCTCAGTTGCCGAGGATCACACATTGAACAGTTCGAGATTCGAGATGCCAAGAGTACTTAGATATTGTCAGATGGAAGGAAAAGTTATAAGAGGGAGGGAAGAAAGAACAAATCTTTGTGGAGGAAAAGGGTTCACCCCGATTCTAGCTGGTCAGTCGGAGAGAACGACCAAATGTGCACAGTACTTTATTCCGTTGGAGAAAGCTGGTGCCACGGCAGTTGTTCCTGGTGTTCCTGCAGACTCACAGTTCCTGTAGCTTCAGTCTTGGGGACAAGGACGTCTGGAGGGATCTGCACTACCCAGGGATGAGGCCAGCAGCAGCGAAAGTCAACGAGGAATAAAAGGTACGCTCCTTTAAATCAGGAGAGGGCTCTTCAGATGGCTATCCGGACCACTACGGCACAGCAGTGATTTCGACCCAGGAGAGGATTCTCTGACTGAGGAAAGGGTGAGCTGGTTGATCCCACCAGGCTCAAGGGAAGATGACTCCGGATTGGATCTTCTCTTGTCGTCGAAGGCTAGATAGCTCAGGACTGCAGCACGGCTTCACCGGGATCCGGGGTTGCAGTGGCCGTCTTCTTCTCCGCTTCTCTTCGGTTCTTTGCAGTTCCAGTGGCGACTGACTTCTAGCCCAAGAGTCCTGCCTTTTATGCCAAAATCCCCATTCACACAGCCTGGCTGTCAATCACTCAGCAGGGGAGTTGTCCAGCCCGGACAACCACCTCAGCCAATCAACACAGAGTGTGACTTGGGTCTCCAAGGAGACCTGTGCAGGGGGGGACTACACCCCTCCCCCACATTCAGCCCACCTAGACACCCAGACGGCAAAGGAGGGCTTCTGGTCAGAAGCCCACCAAAGGTCGGTGACCAAAGGAGGCAGACCTGGTTTTCCGCACAAAGAAAGACCCAAGAAGGATGTTAACAAAAAGAAATGGCGATTAAACCCAACCGGAGCTGAAATAAAAAGTATTTGGGCAAGCGGGTTTAAAGTTCGAGGCTACTAAAATAGCCTAAAACGGTACCACGTTATGTAATATAATCGCGGTAGGACAATTAGGGTAGATACCACTGCCACCAGCCAAGTCTTAATGTTAAGGGAGCGAATCAATGCTCCGCCACCAGCCAAGTCTTAATGTTAAGGGAGCGAATCAATGCTCCAAGAGGCACAGATAAAAAAGGCTAAGAACGAAACCTTTCCAATACTCCATATAGGATGGGGTGTACTGGATCTGTGGTTAAAGTGACTGTGTAAAGTTAATGGCAACTTTACCCTTTTCTGGGGGACAGTAGTCAGCCCCAGAAAATAGAGTCGGTGGGAAGTCTAAAAGACAACCCTGTGTCACTGAAGGTGCTGTGTAACACAAAGAGTGGGGCTACTGAAGTGGTGTACTCCAGAGTCCACAATCACAAAAACAGTTGAAATTTACATAGCAAAACACAGGGAAGAGTGGGGGAAAAGCTCACACTCTTACCAGGTGGAAAAAATAAACTCCATAAATCCAGCAAAGCTGCTGAGGAGGTGGAAAAAATAAACTCCATAAATCCAGAAAAGGTCCTGCGGGACTTACTAGGTAAGGGAAATTAGACATAGAATGAGAATTCTCCCTAACAGGCGGCACGCATGGTCGCTGACACAGAAAACTGTGGTGGGTCTGGAGGAGGATGAGAATGGGGCCAACGCACTGCTAACAGGGTGAACGTTGGCCTGTGCGCGGCTTCCCTCCTGCAATGTGTGTGGCATTGGAGTCCCCGTGTAGGAGGTGTATGTGAGCGGAGTGCGGGTGGCGCGGCCGATAGCTACAAGGTACGTGCTGAGGTGAGCGGCTCCCAGAGACCTCGGGAGGCAGCGTGGGAGACGTCTGGGGCTCCGGCTCACCGACTCAGGGGGGATATCCGCAAATGGAGTAACTCGCACCATGTAGGGATTTCGGGCGAAAGATCTGTAAAGCGCACATTAACGCCCACAGTAATAATTGCGGTGGGGGGGGTATCTGCTCTGCAGGGGCTGCGCTTTTTTGTTAAGTGACTGGAGTGTCGGAGGATGGTCTTCAACTGAGCTAACCCACAGGGGACGCCGCATTGATCAGTTTACTTGTGCTGGTAAGGGAAGGCGAGAAGGTAACTCAGCGTTTGCCACCCTGGTGGGTGACTGTCCATGGAAAAAGGGTGGTGTGCATCCCTCCGCAATGGCCAAGCAATTAGCTAAGACCAAAATGCTGTAAGCAGGGGACATTAAATCACTGCTACAGGGACAAGACAGTTCAAAGAAGAATCAAGTATTAGTGGCAGCTCAAGTTTACTTGCCGACTAACCCAACCCACAGTTGGATTTTGAGGATTGTGGGAACTAGGGGTGTAACGAACTTCGGCTTCGAGTAAGTATTCGGCCGAATTCCGGCTGAAAAAAAGCTATTCGGCTCTTACCGAATACTTTGACATTCTCATTTGAATACAATGCAACATGAACTCAGAAAGGCAAATATAGACTTCAGTTTGCAAAACTGAATAGAATTAGACCAGACAAAATTGTTTTATTACACAGCTGAAAAATATCTTATATTGTAATCAGCTCTTTAAGGCATGTTTTGTTACAGATTCTTAGACAGAAAATGTGCACTTGTTTTATACTTAGCCCGCAACAATACAGGAACATCTTTTCTTTTGGCAAATGTTTACATGCAACGTGCACTTTTTTCCAGTGGAAAAAAAAAATTGAAAGAAATGTGCATAGATACTTTCAGTTCCTGTCATGTCACTTCCCATTGCGTACGTCATAGTCCCCCCTTTTCTTTTTTTAAGGACTGGAGTCCTGAGTTTAACATTATCTGATATTCGATCAGGAAATTATAAGTTGCATATGTTAGTGTATTGATGAGAAAGTGTGGCTAGGATAAGTGAAAAGTGAGCAGCATTTGTGGCGGTGGGGTGAATAGTTGTGAGATGCAGTTCACGCATTTCAGATTTCCTCTTAACTTGTGTCCTGCATGAGCCGACATGAACCATTTTATACATTTCTATGTGAGCTGCAAAGAAGTTTCAAAACTCGACCACCTCGACTTTGCAACTGGATAAAGAATGCAATGCATCCGATTCACAAAGGCAGTCCTTTTGCATTTGTGAAACCTCCTACTTTAACTGGCACTGAATATGCAACAATCTTCTGTACATTTGGTCCCTTCATTTTGGTTAAATCTGCTTTATTTCTGGCCTTTATACTTTAAATAAATTTGCTACATTAATTACAATGAAGAGAAATAAAAGCATACAATGCAATTAAAATGGTGCTTTATTTGTTTTTTTTAATAAGTGTGTTTTTTGAAGTTTGGAACATGATTTATTAAATAAAGCAACTATTTGGCTTCATATTCGGCTTCGGCTGAACAGTTGACAAACTATTCGGTATTCGGTCGAATACTAAATATGCTATTCGGTACAGCCCTAGAGGGAAATGGAACAACTCGAGCTGGTGATCAATGAACAGGTGGACGCAGAAAATAGGTCTCGACCAAATAACATTCGGATGCGTGGGATAACTAAAGCAGTGTCAGGTGCAGACTTGGATGCCTACTTGTGTGCTTTGTTTTGACAGATCCTGAATGCCTTTGATGAGGAAGAGATAGTGCTGGACCAGTCTGAGGAAGGGTCTGCGTCTAGTGACCAGTTGGTTGCGATAAAAGGGAGTGCGCTACTTATGGACCTTTCCCAGCGGTCTGAACATGGCAGGAAAGTCTACACCATCACAAAGGAAAACGAGGCGGCAGATTTGCTGAAGCGAATCGACAAGTTGAGGGACTGCACAACGATGCAGTGGATGGGAGGGAGATGCGCACTCCTAGGAAAGATGGATGGCGACCTTCTCGACCGTATCATGAAGGAAGGAGGGGCCTGCAAACGCAACTGGTTACCTGAGGATATACTAACTGTAATATAAAATGATTTACTCCAGTCCCACAGACAGGGGATCCAGAGGAGAGTCGGTGGTTGATGGCGAGTCGTGGTGAAGACCACTGGTTGGGGGCGATTGTGGCAGGTGGGAGTTTGGTAACGAATAAGTGACTTACCTGTAACTATTGTTCTCCAGTATGGGACTGGGATGGATTCACATGCTCATGAATATTCCCTGTTGTCAGGCCGGGAATCCTCGGTAAAAGAAAAACAGCATCACTTTCACTTACAAGCTGTATTGCTCCTCTAAACCAATCACTGTCCTCTGAGTCATACTGCCCCCAGTCAATGACAGTCCTCTACCTAAGCCCCCTCCTCCAGCAGCCATCTTAATATTTGGTAAGCACGTAAAGTGGCAGCATGACCAAGAAGAGCCGCAGAGGGATAGGAGGGAGGGTTCGCATGTGAATCCATGCCAGACCCATGCTGGAGAACAATAGTTACAAGTAAGACTTGTTCCTTCTCCAGCATGGGGTCTGGCAAGGATTCACATGCTCATGAATAACAAATACATAGCAGTACAACATTACACAACCATGGGAGGGAGCAAGGCTCAACAGAAGGAATTACTCTTACCCCTGGAACAGACTCACCTCAAGCGAACAGGGCTGCGTAGCACTGCTTAGCCGACTCTGGAGTCCTCTCTTGAATCCCCGTTGACGCAGTAAAACTTCGTGAAGGTGTGTGTGGACCTCCATGCAGCAGCCCTGCAGATATCCAGCAGGGGCACACCAGACAGGAATGCCGACGTTGAAGAGATCGCTGAGGTGGAGTGGGCTCTCGAACAGCTGTGCAGCGGTTGGTTCGCCAACTGATGAGTGCGTGATGCAGCCAGAGAGCCACCTTGAGATGGAAGCCTTGGACAAAGCCTTCCCATGGTTCACAGGACCAAAGTACACAAGCAGTTGAGAATTCTTCCGAAAACCTTTGTGCGTGCATCGTAGAACTTCAATATAGCTGATTGCAGGATAGGGCCTGGATCTCACCCACCTGTCTGGCAGAGGTGATGGCCAAAAGGAAAGCCGTTTTCCACAAGAGGAACTTGAGAGGGGCCCGATGCATAGTCCCCATGAGCCTCATCAGCACCACATCGAGTTCCTACACCGGGCAGGTGTCTTCACCTGCAGCAAAAATTGAAAACGTCCTTTGAGGAACTGCTTGACGAGACGGTGAGATCAACGAGAAGATCATCCTGAGACCTGGTATAGCGTGAGATAGCTGCCAGCTGCACCTTGATAGAGGCGTGCGCCTGTCCGGCCTTGGCCAAGGATAACAAGTATGGAAGAATCGGCTGGGACATGAACCTCAGAGGGGAGATCTTCAGCGACTGGTACCACGTAGCGAAACGCTTCCACTTGTGACCGTAGCACTTCAAAGTCAAAACTCTGCCCTTGGTAAGCACCTCCCTGCAGTCTGCTGGCAACTCATATCCTTCAAACTCTAGAGCTGCAGGAGCCAAGCCCTCAGGTTCAGTGATCCTGGGTCGTAATGCAGAATTGCGCCTCCGTCTCTGGTGAGAAGATCCTGGACTATTGGCAGTTTGACCGGAGGCAGGCTGAGAAGGTCCGGGTACCAAATCTGCCTCGGCCACAGCTGGGCGACGAGTATCATCCAGCATCAGCACCGTTTGAGTGTGTTGATGACTCGTAGCAGGAGTGGAAACAGCGAGAACGTATAGAGAAACAGGCCTTCCCACTGGAAGGAGAACGCGTCCCCCATTATCCTCGGCTGGTGGAACCTGCTGACAAACATCTGGTATTTGGAGTTCGCTGCGGTCGCAAACAGATCGATCTGGCGCCAGCCCCACTTGATGAAGATGCGGTTCACTTGGTCCTGCCGAAGTTCCCACTCGTGGCAGGAGCGCAACTCCCTGCTGAGGGAGTTGTTGGTGTTCTTGACCCCCGCCAGGTGAAAGGGGACGAGGAACATCTCTTGGCCGACGGCCCAGTGCCACAAGTCCTGCGCCTCCTTGGAGAGCACTTGGGATCGAGTGCCCCCCCTGCTTCCTGATGTAGAACATTGTGGTGGTGTTGTTCGTGAAGATCCTCACCGCCTTGCCTTTCAGAGACGGAAGGAATGACTTGAGGGCCCATAACACTGCCCGTAGCTCCATGATATTGATGTGTAGATCCTTCTCCTCCGGCTTGCTTTGTCCTGGTTGGTTCAGGCTTGCTTTGGCGCTGATCTGCCTTGCAGGTGATGGCGGCGCCGATCATCTCCACCGTAGGCCTGGGAAGAGCCCCTGCATGCTTCCTGGGTCATGGACCTGGAGGGCTGGCGGTATGAGGAGAAACCTTTCGATGATGCGCGTGACATCCCCTTGGAGGAGTGAAAGGAAGAGCAGGCTGCTGGAGCGTGCCCAAGGAACGGGCCTTCTCCATATCCATCTTGATGGCCTGCAGTGACTTGTCGACTGTCTTCCCAAAGAGGATATCTGAGACGAACGGCATATCCAGTACCCTCGTCTGAACTTCCTTGTGGAAATTCGTGGCAATCAGCCATACGCGACAAGGGCAAACACTGTTCACTATCTGCCGGAACCCTATGTCAGCGATGTCCAGTGCAACCTTGATGGTGTGATCCGAAGCTACCTCTCCCTCCTGGATGACGGCACTCGCCTCTATCCTTTTGTCGTCGGGGAGGAACTGAAGAATCGGTCCCAGCTTGTACCACAGCTCCCAGTTGTACCTGGCCTGGATCGCCAGTGCATTGGCCACCTTGATGGTGGACGCTGCATTGTAAATAACCTTCACTCCCATGGCGTCGATCTTCTTACGCTCGCTGTCCGGTGAGACTGAGGATGACAAGGAAGGATTCACCAACCATTTCCGCATGGCCACTGAAACCACAAAGTCTGGCGATGGTCGCGATCATAGGCACTTGGGTGCAGATTCCGGCACCCGGTACTTTACTAGCCTATCCCTCTTGCCTGGAGCAGTGCAAATGTTCTTCAAGAGGGCCAGTCCCTCATCCCTCAATCTTCCAAAAGAGGCACCGCCATGATGGTCTTCCTCTTGACCTTGCGCCTCTAGTACAGGAAACCCTCCTTCTTGGTTTCCTCAGGCGTAAGATGGAAATGTTTGGAGGCCTTGGCAACCATGGTGTGGAAATACCCCACCTCATCCAGTAGGGATGCCCTTGGCTGCGGCGACCCGTCAGCTGTGACGAGAGTCATCGGCGTGGCCGTTTCCGTCCCTGTGTCCGGGTCCACCAGAGCAGAGGGCTCCCGGTGCGGAAGCTGAAAACTGAGGAGACGGGTGACACTTTATCTTCTTTGTCGGAGTTTGGTCAGTAGCCATAGGCGCCGCGACCTGCGGCATCCTTTTCTGGATTTCCGGCACCAAGGTGTGGAGGGTCGAAAGGCAGTCCAGCTACACATCACTCGGCTGAGCTGGCATGATAGGGGCCCTGCGTCGTCATTCTCCTCCACCAGCTCTGTGGGAGTTACCCTCACGTTGTCAGCCCCTTTAGTCGTCGCAAGAGCAACCACCACCATCTCTATCATCGATAAAGACATCTCCTGCGCCGACTGGGCCTTCTTGGGCAGATCAGCCTTCTCCTCCACCCTTGGCTTTTCTGGCCTTTCCCGCAGTTTAGCCGGGTTGAGCGATTTCCTTTTGGAGGTGGAGCTCAATCGTTGGCCAACGATGGAGGCTGATGGTGATGTGGAGCTTGCCCTGTCCATTGCAGAACCCACGTGCGCGGCGACCCCTGTGGAACTGGACTTGCATTGCTTGGCCTCGTCTTGTGCCCCCAGGGGCGAGTTGCCCTAAAAGACTTCGAAGCCCACCCCTCACACTGGCCGTTCCTGGGTGAGGCATGACCCTGCTCGGAGCACGGGGAAGAGGCCTTGGTGTTCAGCCATGCCGCCAGTCTACTGTGAGGGTCCTTCGTCGTCTTCTTGAAGAAGCCAAGGCAGATCCCGCATTCTCCTTCCTTGTGGTAAAGATGAAGACAGTAGAAGCATTGGAGATGCTTGTCCTCCACAAAAACCTTCTGAAGCCCGCATTTGGTGCAGGGCCTGTAGAGGGACCTTCCTTCCTTCCTTCCTTCCTTCCTTCTCCTCCGTCATGGTCTGAGGTACGGAGTAGGTCCTTCTAGAAACTTCAAAGAAAACTTTGACAATCTTCCCCCTTGAGGGGCGCTGAAATTCACTGACAAATGGATCCCTGCTGTCGGCAGATGGAGAGAAGAGCACACAAGCTCTTTTGGAACAAACAAAAAAAACGTTCCGTCGAAAAACGAAAAAACGTAGAAGTAGCTCATGGGGCAAAACTCGAGGACTCCCAACACTGAAGCGTGGAGTAAAAATCTGAAGATGGGTGCCAGGGGAGGGGCTTAGGCTGTCATTGGCTAGGGGCAGTATGACCCAGACGACAGTGATTGGTTTAGAGGAGAAATACAGTTTGTAACTGAAAGTGAACCAGTTTTCTTTTACTGAGGATTGCCGGCCTGACGACAGGGAATGAGTATGTGAATCCATGCCAGAATCCATGATGGAGGAGTTTAGGTTTCCTTTTGTTTACTGTGGCATGATGACTGAATCAGGAGCGCATAGGTTGGGCGATTACTTCACAATTTAGGGAGGTATATGCAAGGACAAACCACACAACTGGGGATGGCTGAGGCAATGACGATTACCCTGAATGTGCAGGGTCTTAATTCTCCCTCAAAAATGCAGTCCGTCTTTGGGCTGTTGGCTGAATTGAAAGGTTCCACTGTCTTTCTTCACAAGACACACCTGTTAAAACTGATGAAAGCGGATGAGGCATAAACTATCCCCAACAGTATTACGCGTCCTATGGTGCAAATAAAAAAAGAGGGAGGGGGTTCCCGATTGGAAACAGTTTTACAAAACAATTCCTTTATAAAGATTCAGAAGGGAAGTTTCTGATTCTGAAGAGATTGATTGGGGAACATCTTTTTACCTTGGTAGCACTCTACAGCCCCAATGAAAGGCGGCAGCATTTCATCAAGATTTTGGGGGTACATCTTGGAGGTTTGAATGAGGGTCAGGTGATGGTGGGGGGGATCATTAACTGCGTGATGGACACCTTGATGGACAAAACAATGCTCCCAACGGCTGCTAATAGAAAGACAGGAGATAGCAAGGTTTTAAGGCAGCTGGGCCTTATTGAAACTTCTAAGTTCTTCCGCCTGGAAGAAAGACAATATAGGCATTTCTTAGAGGTGCATAGGGGTTTTTACGAATTGACATTCTGCTACCCTGATCCGCATGGTTGACTATGGACAAAGGTCTACAGTATCTTGCTGATCATTCCGCAGTGTACTTAGTGCGCACATGAAGGACATAATCTGTAATTATTTTCAGGAGAATTATACAGAAGGGTTGGACTGGAGGGTAGTGTGGGATGCTGCAAAGGCAGTGATTAGGCGGGGAGCTCATATGAATCAGCTGCATTCTTGAGGGTGCGAGACTCGGTGAGGTTGGCTTTAGAACAGGAGGCAGCGGCAGCCATAAAGGCTCATGTGCACAAGAATACCTTGAGATTGCTGAGGGAGCTTCCGAAAATTAGATTGCGGTTGGAAGCACATGTGGCAGATAGGTCGGCCCAGCTGTTGCTCCAGACTAAATGGTTATATTATTGCATGGGCAATAAGGCCAATCGCTTTTTGAGTGCGAGGTTGCGCAAGCAACAGAATAGGAATTATATCACAGTTACAAACTAGTTGAGTGAATTGCAAGGGGGGGGGAGAAACTAGGTGTAATGGAAGCCTATTATAAACAGCTAGTGAAAGCAGAGAACCTGGATCGCGCAGAACAAAGCGCTTTGAAAGGCTGGCGTCAGTTGTCTGAGGAGGATAAGGAAGCCTTAGAAGGCACAATCGGAGGAAGTGGGGAGTGCCATCGACTCTCTGCCGCCTAATAAGACACCGGCCCGGATGGCTTTGGGAACGGCTTTTATAAAGCAAGTATGCCTTGGCTAATACCGCTTCTGAATAAATTATTCAATATGGACCGGGAGAAGGGAGATCTGACGGGACATGGGTATCTCCGCCACGACACTAAAACCAAATAAGGGCCCCATGGAATGTGGTAGTTAACACCCCATATCTGTAATAAATAAAGATGCAAAAACGTATGCTAAAATATTGGCCAGTCAATTAATGGGGATTCCCAAAATTATCCATCCTGATCAGGCGGTATTCATAGTGGGGCAACACACAGGATAACACTAGGTCAGTAAATGTTATTGACTGGGTTAAGAGAACATGACAGAAATTGCAGCCCTGGATGCCACGCAGGCTTTTGATTGCATGGACTGGGATTTCTGTGTAAAACCTTGGAGGCTTTCGGCTGTCGTCCACCCTTTATCCGGATGGCTCTTCCAAACTTCCAAATCTCATCCATAGATTTAGTAGTTAATGGGCGACTGTCAGCAGAGATCGAGATCAGGTGGAGGACATGGCAGGGTTGTCCACATTGCCGGCTGATTTTCACTATGCCAATGGAGCCTCTGGCCAATGTGATACAACGCAATGAGATAAGGGCAGTGGGCACCTGCACAAAATTACTTACATGTGCAGGAAGTGCTACTATTTCAATTTAACACCTCCCGCTTGTTGCCATAGGTAACATGGGTATTAGAGGAATTTGCAGGGGGCATCGGTATTCAGGGTAAACTATGCAAAATCTAAGGCGCTCAACATATCTAAGAGCCCAGGTGAACTGAAGGGATGGTGCAGAGATGTGTTCCTCTTAAATGGGTTGGGAAAGATCTAGAGTACTTAGGGATAAAGTTGACGGCGGATTACGACAGTCTATGTAGGGACAATATAACCCCTTTATGGGGGGACAAGTGGATGATCTCCAGAGGTGGCCTAAACAAGACTTGACGTGGTTTGCCCGCATTGCAACACTTAAAATGACACTGCTGCCCAGGCTTCTATATGTGCTCAATTCTCTCATGGTTAACATACCGACACTTATGGTCCGTGCACCTCAGAAGGAAATACTCTCCTCTATATGGCAGAAAAAGAAACCCAGGTTCCCCAGACAAGTGGAAGTTTGGGAGTGCCCGATATTGAGAAATATACAATGGTGGCACAGATAGCTCCCATGTTGGAATGGGTTGTGGAAGATGGAATGAAGGGGTTGCGCAGTCTGGAACAGGCAGTCGCATCTATACCGCTGAGTTCCCCATCGCTTCTGGGTAATGCTGCATGAGTGTCAGGGGGTGGGAGGACTTTAGAAGCCACTAAATGTGCTTTACGGTATTGGAATCGGCATTGAGACATAAGAGCTTAACTCCTGTACTGGGCCCGGGTACACCTGTGCGACACAATTCAGAATTAGCCCCAGCTGTTTGGACAGGTTTTGGTAGGCATGGAGGGAATTTCCCACACGGACATTGGTGGATTTGTGCAAGGAGGATTCCCCCACTCTCGGTCGAAGATATGAAAAAGAAATTCCAGGTGGGAGAAATGGAGCGGTTTCACTATGTAATTAGGCATTGGATTTCTCACATAGGGTTAGAGCTGCTGGAAAAAAAATAAATGATTTTTTTCATTTATCTAAACAGTATTGACCAACGGATACAATTCACGCATGAGATTTCTAAAACAGAGATACATTTTTTGGATGTGGATATTCGAATTCAGAATAACAGAAAAGAGACTGACCGTAATAATCTACTACACCGCTTAAGCTTCCACCAGCCGAGTCTTATCAGAAATTTACCATTCAACCAGATGATGGGAGTGAAACGAATTGTTAATGATCAAAGATTTGAAAAAGAGATTGAGAACATGGGTGAAAGATTTGAAGCAAGAGGGTATAAATCCCTCGAGATGGAGGCACCAAAAGAACGCTTGATGAAACCCCAGAGTAGTGTAATACAAAAGAACAAAAAGGAACCTAATATAGTCTACGTCTCATGTTACTCCATACAAAGTAACAGGATCAAAAATGCGATTAAAAAGAACTGGTGCACGTTGACTAACAACATGCGAGTAGAACATCTGTTTAGAGAACTGCCTACCTTTGCCTAAGAAAGAAGTGCGAATCTAAGAGACAGACTGGTGAAAACAAGACCTGGAAAGAACCTGCTAGAGACAACAAGAAAAGGGACATACCCACGCTTGCACTGCAGTAACTGCAACTTTGTAACTAAAGGAGATTCCATAGACCACCCACATACGGGTGAAAAGATCAGACTAAAGCATTACGCGACATGTGACACACCAAATATAATTTATGGAATCAAATGCCCAAGTGGCATGTACTATGTAGGTCAATCCAAGAGACCAGGAAAATTACGATGAAATGAGCACAGATCATGCATTCGGAACAATATAAATTCAGCAGTGGCAAGACATTGGAATTCAATGAAACACAACATCAGCCAGATGAGGATACAAGTTCTGGAAGTTATTCAACAACATAATGCTCATGAAGATCTGGGGAGAAAACTAAATCAACGCAAGTCATTTTGGATAGATCGACTTGACTCCCTGAGACCAGGGGGTATAAATGAAGAGATCAACTATGTGTTTTTTGTAGTCACCTGTTGGAAATGAGTAACACACCTGATGGAATATCTTTAACAATTTTGCAAATCTAATGTACTACCAACAGAGGGTCCATGTCATGTCCCTCAGGGAATTAACCCCCTGTGGGACGTAAGGAAGTGCCCTTGACTGCCAGCCAGTGGTTCCGTGGTGTTGGAACAATTGAAATGTGATTCGAGTTGATGGACAATCGGAATGTGATTGTATATACATGCATACACGGTATATATAATGTAAGAGGTACACGGGCAAATAAGACATTTTACACCATTAAAGAGAAACATAGTAACACTTGAGACAAACCCAGAATATCCGATTGGGGAATGAGATTAATCAGA
Organism: Ambystoma mexicanum; assembly: GCF_040938575.1. NCBI lineage: Eukaryota > Metazoa > Chordata > Amphibia > Caudata > Ambystomatidae > Ambystoma > Ambystoma mexicanum. The sequence continues at coordinate 1,144,183,243 of NC_090924.1, forward strand.
GATAATATTTATGTGAAAAACATGAAGCAATGCATTGGTTTCCGCTGAATGCAATACACACTTCATTACACGATAAGGAACACTACCTTGAGGGTCTACGCGCAAACGCAATACCCGCAATGTAGTGTTTTTCCAACACGCATGCACTAGGAGATTTACATCCTCAGCACACATATGAACTTTAGAATATCTATCTTGTTTTGGTACCAATAACATTATAATTAAATAAAGAAAATGTGCGTGAGTGCTTATAAGCCTAAGGACCGAGGGAGGCGCTCTGGAGAATAGAATGGTGAGAAGACACGAGATAGAAGCTTAAGCGCATGCGCAGAAAAGATTAGTGTTTTATAAACGCCACCAGCGACGGCGGCAGCTACTTTTGAGCAGCCAGCGCGTCGGCACAGCACATAGAGCAAGAGGTAAGAACAGAATGAGGGTGATGGAAATAGACCTTTTGAGGATAAGTAGAATATAATGACATGAGGTCCTAAACCCGAGCTTTTTAACCAACAGGGAAGCGTGTTGCTTAAGAGGAAAAACAGCAGAGTGGGAATACACTCTGGATGATTAAAGGCGACCAGGTAGTGAACTAAAGCCATATTTATATACTTCAATACAGTGGTAAAATGAGATAATGTGTTGCAATGAATTTCTCTTTTTTCCGTTTTATTCTAATTACTACCTTGGACTGCAACAATCATTGGGTATGTGCAATTTACTTATTTTTGATGTTTGTTGAATTTTATTCAAAAATGAATTGGGAATGCATTACATTAATGTATAATGTTGTGATGATGGGATCCACATTGATGAAAAAACAAACAGTGTTAATAGCCCTGATGATGGATGGATGTCCGAAATGCATTGGCTGATATTATGTGACACTGACGAGTCAGGAATAAAGAACGATACTTGAAAAATTACACAAAGAACCGTGAACTTATGATTTAAAAGCTAATTTAACATATGAAAGCGAGTTAATTGATTTGAATATTGTTTGGAACCCCGGAAAGGGTCTTGCGATTGAGCTCATCCAGGAACGGAAGCTGTTCGTTCCTACTTTTTTGGATTTTGATGATATCTTAAGCCACAGTGGCTTCATAAAATACATAATCAGTTCTATGCTCTATGTTGGAGGAACTGAAGGGGAAGTCTGGGATCTGCAGCACATGTGGTGGTCCGGTCCCAAAGCGCAGGTTTTCTGGGAGGAGAACATGGGGCATGACATCTTAGGGGTGCAATAGCCCCTTGCCCCAATCATAACACTCCCGGGAGTGGTACAGGAGGGGAGTATGTTGCGAGTGGACCACAAGCAAGTTTAATTACACATATGCTAACCACTGTCAGAATGGTCCTGGCGCACCAATGGACAACTGCTGAGTGTCCGGTAGTGGCGTTATGGTGGGTAAAGTTGTAGGGAGTATTGGCAATGGAAAAGGTCTGCACATTGGCTTATGGTACCTATCAGAAATTCTTGAAGGTGTGGCTCCCGCTTCACAAGTGTGTGAAAGAAGGAGAACACCACTATTACAGACCCTCGTTACTGAAGAATTTCTCAGTACTGTGAAAGGGTCTGCTCTAAACAGACAATCTCTGAGGAAGAAGGATAGTCAGCGGGCAAAACAAAGTAACAAAAAAGAAATCACAAAAACAAGACGTGTTCAAAGAAAAAAAAAGAAAAGACTATAGCCCGGATGAAACCTGTGATACTGAAAGAAAACCAAATGGGCCGCTTACAAAGCTTAAAGCAACGCTCAACAGAAAGGAATCGGATAATGATATAATTTCCTCAGCCGACGTTCACTTAAAAATACTTCAAGACAAGGAAGCAAAAACATGGGCTTGGGTTCCGGAATCGTGACAAACAACAAATGTCAATAGCCTTCATTAAGCGAGAGACAAATGGACACCACAGATGCATAAACAAAGGAGATTCTAACAAACACACATCTTAATTTGGGTTCATGGAACACAAGAGGACACGGTCACTTAACCACCCCTCGGGATATAAATCTAACGGATTTTAACGTAATACGTCTCCAGGAAACCTGGCTTATGGTTCCCCCAACCATTGATGGATACGAAATATTAACTTCATCAGCAATTAAGGGTCCGGAAGGCCGTCCGATATCCGGACTATTAAATGCGGTAAGTTTAAGAAGTTCACTAACCATCCATGAAGAACTGTTTGTTTCGACATTCATCCAAATGGTTTTGGTGAGTTGGTCCCAGCCCACAAACTCGCCCAAAAACATATTACGGTCATGGATTCTTGTGATCAATTTATATTGGAACCCTAAGGTGGTAACAATAAAGGTAATGGTGGACAACTTATCTCTAGCCCTGTATGAGGCTAATGCTAAACATGATATCCAACACACAATCATCTGTGGTGATTTCAATTCAATTATCCCGGACGTTGGTGAAATAGGGGAAACAATAACAAACAAAAAGACGACGCTAAATAATGCACACCAACAAAGTTCCAAGCGACATGGAGTACTCTGGTCTAAATACATGGACCAAAGAGACTTCCACAATCTTCATCATTTGTCTGAAGTGTCTAAACCCAGAATTCCGACGTGGAAGAGAAAAGGCTCAAAATCAACAATAGATTACATATATGTTTCAAAAGGCTTGTTAGTTTTCATCGAAGCCTTTGAAGTCAAGAAAACCATCCACAGTGATCATAATCTCCTTATTGCCACTTGGACCGACATGTCCAACCCAATTTATGAAATTCCAAATTGAAGCAGACAATCGGGGAACGCAATTGAAATTAACAAAAAAAGAAATTGGGAAGTATTTCTAAAATACACGGCAGAAAAGAAATTCAATCATAGTGCTGTAGAACTTCAAATACTTGACTGCTGCCCGCTGCTAATTCCTTACCAGAGGCAAAGAAACGAAAGGAGTTTTCCACCAAAGCAGCATCTGCATGCCTCTAACAAAGAACTGACTGACAGAAAAAAAGTAATGAGGCAAGCAAAGAGGTAAGCAACCAAATATCCTACAAAAGTTAATCAAGAACATGCCTACAATGCAAACAAAGCCTATAGAACATGGCTTAAGATACAGTGTAGGAAGATGTACCAACAAGACTCGGAAGCCGTGTTAAAAGTAGCGCGCGGTAGAAACTCACTTGATTTCTGGACATTAATAAAACACTGAAGCTTCATATAATGATAACCTACAGACCAGTGTGAGTGAACTAGACTGGTTGACTTACTTTGGGGATCTCTTTTCTGAGACCATATCGATGGAAGAGATTGCTCAAAGTGCTAATTCAACACAATGGGAGATAGAGTCTGACAAATAAGCAATTGGGGAAAAAAATAAGGAATTTAAAAAAACTCAAGGGCACCCGGTCCAGACGGCATCACAAACGTCGCCCTGAAATTACATCACGAGGAATGGACCAATCTTATTCAAAAAATTATACAAAGGTGTGTGGCACAAAAAAAGATCCCATTGTCTTGGAAAACAGCAAATATAATCCCAATCTTCAAGAGAGGAAACAAGACCAATCCAAAAAATTATCGGCCGATAGCCCTGTTAGATACAATGGGGAAATTGTTTGGATTTCTTCTCTTGGACAAACTACAAACTTGGTGTAAAGAAACTGGCTGTGTTGATCCCCTGCAATCAGGATTCACCAAAGGGATTGGCGCAAATGCCAATATCATGCTCATAAGCGCACTAAAAGCTAGAATTTTGTCGGGAAGACCTAAAGTTCATCTAGCGTTCATGGGCTTATCACAGGCATTTGACCGGGTGAGCCAGCCCAAACTATGGTCAAAATTGGCCAAACGGAAATTTCCAGCTTCGATATTAGAGCCAATTAAATGTCTATACTCTGAAACCTCGATGGAGGGTCAGGTTAAACGGAGCAGGTTTGTCATTGAAGCCCATAAACACTGCAAGAGGGGTGAAGCAGGGTTGCCGTTGACACCTGCACTTTATAAATTGTACATCAAGGATATCGAAAAGTGCGATGAGGAGTGCGTTCCTTCCCACCTACAATAGGAGATGAAAAAATCTTGCACCTCCTTTATGCGGACGATATCATTTTAATGGACCAAACTGAAGTGGGCCTGCAGAGAATGCTAAATAGTCTGTCTTCATACTTGAAACAAAACGAACTAGACATGAACAAAGAAAAAAAAAAAGATATTGACACTGTGCAAAGGTTCCGGAGGAGGGGCAAAATATAACGAACAGAGGGTGCGACTCTAGAATCAGTTCCAACATACAAATACTTGGGAGTCATAATTAACAAAACCCTGATCATGCTTGATAAGAAATATGGACGCTATTCTCTAATACAGACACTGAACTTTTATAAAACTTAAGTGGTGCCAACAATTATATACGGGGCAGAGGCCATGCCAGGCATCTCGAACCAACTTTGGAAGAAACTGGAAGGCTGCTTTTGGCAGCGTGTGTTGAAATTACCTAACTCAACACCAATAGCCTCCATAAGGAAAGAGTTTAGTCTCGCTACAAGAATACGTGGCTAAAGCCAACATACAATTCTATGGTAAAATCCAATGAACACCTAGACCCAAAATTCTAGACTTAGTTTAAGAAATAAATGGAGGGAGGCTATAACATCATGATGTCGGAGTGGGAAAAGATGAACTAAAAGCTTCTCTATGATCTAGGAAGTTCATTGGAAGAGTTGGAACTTAATCCTGCAAAAGTAAGTTTGAAAACCATAAGATGGGACTGCATTCAAACGTTAGAAAATGCTTAAAAATGAAAACTGACGAAACATCTACCAAAGTAAAACACTCAAAAGATAAATGAAGAAAATATTTGGAAAAGTGTCCCAACAGAATCTTGCGTGCAACATACTTGAAAGCACATTTAAACGTGCTAAAAACGAAAGACATTCTGGAAATCAGAGGACAATCCAAAAACAACAGTTGCAGGTTTTGCAAAAACGAGAATTCCATAGAAACGATCAAGCATCTCCTATTGGCCTGTCCAGAAACTCTTGCACTAAGAAAGATCTACCCGATTCTGTATATGGAACACACAAGACTCTACGATGAGGAATCATGGTGGAAAAGAATGATGAGTGGTCATAGTACCAAAATGGTGATTGCAGTCGCAAAGATTCTACAATCATTGGGGTTGGAACAAGAATCAAGTAGGAGAATTTAATTGGATAGCAGCAAGCTGAAGTGGTCCTGAGTGAAGAGGACAACAAAGTGAAATAGAAGAACTGGCCATAGCCTGTTTGTAAAAAATAGTTTTGTTTTAAAACAATTAAAAAAAGACTAAAAAAAATAAAGGGTCTGCCCTGACATGGATGTGTAGAATGGATTGGTCTGTGATGCGAGAATTGTCCATGTCATAGTTTGTTTGTTACAATTTACTGTTACACAAATACTGTTAATGCTCCAGAGAGACGGAATTGATCTTTACACTGAAAGGCATCCGTAAACGTTTATGCCAGCAAATTTCATTCATCATACTATGTCGGAGCATTTAGTAATAAATAAAGCTTATTAAAAAATCGTTTGGTTTTCCCCTCCAACGTATGGTGTATGGCGTATGCAGAGATTGGTTTTCAAAGCAGCCTGACAAATGCAGGCTATTGATTTGCAATACTTCGTCTGTTCTCTTGAGTGGCCCCACAAATGCTGCCCTCCTGACATTTTATCGTAATTCCTTACCAGTCATAAACACCAGGTGTCCTGGTGCCCTTACTCTGTGTCTATGCCCTTTTCTGTGCTTCTGCAGTTTTTCTCCACATTTTTAGCCTGCGTATATTAGTCGGAAATTGCCTATTGCCCAAGACAGTCTAACAAATCAATACCAACCAGCCAACAGGAGGTGCCTTTTTTGCGCAACATACCTTTTTCCACTGAGTTCCATCCTTAAACCCACACATTGGCAGTGAACTAAAAAAGGTTCTCCATTTTGTGCCCCCGCCTACTAAAATGAAGCATTAACGTTAAGCCATGAAAGAGGAGCATAAAGAAGAGCGTACAGGTACTGTCACACACACATTGGATACCATAACGCCAAAGAAGGACATTACACCCTTTACCTTGAACCTGATATTAGCAAAGTAAAGTGGCTTTAAAGGATAGTTCCGGGACTTTTTTTTTATTGTCCCTACGGTTCGGCCATGTGTTTTTAAGCATAACTCGGTAGATCGTAGAAAACTTTCCTATGGACCTTACCCGACTTTTCGTCCATTATCGCACTCGAAATCAGCCGCCATTTTCTGATAATCCTATCATTTCCCCCCCCCATCGACCTGGCTCACCTGCTTTTGCGTCACTAAATCAAATCCCCCGCCCCTGAAACAGATTTTATCAAAACATTCATATTCCCCGCCTCTCTCCGTGACGTGACTGTGCTGCGTAGGCAAACGCGCCCAGGCGTCTTCTACGCGACTCCACACAGAACCCGGAAATCAACACAGATTAGCTCACAACACAGCGCGCCACAATTCGGAATATGAAACTGTACTTTTAAATCAAACCGCAAGATTGTAAATTTGGTAAAGTACATTTATTTGACATCAAATGTTTTGAGAATATTCAGCGATTTTCATTTTTATTTGCTCACGTTCCAAAAAGTTCGTTTTGAGTCACGCGATGTTCCTTTGCTGTACACAGGGTCTTAGATCATCTCACAATACAGCGCCACAATTCGGAATATGAAACTGGTTTAAAAGCAAACGGCAAGATTGTACATTTGGCAAAGTACATTTATTGGACATCAAATGTTTAGAGAATATTCAGCGATTTGCATTTTTCTTTGCTCTCGATCCAAAATAGTTCGTCTTGAGGCAAGCGATGTTCGTGTGCAGTACACAGGATGTTGGTTTACGATAAAATAAGCTCTTCGGTCGCACTGATAATCGCATGGCTGTTCCAACAACGAGGCACTAGGCCACCACAACGGTCTGTATGTTGCATCTAGCCGTTAGTACCGCGTAAGGGCATACTTGTACTTGGCGATCGTCCAATAAAATGGTCAGGGTGGTAACGTTGTTCACGCGGAGAAGCAACTGGCGGTTAAAAAAGCCATCCGCCGGTGTCTGGTACTCGTGACACATACAATAATGAATGATGTACCTGTTTGAAAAACATAAAAAATGAAATTAGTCTCACCATCAGATCTTTATTAAAATTATTCATTTTATATATTAGGTCGGGAAATTATTTCATAGCTAGGACAGTGCAACTGGGTATTATACGTCAAGGGGGGGCTGTAGGATACGGAGACAGTCCCCCAGTGCAGGGCTTGACAGGGAGGCAGTGCAGGTGGAGAGTGGAAGGGCCCAGGACCGAGGTCGCAGACAGTGGACCAGTTGTAGCAGGGGAGAGGGAGAGAGAAAGCAGAAGCAAAGAGGAAGGTTTTGAGGTGCTTCCGTAAAAGGAGATGGTTCTCCTCAAGATAGTGCGCGGTTCAAAACAATATGCCACATAGAACGAACAAGTACAACTTAACCCGTCTTTAAAGCTACTGTATAGTAATTAAATTGCGGTATAAACTCATCTAAAGAGTTACTTACATTATATTTGCATTTTCCATTGTGTTTGTGTGTAGGGCAGCCCCGAAATACCACTCCTTCTATGCCGACGTTATTTCTTCTAATGAACGAACATTAAATGGCTTTCGTTTCTGAAATTTTATTCGTTATCGTTTCTTACGTTATTGCACCACACCCCCAAAAAGAAGTCTTTCGGGATGGTCCCGGCCTGTCAAGGTCAAATAACAATAGAACCTTATACTGAGTCGTGGGCCATTCCGGCACCCGAGCAAAAAAATCAAAGCAGCTGACCTTCACTTTGAACGAGCACACATTCCTAGTTCGCTACATTCAGTGTAAGGCCATCTCACAGGACTTGAAATTTACACTCCATCTTTGCATTTTGTCTGCGTGCTTTGCAGCCCCAGAGAACCATAAACACGGAGACATTCTATATTTTTTGAAAAATGATTTATATTACTGTTTGGTTTAATTTAATGCGCAAATGAACAAGGTTGGATAGACACATTGCATGTACACTGAGCAATCACTTTTATTTACACAATACATAGCTACACATATTCAATGGGCCTGCGACATGAGGAGACTCGAGAGCAAAGTCACAGGTGACACCCGGATGGTTCGCACTACTGCACGGTGAAGGGAGGGGCAAGGGTGGAGAGACACATTGCATGTACACTGAGCAATCACTTTTATTTACACATTACATAGATACACATATTCAATGGGCCAGCGACATGAGGAGACTCGAGAGAACAGACAATCAAATGACAATCATTTAAACCGTGATGTGTATTTCTCAATGAGCTCTGCTTTAGGTGGACATGGAACAGAGGCAATGTTGGGTGGCAATGCAGTTGTCCCCTGCACAGGTTCGTTCACAACTCCATGTATGTGCCTATCTAGGACATCAACAATAAGTCTCTCAATAAACTCATATTGCATATCCTCAAACACTGGTTTGATCACCCATTGTTTACTTCTTTTAGTGAAGGCCTTATTGTAGCGAAGCGTCCCTAAAGTTCCGGTCGTCCTACTTTGTTGACGGCCAACATTATGGTTATGTGCCAAGACCGCTAGAAGAGTCCGATTTATCATGCCCTCCATGCCAAAATGCAATCGTTTTGGCCTGTACTTTAGGCACATATTGTGGAACACCTCCAAATCTCCTGTGTGGCAGAATTCCGTGAGTCCCCTCAAATCTCTTGTTATAGTTTTATCAAATACAATCTTTTCAATGGCTTTGAGAGTGGGTGATGAAGGAATCAACCACTTCTTCTTCCGTGCCTCCTCTGTGGACAAATGGCCATGTTCACAATTGTGGAAATGTTGGTTTGTGGTCCAGCGGTGAACGTTGCTACAGTGTAGCATTACTGACCGCCATTTTTCCAGTAGAATTTCCAACGACCCTCCACATGTTTTTGAGCTCCACCAAAGATGGTTGCCGATTGACTTGGACCACTGTGAAATACCTTGCATATCTTTTTTTTTTACCTGCAGCCAACATTTTTTTATTGATTGTTTTTGCAAGATGCCAAACGTCAAATTGGTGATTTATATTTTTGTACTCTTCTCTCATTGTCTTGGCAATTGAAACGTGTCTGTCCGTGGCTATCAGGTTGATCACCATTCGCCGCGATTGTAGTTCTTGCAATGATGCTACAAAGCCAACTTTCTCCATGGCCACTGAGGATGTACTTTGTGACACCTGCACGACCACCGAACTCACAATTTTCTTACTTTCCATGTCCTGAAAGTGGTAGGTGCAGTACTTGGCTGAAAATCCTGGGCTGTCGCACTGTCCATCACCGGCTAGCCTGAACCGTTTGCCCGCGAATGTACTATCAATAGACATTTTTTCAATTCTCCAAGCTTCGCTAATGGCTGGAAATAGATAATCGGTTTGGTATTTGTAGAACTGAGTTTTCGCAATGAAATGGATTCCCACAAACTGAAAGAAAGACTAACTTTTTAAAACTTGAACCACTAAAAAGTGCAGCCGCTGCACAAAGTAGGTTGCCTGCTGGCAGTTGCCCCAGCATGGGTTGTGCAGACCATGAGAAAGGATGATATTTTGTACAGGTGGCATGTATTTTAAGGTTAGTGCCTCGAATTGCACGAGTCACATTAATCAATGGCTCCCCACATACTTCCCCACCAACCGAATGCCCACATTTCATCCGAATAATAATATCAATCAAACAACTATCGAATACAATGAATTTGGCCTCTTTCCTTATACTGTCACTCTGCATCCCAGCTGGTTCGGCCTGTAACGTTGAGGACATGTCACTCACATGAAAGGTAGAATCTCTGATATCGTCTTCCGCTATGTTCAGCGATATTGATGGTGTTTCATTGTCGTCCACTTCATTCTCTTCCATTGCAACATCTGTTCCTTCTCCGGCGATGGGTGAATAAAACAATTTCTTCAACTTTGTCGCGGTCTTAGTTTTTGCGGGTGTGGATTCTGTGAATTGATCTCCGACTGCATCCGAACTACCAGGAGGACATTCACTATCGATGGCTGGATGTGGTATAGCTCCGTTGTCAATCACTTCATATTCTTCCCATTGGCACGATGCATCTCCAGTCTCAAGTCCCTGCCAAAAGGTTTGACAAGCAACATCTCTCGTTCGCTTCACTGTCTGTGTAGATCTAGTTCGTACACCCACTCGCAACTAGGACAGATTGGAAAAGGGATGTTCAGTTTAAACACAATTTACAGTATTGAGCTATTAACAGTGAAAAACAACATAATATAGTGACCAGGACACTAACCTTCTTTTGCTTTCTTTTCTTTGAAACTTTCTTACCTCGAACTTCAACATCGGGACGCTGTTGCTCCGACTCGTGTGTGCATGTCTCCACTTCCTCTTGCGCTGCAACGACTATATTTTCATAAGCACATCCATCACGCACTGACGCTCCATCGACTCCCTGAAACATAGAACTTTCATTAGTATGTATAATAATATTGAAAACACAAAATGTACTTAGGGACCAATACCCACGTACATCTCAATAGCAAAACACGAATGAACGCTTTGTGTAGAACATTCAAACGACAATCATTCACGCATTGTTGATCTAGTTAGATGGAACTGTCAAGATCCCTACCTCGGGCTCCCCATAGACTTCCATTGATGATATTATTGAAGATGATGCTTCAGTAACTCCCTGAAACGCAGTAATTGCATTAGTATGGTTTTCTATTTTGTTAAAAAGAACGTACACTTTGTGCAGGCGTCAACGGCTCATCTAAATAGACCTGCACAAATGATCAGTTGTCTAAAATAAATAATGGATATCTAAATATGATTCGATTTGCTCGATCGTTGGAAGTGTCACCACCCAGAAATCTGCATCAACTACTAGGGGTGATGTTCTTGTAGAAGAAGCTCCGTCATCTCCCTGAAACATAGTACTTGCGTTAATAAAGAAGGAAGTATAGCGGATGTAATCACGTCATATGATCTCGCTTGATCGAACTGTCAGTATCCATACCTCGAAATGCATAAGAACATCAAGGGACGATGTAACTGCGGTGCACACTTCTGCAAGCTGTTGCGCCGACCCGTAACTGCATGCTCCCCCTTCTTCTTGGAATAATGCTCCATCGACTCCCTGAAACATAGGACTTTCATTAGTAATGAACACAATATTGAAAAAAGAAGACACATAGGAGGGCGACGACAGAAGGACATATCAATGGCTAAAAACGAAAGAAACATTGTGTGTAACAATCATGCTACAAGAATGCAAGATCTGATGATCTCCATCGATGGAACTGTCCGGAAACGTACCTCGAGCATCTGAGTGACATCAACGGTTGTCGTCAATACGTTGGACTCCTCAGCATCTCCCTGAAAGACAGTACTTGCATTATTTTGGATAACAATAATTATAACTGAAAACAAAGACTAGAGGACGAGTACAAGGGTGTACCATTAGGTAAAATAATTACACGATAAATTAAAACTATTGATTTACATGCCTAAAACAAGTCAGTGGCAGAATAGCCAAGTAAGATTACCCGATAGGCGCTTGAAGTGGCTGATGACTGCAATAACGACACGGATGGAGAATCTTCCGCCTTCATTTTGAGTGGATACATAAATGGGGAAATTATTGTTAGCTAATGCTACACACTACCGCAAGGCCAAGAGATAAATACGTAAACTTGACTCACCAGTGGAGGGATGTGGACGAATAGAGTGGGAATAGCGGTTGAGAGCAATTTTCGCCTCGCTCGCGGTGTGTTCTTCTTTATTAGCAATAATGTGGAGTACATGTTTGAGCTAAAGTGCCTGCTGCAGATGCGGTATCGATCACCCCTCTTGTCCGCAAAGACTTCTAGGACTCTACTTTCAAGCTCAGACGGTGGATATCCGCAATATCGGACCCATTCTCTTATCTGATCTATTGTTTTAGGGAAAACATGCATTATAGTACCTTCAGATTTATTATGGGTCTTCGAAGGGCAACCGCCAATGGAACAGGCAGGCATTGTGGAAAGTTCTGAAAAGTAAAGATCAACAATTCTCTATGAATACCAATGTGTTAAAAAATTAAATGACACATAAAAGGCTCAATGCAAGGTTCGTTTTGGTTCTTGGAACTATACACGTTATTCACATGCGGATAAGTATTTGAATAACTTTAAAAAAATAGAAAAATAATTTCACTAAACTCAGAACATGTGACTAGTTCCTTGCATGTACTGTCTTGAACGAAAAGAAATTGGACGCAAAATGATTATGGTACATGGCCTTACCTTGACGAACAAACAGTTAGATTCCGGGATCAGAGTAGTTTCTTGTCGTAGAACAGGGAGCAGTTCACAGGTTGCAAACTGACGAGTTTCCTCGAAGTGGTCACGGAAGTTCACAGAGACGAAGAGCAGATAACCAGCACCTTCACGGGTTGACTAGCAAAGCGCAAAGAAGTTCTCATTAGAAATATGAAGTGGGTTATAAAGAATTCGAAACAGGGGTGGGTTTGTGAATGAATGACGTGTATATGTCGTGGCATTATGCGGTTTGCAGGGGGCCGTCCAGCGTGAGGGGGATGCTTGGCAGGAGACACGGGGTCTGGAGGTAGACATGGGAACAACAACCCATGCTCTATAGAGCACTTTGAAGTGTACATGGTCTTTGGCACCTCTTGGCCTTTATCGCTCCCCGACAGCTCCACTTGCCAGCACAAGTACCCCGGTGCGAACTGCCTTTGATAGGGCGGGGGGGGGGGGGTGGATTGGGGCGGTGGTCGTGCAGACAAAACTCGTTTGCCACAGGGCCTCACCAAGGAGAGGCCATCTAACTGCATGTAAGAGGCAGGCTGCAGGATGAGTTTATAAATACCTCACCCTCCCAGGAGAATATATGGGTGCAGTTCACCCTGGAGACCCTGGATGACTAGGCAGTTAGTCAGCAGCAGGCTGGCCTGTGATGGCAAGGCGGCACGGGCCAGAGGGGGTCATCTCTGTACCCGGTGCCCAAAAGGATGATTTATTATGATCAACCATATTGATTATTTACCTATAACCATGTTTTGTATCAATAAAATCCAACGGCCTTTTATTGCCAACGCTTGAACAAAGTGGTGTGGTAAGTATTTTTGGGGGAGGAGGAAAGGCCGGGAGGCTTGATGCCAACCCGCAAAATAACATATGTATGTCTGCTGCATATGGGTTCAACGGTTATGTGGATTGAAGGTGGGCGGCCAGCGTGAGGGAGGATGCTGGCCGGAGACATGTGGTGTGACAAGACAAGGCACAGGAAGACTATTCAATGAAGACACACTAGATTCATTTAAAAAATCAAAACAACCATTGTTAAAATATATGTTGGGTTTTATTTTAGATCATAATTTCAATTGAACATAAATAATAAACATTACACATTGTAAAGTTCCGGTTGCAGCACATCCAGGGAAAATCCGCGGTATTGTCCACTGTCGCTGGGGAAATGTTGTCTAATGGCAAGTACCGCACAGGCAGGTATTACTCTCCGAACGCGGTGTCCGAGCCTCCCGTGAAGCCACCAAGTGAAGCAACGATAGGCCACCAGCCTGTACCACCTGTGAAAATGAAAGATGCAAACTGTATTAAAATGACAAAACTTTCTTATCACTGTCGATTCAGGTAAAAAATGTCATTCTGCTTTGAAAAAAATTCTATCTAGAAAATGCACAATATGGAACCAATTTACATGCGTTCGAATGATATGTAGATGTAATTTTATATGTGGAAGACGACCATGAAATAGTATTGGCATCACTGACATCACAACCAGAGTATACTTACTCATTACTCGGATTACGCGGACAAACAGTGCCTCGAAGTTCGTGCATAAGCACCATCATCATCCTCAACACGGTCCGTGAGAGGCAGGCTTCCCTGAACTCTGGCAGCTCGGTGATGCATTGTGGACTTGGCTCACCTTCCGAAATGTAGGCCAAGCACCCGGAATTTTCACGGCAGCAGCAGTTCTCCTCCTCAGTTGGCATTAGCTCGCACCGATTGCACGTGCACCAGGTGGAGACGGCGTCCATGCGACATGGTCCAGGCTCTTCATCCGTTGACTGGTCCTCCCAACTGCCGTCCGAATCCCCATCGTTTTCGCGTGCTTGCCTTTCCGGTAGTTCTTCCTCGTTGTACTCGGGCTCGTACATATACGGCATTATTGTAGCCATTGTGTGGTAAAGAAAGTAAAATAATTTACAGAGATGGTACAGGTGTTCACAAGGCCTAGAAGCGGCGAAGGTAGCTGACCAGAGCACAGAAACGAGTCACAGAATACTCAAAGTAGCACAGAGAGAAGAATGGAATCGAAAATCTGCTGCTGTGTGTTGTGAAACGGTGTGTTTATACTTATTGAGGAAAGAGGCGTCCTGCCATTTCCATGGCGACACTTCATTAGCTGAAGCGCAGCGATTGTTGACACGAAACGTGCTTTGGCGTTGGGGAATGGGCGGTACGCGTCTGCTGATGTCAGGCTCAGGGGCGGGGGATTTGATTTAGTGCCGCAAAAGCAGGTGAGCCAGGTCGATGGGGGGAAATGATAGGATTATCAGAAAATGGCGGCTGATTTCGAGTGCGATAATGGACGAAAAGTCGGGTAAGGTCCATAGGAAAGTTTTCTACGATCTACCGAGTTATGCTTAAAAACACATGGCCGAACCGTAGGGACAATAAAAAAAAAGTCCCAGAACTATCCTTTAAGATACAGATCCATCCTACCACTGACACAAACAGGAAAACGTGCACTTCACTACATACCATTCTCACGTGTTCTGTAAATACTGCAGAACACTCCATGCTTTTTCCCACCAACAGATAGACAAGGGAGCTCCAACAGGATCTTGGATGACAGCAATTAAAACCATATAAAACTGTCTTGGAAAGTGCTCTGGATTTGCTGAATGTATGCGGTTATTAGGTAGATCGCAAGTTGATGGTTGCACAAACGTCGGGAGGTCTCGGCATTCCTGCTTGAGGAGGACATTATGGCAGCAGGATGACAAAGCATGCGCAATACAGGGCTCAGCAGAGAAGCAAACCGACATGGCAAGACAAAAAACACAGTGGTAAGGATCTGGAAGGAGGTAACAAAAGTTACTTACCCCTGGTAACGTTCTTTCAACGAGATGTTCCTCCTACGCATTCCTCATCTTTTGACATATGTTGTCCAGCTTCAGCTGCTTTGGAAAAAGAATTCTCGGCAGAGAGTGCTATGCATCGATGGCGGCGACTCTTTGTCCCTCAAAGGCCTCCGTCGAGGAGGAGGTCATCGAAGGAATATATAGCACGCGCAGCGCCCGTTGGCTTCAGTTCTGTTTGTCCCCTTTAACATTAGAAATACCTGCAAAGCACGGGAGTGACCGTACTCAGCCTTGATGGAACGGAAGCTGTAATAGTACGGGAAATTCGACTGAGGGGTAATATGCAAGGGCGATGAGTAATACGTGGGAGGAACATCCAGTCAAAAGAACGTTACCAGGAGTAACCTTTTCTTCGATTGGACTGTGTCCTCCCACATATTTCTCATCTTTTGACAGACTCCCACAGCAGTATTTGGTTTGGAGGAGGGAGTAGTATTTGATTTATATGTTTTCATGGAACGAGTGCAGGACTGCCTTACCAAAGGTACCATCATGAATGAGGGAAGATTCCAGACAATAATGCTTGGTGAACGTGTGGATAGTGGACCACGTTGCTGCTTCAAACATGTTTTTAATTGGTACGCCTCTTTGCAAGCTTTAGAGGTAGCCATGCCCCTGGTGGAATGGGCCCTTAAACCTTCCAGAGGTTCCTTTCCTGCCAACCTATATCATTCTGAAATGGCAGAATCATCCATCTGGATAAGGTCAGTTTTGATAAAACCTGACACAGTTTATGACCTGTATATTCAATGAAAAGTTGGTCATCAATACATAGTTTTGACATTCTAGGTACATAAAAGTTTAACGCTCTACAAGGGTCTAACCTATGCAGTCTTTCCTCCTCCTCGTCAGGATGAGGTGGGTATAGAAAGAAGGTAGAACAATGTTGTCACTTTTATGGAAATCAGAAATGATTTTGGGCAAACATGAAGGTTTGACCCAAAGAACAACCCTATCCTTGTGGAAGACAGTAAAGGGTGGCTTGGATGAAAGTGCCTGCAACTCGATCACTCTACGGGCTGATGTTAGAGCAACCAAGAAAATGGTTTTAAAGGTTAACAACCTTAAAGGACATGAATGTAACAGTTCAAAAAGGTGCGCACATTAGAAATTTTAGAACCAAATTAACGTCCCAAACTGGAACCCGGAACGGAGATGGTCGGTAGGGAGTGCAGGGGGGGTGGGGGACATTGGTGAGCCCCATTAGAAATGGTGTCACCAGTGGAATTTTGAAGTAGGAACATTCCTCTGACAAGTGCTTAAAGATGGACAGCGCCACCAGGTAGCCTTTAATAGAACCAATCTGGAGCCCCAGATTGGCTAAAAATAGCAGAAAGGATAAAACATCTGGTGTTTTACATAGAAAAGGATCTACATTCTTTTCTCTGCACCAGTTGCAGAATTTATTCCAACGGCAAAGGTACAGAGACTTTGTTGCTGGCCTTCTGGCCGAAAGCAAAACCTCCATCACGTCATCCGGGAGGTCCCAATCCTTATATCACAGCCTTTCAGAAACCATGCGTGATGGTTGAGTGTTTTGACCTCTGGATGGAGAGCCCAACCCTCCACTCGCAAGAGAAGGTCCTCTATTTCTGGTAGACACATCGAAGGACAGATGGGCATGACCAGAAGGTCCAGCCGGGTTCCACGTCCTCCTCGCCCAATCCGGGGCAATTAGGATCATGCGTTTCCCAAACTTTCTCAACCTTGTGATCACATGAGGAATTACTGGGACTGGACGAAACGCGTACAGGAGTGGAAATTCCCAGTCCACTAAAGCATCTCCTAGAGCTCCTCTTGGGGGGTAATTCCCTGGAGCAATACAGTTTGCACTTCCGGATGCCCCCGGTCATGAACAGATCTACTTGAGGGGTCCCCCAAAGGGTGAAGATCTCTTGAAGGACTTCCCAAGCTAGTTCTCACTAGTGAGAGACTGTGCTCTGCCTGCTCACAGCGTCCGCTGTGTTCTCCTCTCCGGCTAGATGAGCTGCCGACAGGGAGATTCCTTCTTGAATTGCCCAGAACCAGAGTTGCATTGCTTCTCTGCACAGTGGTAGTGACCCTACAATACCTCTTTTGTTGAGGTAGTACCTGGCAACTGTGCTGTCTGTCATTATCGGGACATTCTTTCCGCATACAGAGGGCAGAAAAGCCTTCAGCGCTAGTCTGATTGCCCTCAGAGCCAAAAGATTGATATGTAGTTTGGATTCCGATGGAGACCAACGACTGCTGACTGTCAGATCGTTGGTATGGGCTTTACACCCCGTGAGTGAGGCATCCGTCACTACTGTTCTCTCCAGCCATGGTTGCCAAAAGGGTTCTCCCTTTAGAATATTGTCCTCGCAGGCCGACCACAGAAGCTCTTGTGTGACCCTGGTTAGAACCTGAAGTAGGTCCAACATCTTCCCTGAGAAGTGGCACCATTGAGTCATTAGAGCCCGTTGAAGGGATCTCATTCTCAGGTGGGCGTCTGCCACCAGAAAAATGAAGGATGCCATGGGGCGGAACAAACTATAAAAATCAAAGGCCGGTAGACTGGGCATTCTAAAACTTGGCAACCATCTGAAGCCTGTCTTGAGCCCTTACCTGGGGCGGCAAACTCTTTCCCAAGGATGTATCTAGTACAGCTCCGATGAACTGGAGCTTTTGAGAAGGTGTCATATGGGACTTCTTGTAATTGAGGGAGAAGTTCAGTCTGTGAAGAGTGGCAGGTGACGTTGAGATGATCCCAGGCTTGTTTGGGAGAGAGCGCCCTGATCAGCCAATCGTCCAGGTAGGGGTAGATGTGAATCCCCCTAGCCTGATACTCGCAGCCACACTTGCTGGATGCACTACCACTGTTTATTGCCCCCATTTTCTATTTATTTTCATTTATTATTCATCTGTTCTCCTTTGCTCCTCACTTTCCACTCTCCCCCTTCCATGCACTTTTTCCCTTTTCCCATTCCCATGCACTTGCGCTTTCTCAATGTCACTAGGCCTAGTAAGATCGTTGTGTTGTGTTCTCCCTTGTTCCCCTCCCTTACCTAGTCGCGCTCTGAAACAATTGTGTACAAGCGCGATACAAATATAATATATACCATCGACATTAGTTTGGTGAAAACCCTCGGGCGGAGGTTAGCCCAAATAGCAGTACTCAAAATTGATAATGAGAACCGCCAACTGCGAACCTCAGGTATTTTCTGTGCTTGAGATGTATTGGACATGAAAATAAGCAACCTGAAGGACCAATGACACCAACCAATCCTGAAGTCGGAGTTTTCTTTGGCTACCTTTAACTGGCCATTCTTCTTGCCCTTCCAACTGAGGAGTAGTAGCAAAAAGATCTACCCCTCCAAGGTTGTCCACTAGGTTGAAAAGGCAGAGGTTGCTTAACAGCGGTGCCTAAAGATTTGGCTGCTGCCTTTGAGGTCTACAACCTCAAGACTCTAGTCAGCCTGGTTGCCAAAAAGGTGAGACCCGTCAAAAGGCATGTTGAGAAGTCTGAATTGCACGTCCGATGCAAAACCAGACTTCCTCAACCATGCAAACCTGTGCATAACTGTGCTGGCAGCCATGGCTCTGCTGATGCGATCAGCAGAATCCAAGCCTCACTGAAGAGACTTGCACATGGCTTCTTTGCAGTCTTTAACTATGGCTAAGAAGCAGTCTCTTTCATCCCCTTAGGGAATGTACCCGCCGCCATGAAAATGTAGTCCCATAGAGTGAAGGTAAACTTTGCGAGGGCACATGTGGAATTGGCAGATTTTAGTGCTATGCTCCCTGCAGAGAATACCTTCCTTGCCCATCCATCTACGCGTTTGTCGTCCCTTTCAGGAGGGGGTGTTAGGGTACACCGCCTGTTTTGATGTCACATTAGCTGCCTGCACCACCAGACTCTCCGGAGTGGGGCGTTTTGACATGTAGTCAGGGTCACTACTGGAAGGGCGGTACTTCTTTGTCAAGTTTTTATTAACAGTCGGATTGGTCTTCAGTGTCTCCCCATTCGCCGCCACCCTTTTCTGTAAGGCAATATGGAATGGTAAGATGGGATCCGACTGTGGACCTTTGTCTAGAAGGTCAGGATGGTCATCTTGTTCGTACGGTAATGGAGGGCTACTCCAACCCATGTAATCCACTATCTTCGACATGAGTTGCCTGCAGGATGCATCTGCATGCTCCCCAGCCTCTGGTTTCCCTAACACTAGTTCAGGTGAGGTATCCACCCCAATTGAAGTCTGCAGATTATCATAGAGGTCCTTCATTCTAGACTCCACTGGAAAAAAAAAAACTCTCTGGTACATTAGGCGTACCATATTGTAGGCCAAATGTGGCCTCATCAGACTGCTCTCCTTCGTAGATTGAAGAGCCTTACAAAAAGTCTTAGGTAGTGGGAGTAGGCTTTCTTTATCAGTGCCATTGATTTCACTGGGGCGCTCGGCATCGATGGAGCAGCTGGCAAAGATGACACAGCTGGCGCCAATGTCTTCGGCGTCGATATCGAGGGTTTGGCAGGCGAAAGTGTTGACGACCTCTATTTGTGTTTATGGCTCGAGTGATCCTTTGGTGTCACATCAGATCAAGGCCTCGAGGGCTCATGATGCGGATCGTGCCTTCGTTCCGGGCTCGAGGGCGCGCAGGACTTAGGTCGAGACCTTTTCTTCCCGGCTTCTTTCGAAGACGCGGTAGGAGCATGGCTTGGCTGTTGCTTTTCAAAAATGTTAAGCATCTCAGCTGAGCTCAACTCAGAAGGCACTCCCACTCAGCCGGAGTGGATTTTTTGGTAGGACAAGCAACTCTTTCTGGGGAATCGTCCGATGACTAAGTCGACAAAGGCGATTTACAGTGCCTTCTCTTTGACTTCTTCCGAGGACGAAGAACAGTGGTGTGAGCCACTCCCCGATCTGGACCGATTGGCTGCCTTCTTCCGAGGAGTCTCGCCTTGCGACACATTGGTCGAAGGTTTCACAGATCGGATAGGGGATTTTGCCTACCTTCAGCTTCTCCTTCCGTTCCCTCAGGGCCTTTCCAGTCATAAACTGGCATTTGGAGCAGTCAGAGGTGTTGTGGTCCGCCCCGAGGCACCACAAACACATTCTGTGGGTATCAGTCAGGGACATTTGGACCCACAATCCTGACACTTTTTGAAACCAGACATCGGAGTCGTCACAAGATGTGAATAAACGCACCGTATTCCTTCAAAGCTATTGTGGAAAAAACGGATCTGAAGCCAACGGGCGCAGAGCGTGCTATATATGCCTTCAATGACATCATCCTCGACGGAGGCCTTTGAGGAACAATGAGTCGACGCCATAGACGCACAGCGCCCTCTGCAGAGAATTATTTTTCCGGAGAAGCTGAAGCTGGACAACATGTGTCAAAAGCGGAGGAATACGTGGGAAGACACAATCCATTCGAAACAGTAAATAGGTTTAAGACCACAAAAGGGATACTCCAATGTGAACCGAGACAAATGCTGTAATTGAGTTTTGAGAAAAGGAAAGCGTGAAAGGGATTCTATCACTGGGTGATGTGGGAAGAAGGGACAAATAAAACCATGCTACTGGGAATCTGGGTAGGAAGGAGTTATACCAGGAAAAAACTATTCCTATTCATGGGCATTCATAAATGCAAAGAGGGACATGGGACGCGGTACTCAGGAGGGAAACCTAGCCATACTGAGCAGATTGCATTTGGGGGTGAACCAAAACATTCAATTGGATAAGCTAGTATACAGAAATGTTAGGTAAGATTTTCATATCAATGATAAATCTTCCTGAACTGTGTCAATCCCAGAACTTTTTGCTGGACTGGTAGCTTAGTTTTCCCTATACCTCAGTGAGTGGGAACCTTTTTCCACACTCAGAGTTTTTTACTCTTTTTATGGGTGCCATTCTTAAGACTCTCCATAGTGCCTTTTCAATGCTATCCTCTTTGGCAACTTTTGGCACATACTGCCTATTGTTGGTGTAAGGACCCCATGGTGGCAACAGTAAAGATGGACACAAGTGATCACAGTTCAAGGGTGTTTATTGAACTTTATACTGGGTGAGATAAACCCCCAATCTAAACCTAAATCTAAGATGGGAGCAAGCTATGACCCTCAAATAATAATAAGGCAGTACTAGTGGCGTCTTGTCAAATAAAAAGGGCCTATACTAAAAAAACAAAATAATAATATTGCCAATAATCCTTAACACTGAGTTGCAAAAAAAGTGTGGAATAATGTTCACCAGAAAAGAAAGAAGTGTTCAGAAAATGCTAAATCAGGATGGTATGGCTGGGTCTCCCTTCCCCAGGTTTTTAGCACGGGACAAAGCAGGACCTTTGAGCGCAGCACACTGAGCCTCACCAGCACTAGGTTACAGTTCGGTTCCAAAATATAAGGGCCTTCTGTGGCCAAGTCTTTCATACAAAAAGTCTCTTGCCTCAGGGGACCTTATGTGTTGCAATCAAAAAAACAAAGGTTCCTTCAAAAGAACGTCAGGATAGCTTGGGAACTTGGCATCGGCTCCCTTCCCCAAGTTTAAGATACTCAGGAGTCTTTTAAAGTTCAAACAAGTAGGGTTATCCAATGGCTCAGGACTGCTGAACCTTTATATGTCCTTCCCCACATTTCATCACAGGAAAAGGAGGTAACATTGATATCAAGATGAGCATCCCAGAGTCTATGGTGGCAAAAGCGGCTTCCCAGGTAAAGGTAGAATCCTTCTCTTCTGTGGGTTTCTCTGTGCACCCCTTTGGGTTTACCTTCCGCTGCTTACACCAATGTTCAGTTAGTTGGTATTGCTAATGTGGGATTTACTTCCCTTCCTTTGTCCATTCATTCAGGTCCCCCTCTGCTGGGCTTCAGACCTTTCAGTACTTTCACAATTCTCAGATAACTTTCGATAGTCGATCACTTATCGTTGGGTTGCTCTGTTATGCCGTCATAACAAATTTTATTAGTAACTTTCAATCACTCCATCAAAGACCTTCCAGTGTACAAGGGAGGCTTGTGCCCTTGACTGCATCATTGTATGACCACTTTGATAGTCTTTCAATAATCTTTATTAAGTGTACTCTTTCTTTTTACTCATGCTCTTTTAGCACCCTTGGATTCGCAAAGTTCACAAAAAGCCCTTCCAGCATCGCGGCTTACTTTCATTCTTCTCAATCTCTTTTCCCTTTTAAAATACTCTCATAGCATCCCATCCGCTTTCACAAACGAGATGTTTGTGTAGCTCATCAACTCACAGGTTGTTCAGGCCTTAATCATCCTTTTCCAATCACGTCCCCCTCTGCTGGGCTCAGACCTATTTTTTCACGGTCGCCCTCCGACAGGCGCAAACACCTGGTAGTCCTCTTCCAGGCTCATATCTTCTTGCTCTCAGGGTCTCCCTCTGCCAGGCGCGGACCCTTCTTCAATTTCAGCTACTGTCCATATAAAAATATCTTTGGACTCCAAGTCCCAGAATGCCCTTTGGTTTATTTTGCTCCAACTTCATTGCTCCCCAAAGCAACACTACTTGCTTTGATAGTGGCAGGAGTTACACAGGAATAATTTTCTGAGGTCAGTGTCTTTCCCTCTGCCCCTCAGAGACCTGGGTTGCCTGCCTGGCCCAAGGAAGGAGTCTAACTGTTGGTGCTGCCAGGCAATCCCAGCTGCCTCTGGTCTTGCCTTCTGGAAGTGGTTTCCTCCTCCCCATCGCAATCCCCTCTCTGGTAGCACGGCCCGCGTTTGGGCGGTTTTCTTCTCCTCCTCCTCCAGGTCTCCCAAGCTCACTAGGGCTTTCTCCGGTACCTTCCAGCATCCCAGACTCGCTCACAATGTGGTTTCTGGCTGCTGCTTTCATACTCCCAGCTGGTTATAGGTCAAAGGATTGATTCAAAAGGACCGAAAACAAAAAGGATTGAAAAAGTTTTTGTTAACTTTTTTTATTTTTTTGGGCCCCCTCCCCCCCCCACCCTCGTTTTTGTGGTAACAACCACTTTTTTTACCTATACGAAAACCTAAAAAAAAATATATATAATTTAAAAAACATTAGATCCTTTTGTTTTCGGCCCTATTGCGTCGACCCTATTGCATTCGACCCTTTGACCAAACACCCTCCCAGCTAGAGTTGATTGGAGTCCATTGTGTGTAGTTGTCCCTCCCTGCCAGACTATGCCGGACCTCATTATCGGGACAACATGGAAACTGGCCGTAGGAATCCATTGCCCATTGATTCCAATGGGTAATCCTCATGACTCCCATCTGCCTCGTCCCAGTCCTTGTGTATGTCAATAGAAGAACAAGTTACTTACCAACTGTTAACGTTCTTCCTCCAGCGTATTCCACATCTTTGACATGTAATGTCCACAGCTGTGTACTTATGAAATGTGTCAGCAGAGGGCGTCCTGCGTCAATGGCATCGGTTCGATGTCCCTCGAAGGCCTCTGTCGAGGGAGACATCACCAGATGTTATAAATAGAACGCACCGCGCCCGTAGCCTCAGTTTATGTTTTTTCCTACATAACGTGGGACATGCCCGTACATAATGCCAGCTTGACTGCACATCGCACATGTGGAATACGTTGGAGGAACATCCAGTCGAAAGAAGGCTACCAGTTGGTATGCAACTTGTTCTTCGAATGGATTGTGTCCTACAACGAATTCCTTTGACAGACTCCCAAAGCAGTAGCAGAAAATGGAGGAGGGAAAAGAATTTAGATACCCAATCAGATGGCAGAATAAAGAACCACCTTACCAAAGGCCATATCTTGACCATGGAGCATATCCAGGGAGTAAAGTTTCACAAAGGTGTGGATAGAAGCCCATGTCGCTGCATCACAAATATTCCTAATAGGAACTCCCCGCTGCAGGGCTGTGGAAGTAGCCACGCCCCTAGTGGAATGAGCCCGCAACCCTTGAGGAGGGTCCTTGACCGCCAATCTGTAACATTTAGTAATGGTAAGGATAATCCACCTGGACAAAGTCTGTTTGGTAACAGCCTAGCCCAATCGGTGTCCAGCATAACCCACAAAGAGTTGATCGTCCACTCTGACCCTGGACATCCTAGAAATAGAAAAGCTCAGAGCTCTCCTAGGGTCCAACCTATGGAGTCGATCCTCTTCGTACCAGGATGAGGAGGATAGAAAGAATGAAGTACCACTTTCTGGCTTAAATGAAACTCATACGCTACCTTACGTAGAAAGGAAGGACGTACCCTCAGTACAACCCTATCCTTGTGGAACACAGTAAAATGCGGCTTAGATGAAAGTGGCTGCAATTTAATTCACTCACTCTGCGAGCGGATGTAACCGCAACCAAGAACATCGTCTTGAAAGACAACAGTCTCAAAGAGTGCAAAGGTTCAAATTGAGCACCCATCAAGATTTTCAAGACCAAATTCAGATCACAAACCGGCACCTGAAACTGGGACGGCGGCAACACATTAGTGAGCCCTTTTAGAAATTGGGAAATCCAAGGAATCTTAAAATAAGAACATTCTTCAGACGAGCGCTTGAAGATAGACAGCGCCAGCAGGTAACTTTTAATGGTACCTACTTGAAGGCCCCTGTGGGCCAAAGAAAGCAAGAAAGACAACCATGGGAATGGAACACTGAAAAGGATCAACATCTTGTCCTCTGCACCAGTCGCGAAACGTACGCGAACGGTACAGGGATTTGGTTGCCGGCCGCCTGGCCGAAAGCAACAACTCCATCACGTCATCCGGGAGGTCCCAATCCTTATATCTCAACCTTTCAGATACCAAGCGTGAAGGTTGAGATTTCATCTCAGATAAGAGAATCCGACCCCCCCCTCTTCCCACCCTCCCTGCTGGCATCTTCCGAAGGCACGGATGGAACTCTGCCCTGGGATTGAAAAATCGCCAGCATCTGCTCCCTGAAGGCTGCCCATTCCTTCCAGAGTCGAGGACTTAGTAGTACAAGCTACTTTCCTCACGGCTCCATCCTCCGAGGAGGACGGGGAAGGCTACTGGTGACTGCGCTTCCAGGAATGCTGAGATGATGAAGACGAATGGCGGGAACCACTCCGGGACCGAGATCCCGGGACTCCTTTCAACGAGGAGAGTCGCCCCTCGAATCGTCGGGGGACATCCCCTTAGCAGCAGACTTACTGGGTTTGGAACCCCTACCTACCCGTAACTTCCCCTTACGCTCCCGCAAGGCCTTAGCAGTCAGCGACTGGCATTTTGAACAGTTGTCGGTGTCATGACTCTCGCCCAGACACCACAAGCAAATACAATGCGAGTCTGTAAATCGACATCTTAGACTTACAGTCCGGGCAAGTCTTAAAGCCAGACCGTGGAGTCGGAGGGGTCGAGGAAGACGATATATTCACGAGGCAGCCGAGTCTCCGAAGCAAACACGTTTGCGGAAAAAACAGAAATGAGGCTATGGCGCCGTGCATCCTATTTATAACATCCGGTGACGTTGCCCTCAACGGAGGCCTTCGAGGGACATCGATCCGACGCCATCGACGCAGGACACCCTCTGCTGAAACATTTCCGAAGTATACATCTGTGGAAAGTTGTGGAATACGTTGGAGGACAATCCATTGGAATGGGGATTATAGGATTTGTAGTGTTGTGGGGAGGCAAAATTCGTATTGGGGTTTAGAGATAGTCTTGAGTTCCCCTGTTTTCTCCTTTTCCATAAGGGAAAGTACAAGGGAGGGATGGGATTTTGGTGGCAATATCCAATAAAGGACTGCTGGGATATCGGGTAGAGGTGCATCTGAAAGAAAATGGGATACAACGTCTTGCCCAAGGTTGCTCCTCTCGCAGTCTTCAAGGAACCCTTGCCCAGGTTATCCTCCCTCGCTCGTCTGCCCCCAAGGTTGGTATCCAAGAGTGATGGCCCTCCCCTGGCCACCTCAACAAAGGATCCCCGGGAATAACCTGGGAGAAACGCCTCAGGTTTCTCACACTGGACTGCCCTTGTGGCTCCCCTTTTAACTTTCTATGGCTAACCTTGTGAGAACTACAGTTCCAAGGGCAGAAAGGATCTTTGGATCCTCTTACATTTTATTAGGTGAGACCAACAACCCCCCCCATCTTATGAGGAGTGCTGGGGAGATACTGGGCATCCCCTTTCTCAATCTAAATGTAACATTTATGTTACAAGAACAAACTTACCTTTAATGGCTGGTGGCAGTGAACCTCTTAACTAATTTGGTGCACCTTTACCGCAGGTGGTTTCCTCGTCCTCTCTTGTTCTTTCCCCTGACATCCACGGTGGGAAAGTCCTTTGTGTGATTTTGATCTTCAGCTGGAATCCTGTGGATTCCCCGCCCAGGCTCCAGAGTGTCTCTGAAGGCAGGAAGCAATTGAGTCGTCCAAAACTTTGCACCCCTTTGTCTTCGAGCCTGACAGCGAGAATCCAGTTCAAACTGGGAGGCTGGCTGTCCTGAAAGGACTTCCAACCCCCTATCCCCCATCGCCCCCGCCACCCCCCAAGTTCATATGTTTCATGGTGGTTTGATTGGCTAGGTTCCTGCATAAAAGTAAGATCCTGGAAGCTGAAGAGGCAGTCGATCACTGAAACCAAATCCAAAGAGGAAGATTAAGAAACCGCAGCTGAGACTGTGTCCCACGACCGGAGACCCTGCTGTGTAACCAGAGGTTGCTGTAGCCCTTCCTTTCAATCGACCTGAGAGTCCCGAACACGACTCCAAAGGCAGGTGAGATCCACTAGTCCCAAGAAGACCTGCATCTTGAGCCATCCCACGTGGTGCTGCGACCTTGCGGGGCTACAATACCCCAATACCCTGGGACCTCGAGCCATTGTGCGGTGCAGTCTTCCGAATTCCGAATCTAGCTGAAACTTTGTGTGCATCCTGCTGGACTTCCAGAGACATGGAACGAGTGTGAAAAGTCCCCTCAGAGTGCTGGACCTTGCAAAAGACGAGAATCTGACCAGTGATACTTGTTCTTCCTGGCTCCTGACAGGGCGCCAAAACCACAGAGCCACATCCAGCCGCAAGAAACCTCGTGCTTGGAGCCTTCTCCTGTGATCCCTGCTGCAAAAGTACTTCCACATTCCTGTCTTCCGTCTTCTTGACAAAGGAATCCATTGGCTGGGTTTTTGGCTGCAGATCCTGAAGTCTTCCTGCTGCAACTCTTCTTCTGTGCTGAGGTACTGTGTTGGCTGGGGTATTTTACCGACCTTAAGCCTTTGTGATTTATGTATAGCTTTGGGGTATTTCTGTGATTGTTGGGAGGCCACTCATCCAGTTCATCCAGGCCCACAGCAGAATCCACCTAGTATGTCTTCTCTGAAGCCCCTTACCCTCAACTAACTTTAAAGTGAAATACCTACTTGTTTGAATGGTCTTCATCTGGAACTCTGACTTTGCCTGAAACGGAGCTCCATCTCACCCTGCCTACAGCTGGCACCTAGACCACTAGGGTCCCTCTTCTGTCTCCGAGTGTACTCATGCTATAGAATAAGGGAAGGACTGGATAAGAAAAGGGGTCTGCCTTGAAAAGAATAACAAGTGTTCAAAGAACAAGTTAGTTACCAACTGGTAACGTTCTTTCGATTGGATGTTCCACCAACGTATTCCTCATCTAAGATGTATTCCATCCAGCTCTAGCTGCTTCAGAAATGTTTTTCGGCAGAGGGCGCCGTTGCATCGATGTCGTCAAGTCGATGGTCCCTCGGAGGCCTCCGTCGAGGGTGACGTCATCGGGTATACAAGTAGCACACGCAGCGCCTGTAGGACCTTGTTAGGCAGAAACCTGTGCAGTTCCCTTAGGGTCCACTGCAAAAGATTTAGGACTACAGGTGGTTGGCAGTAAACCCAATTGGTAGCAGTCTGTACCACCCAGATTTACCTGGTAGCTGTGGCTGAGCAGTCAGACTTCTCTCAAGTTGAGTTAGGAAGTATGCAGAGTATACACAATAGGTACAGAGACACAGTAGTACAAGCAAACACTGACCAGAGCTTTGGTGTAAAAGTATATATTTATTTAAAGACACACTTGTAAATTACACTAGCACAAAAAGAGGTAAATAAATTCAACACAGTCATTATTACTAGATGTACATCCCTTATTCGACAAGTCTTAGTTAACACCACTTATTTCCAGACAGAGGTGAGCGCTTAACTAAAGATGGCACTCCAATAAATTAAGAAAAAGGGAGGGGAAAAAGGCAGAAATTAGGAAAAGCACACAACACAATACTTTAGAAGCACCGAGCAAGGCAGGAAAGTCAAGTCTACTTGTGAGCAAAAAGTTCAGAGGCCAGGCTCCCTCTTAGAGTGAACAGAGCACCAATGCGCCCAAGATCACACAGCTAAAAAGTCTTGAAGTCATGCAAGGAGTTCAGAAAACAAAGTCAGCTCAGAAAAGTTCAGTTAGCCAGCCTAGGGCCAACCCAAGTGGTAAGTGGAGACTTTAAGAGTCACCCCACACAGACCGTTGCGAGGGAGGCCAGACGGACACAGCACCTTCAACGTGGAGAGGATCCTCCAGCGGGGAAAGTTGTTCCTGGCAGCAGGTGCAAGTCACGGCGTCGTCCAGAGTAAGAGATGGTCTCGACGTGGAGGAAAGCTGAAGGTCGTTGCACTGCCAGGGAAGAAACCAGCCGCGGAGTTCTCCGGTTAAAAGGTAAGACCCTTTTATTCGCGGTAGTGGAAAAACCGTGGTATCCCGGTTGCCGGGGTGCTTGGCACAAGCAAGGCGGCCACAAGATGATCCGGGAAGGCAAAAAGACGGACAAACTGGTTATCCCCATCAGTCAAAGGAAGAAGACTCTCCGGGCTGGAGATCTCCTCTGTCGTCGGGAAAAGTAGCGAGACGGTTCAGCAGGGCTCCACCGGTGGCGTCGTCGTTGCAGGTCGGCTCAGCTTCTCCCTCTTCGGATTCTTTAGGTCCTGTGGCGACTTCTGAAGTTCCAGTCCCCCAAAGCCCTGCTTTTATGCAGCAAACCCCCATTCATTCAGCATAGCTGTCAAACATGCTAAGTGGTGAGCCGGGCGGCTCACCACTTGGGCCAATCACACAAGAGTGCGACTTGAGTTGCCAAGGCAACTCAGTCCAGGGTGCCTAAACCCCCTCCCACACCCCCTGTGGTACCCAGACAGAGTGGCACCACTTTTGGAGGCTTCTGTGGAGAAGCCAGCGAAAAAGTGGAACAAAGGGCCCGACTTGGGTTGGAGTAACAAAAGCGAACACAAACGCCATTTTCCCGAGTTTTGGCAAAAATTACCAACCGGTGATTTTATATTAATTCAATAAACCGGCGGTATGTTCGAGGCTATATTAAAAAGTGGTAGCCTCGAACAATGGGAAAATCCCATAGGAAAATATTCGCAGTCGAATATAAAAAGTAGTATCCACTGCCACCAGCCAAAACTCGATCAGGGGGGACGGAGACGTGCCCCCTCGAATAACAGACCCCGGGGCAATCGAATTGCCCCGACCAGTACGTCCACAATATGATGGTTTGTACGGGTTTCTGTTCATAATTTGGGACTAGTAAAGCCAATGGTGACTTTATATGCCCTGGGAGACAGTAGTCAGTCCCAGGGTATGGAGTCTATGTTTGGGGGTCACTATGACACCCCTGGGTTACTGCACGGAGGGTGCTGTGTAAACCACATACCAAAAACATATGAAGCCCTATGGGGTAAAGGACCCCATAGCCCAAAAAACACAAAGTCAAAGGAACACCTCAAATCATGTTTAAGAGTGGGAGGAAAAGAGTCTCACTCTTAGCAGGAGAGAAACAAAAATAAACCCCAAAAATCCAGCAAAGCTGCTGGGGGACTCACTAGGTTTGGGAAATTAGCCTTAACAGAGAATTCTCCCTAACAGACCTCAGTTCTGTTTTTCCCCCTCACTCTTGTTCTACTGTGTAGATTGTGATGGTAGTCGGGTATTAACCTTGCGAGAGTTGAAGTTGCAATAAGCCCGAAAAATCTACAGAGTTGTAGGTTTGGAAGGCGATGAGAAATATATTGGTGGAACATCCAAACGAAAGAATGTTACCAGTTGGTAAGTAACTTGTTCTTCGAGTGAATTGTGCCCTCCAACGTATTCCTCATCTTAGATAGACTCCCAAAGCAGAATGGACAATTCTCTGGAGGAGGGAGTAGATTTTTTTTTTTGATACCCTTAAATTGCTGAATACAGTACCGTTTTACCAAAATTCAGCTCCTTAGACTGGGATGCATCCAGACTATAGAATTTTGAAAAAGTATGCAGCGAAGACCAAGTTGCTGTTTCACAAATGGATCTTACGGGAACACCTCTTTGAAGGGCTGTCCAAGAGGCGATGCCTCTGGTGGAATGGGCCCTTAAGCCTTCTGGCGGTTCTTTGTCCGCCAATCTGTAGCATTCTGAAAGGCAAAGTACAATCCAACGTGATATGGTTTGTTTCGACACCGATTAACCCAATTTCCTTCCGGTGTAGCTAATGAAAAGTTGATTATCCACTCTGAGCTTGGAAAGCCTAGAAATGTAAAAGCTTAGAGCTCTTTTGCGATCTAACCTGTGCAATCTTTCCTCTTCCTTACTGGGATGAGGTGGAGGATAGAATGCGGGTAGAACAATCTTCTGATTCTGAATGAAAATCGAACACACCTTTAGGTAAAAATGAGGGTTTAACCCTTAATACCACTCTGTCCCTATGGAACACAGTATAGGGTGGCCCAGAAGACAGTGCCTGCAATTCGTTCACTCTTCTTGCAGATGTTAAAGCAACTAGGAAAGCAGTTTTCCATGTCAGTAATCTTAATGGACAAGTGTGAAAGAGTTCAAAAGAGGCACACATTAAGCATTTTAGAACCAGATTAGGATCCCAAATTGGTACTTGGAAAGGGTAAGGAGGAAACACATTGGTAGTCCTTTTAAGAATTGTACTACTAAAGGAATTATGAAATAGGAGCATTCTTCCGACGAGCGCTTGAAGATGGAAAGCGCTGCAAGATAACCTTTAATGGTCCCAACATTTAGACCTCTATGTGCTAGGGACAAGAGGAAGGACAGTACTTCCGGGATAGAACATAGAAAAGGATTGACATTCTTTTCTCTCCACCAATTGCAAAAAATGTTCCCAACGGTATAGAGATTCTGTTGCTGGTCTTCTTGCCGAAAGCAACACCTTCATGACATCATCTGCAAGGTCCCAATCCTTGCATCTCAGCCTTTCAGATACCAAGCGTGAAGGTTGAGAATCTTGACCTCTGGATGGAGAACCTGACCCTCAGTTTGTGAGAGAAGGTCCTCTCTCTGAGGAAGACGTACCAGGGAACAGATGGGCATGTCTAGAAGGTCCGGGTACCACATTCTCCTGGCCCAATCCGGGGCAATTAGGATCATGCGGTTTCCGAACCGTCTCAGTCTCCTGATGACCTGATGAATGACGGGAATCGGAGGGAACGCGTATAATAGTGGGAAGTTCCACTCCACCACGAACGCGTCCCCTAGGGCTCCTCTTGGGGGAAATTCCCTTGAGCAATACCTTTCGCACTTCCAGTTGATCCCGGTCGCAAATAGGTCTACTTGAGGGGTTCCCCAAAGGGCGAAGATCTCTTGAATGACTTCCTGAACCAGTTCACACTCCTGGGACACCGTGCTCTCCCTGCTCAGAGCGTCCGCCATCATAGTCTCCTCCCCGGCTAGATGAACTGCCGTTTAGGAGATTCCTTCTTGAATTTCCCAATACCAGAGCTGCATTGCCTCTCTGCACAGAGGTAGTGACCCTACACTACCTCTTTTGTTTAGATAATGCATGGCCACTGTGTTGTCCGTCATTATCAAGACATTTTTTCCTCTGACAGATGGTAGAAAAGCCTTCAGCGCTAGTCTGATTGCTCTCAGCTCTAAAAGGTTGGTATGTAGTTTCGACTCCGATGGAGACCAGCGACTGCTGAATGTCCGATCGTTGGCATGAGCGCCCCACCCCATGAGTGAGGCGTCAGTCACTACCGTAATCTCCGGCCATGGTTGCCAAAACTGCTCTCCTTTTAGGATATTCTCTGTGCAAGTTCACCACAGAAGATCCTGCCGAACTTTGTTCGGAATCTGAAGAAAATCCGTCATTTGACCTGAGAACTGGGATCATCGAGTCTTTAGAGCCCATTGAAGGGATCTCATCCTGAGGCGTACCTCTGGCACTAGGAAGATGCAGGATGCCATGAGGCCGAGTAACCTTAAGAAGTCGTAGGCATGGAGACTTTGGGCATTTTGGAATTTGGAAACCATCTGAAGAATGTCTTGAGCATCCTGGAGCTTCAGGGACACCAACCAATCCTGAAGTTGCAAGGCCTGAAGAATCTGAGAAAGGGTAACCATCTTGAACTTGTCCTTCCTGAGGAGCCTCTTAAGTCCAAGATGGGTCTCAGTCCTCTGTCCCTTTTGGGGATCAAAAAATAAGGATAGTACCATCCCTGGTTTCTCTCTGCTACAGGTACTGTAGGTACTGGCTCTATAGCACCTTTCTCCAGCAGGGATAGAACCTCCTGCTGTAGGAGCGGGTCTGAAAACTTCAAAAGGTGTCTCCCTGGTGGATTGCTTTGAGGTTGCGTTAGAAAAGGGAGGCAGAATCCTTGGGCTATTATTTCTAGAGCCCAAACATCTGAAGTAATGGCTCGCCATTCTTGCAGATGCTGCGACAGCCTGCCTCCCACTGGTGTCTTGTGATGCAAGTCCTCAAAGCGGTTTTGTGGCGGTTGCTGCAGCCGCTGATGGCAAAGAGGCTGCAGCTGGAGTTGGCTTTGCACGTTTTCCTCGTCCACCGCAAGTGGCCTTTTTCTGGTCCCTTTGACTGGCCATTCCTCTCGCCTTTCCATATGAGGAGTAGTAATGATAGGATCGTCCCCTCCAAGATTGTCCTAGCGCACGAAAAGGCTGAGGTTGCCTAATAGCAGCTCCTAAAGACTTGGCAGCTGCTTTTGAAGTCTGCAACCTCTCAAGGCTTTCGTCAGCCTTGCTGCCAAAAAGGTGAGACCCGTCAAAAGGCATGTTCAGAAGGCGGTTCTGCACATCTGGTGCGAAACCCGACTTACGTAACCACCTGTGCATTACCGTGCTAGTACTCATGGACCTGCTCACACTATCTGCAGTGTCCAAACCAGATTGAAGGGATTCCTGCATAGCCTCCTTTCCATCTCCAACAATGGCTAGGCATCCTTCCCTTTCGTCCCCTTCTGGTATGTGCTCCGCCGCCACTGCAATGCACTCCCACAGATTGTACCAAAACTTTGCAAAGGCACATGTGGAGTTGGCGGATTTTAACGCCCTACTCCCAGCTGAAAATACTTTGTGCGCCCAGCCATCCACACGCTTGTCGTCCCTGTCCGGAGGGATAGAAGGGTACGCCATTTTATTTGAAGCTGTGGCTGCCTGGACCACCAGACTCTCGGGAGTGGGATGTTTAGACAGATAGCCAGGGTCGCTACTGGCAGGGCGGTATTTAGAAGGAAGGGATTTATTCACTGGAGGAATAGAATTCAGAGTCTCCCAATTTTTGGCCACCCTATTTTGTAAGGCTATATGGAAGGGTAGGATTGGATCTTCTGTGGGACCATGGCCCAATATGTCGGTCAAATCATCCTGGATGAATTGGGTTGGTGGTCTAGCCCATCCTAAATAATCAACCACTTTTGTCATAAGTTGGTGGTATGAGGGACTGGCATGCTCCCCTGGTTCTGGCCTGCCAAAATATGTTTCAGGCGATGTATCAATGCCACTTGCATTATGTAAGGATTCCACCAGGTCCCTCATCCTGCTTTCTTCAGAAATCAGGCATTTTGGGACATTTGGGGTACCATATTCAAGTCCAAAGGGTGCATTCTCCTCATCAGATCTCTCCTGTTCTTCAAAAATTGAAGTCAGGGACTTGAAAAATTCCTTCCTATGAAGAGGTTTAAAAACCTTTTCTGGGAGAGGTGTGTTAGTGGACCCTGAAGGCATCCTTTCCTTTTTCTGGTTGAGTTGGCTGAACTGGAGCCTTTGGAACCTTTGGCGCTGAGGGCTTCGGAATCGACACAGGTGTCGATGGCGCCCAAGAAATAGTGGTCGTCGACAGAGCCGGCTTGGAGGGCGTCGAGGCGCTCTTCGAAGATTTGCCCTTCGCGGTGCGTTTGTTTTCGGACGGTGTCAGTGACCTCGAGCGGTCGACTCGAGCAGTCTTTCGCTCGGCATTCTGGAAGGTTCTCGATCCTTCCTTCTTCGATCATCTGGGCTCGAGGGCACGCGAGTGTCGGAGCGATGACACTCCCGTCCTGCTTCCGAAGAAGGCGCGGACCGAGGTTTTGCTTTCTCGAACACCTCCATCATTTTAACTCTGAATGCTTCCCACTGTTCAGATGAAGAATGTTTTGTGGGGCATTTCATCCTTTTTGGGGATTCATCCAAGGACGAGGTGGAAGGGGACCTGTGGCGTCTTTTCTTTGATTTTTTCATCGAAGATGACGAGCGATGGTAATCACTTCGGGACCTGGACCAATGCCTTTTGCATCGATAAGACACTACTCGACGCTAGAGGCTTTCCGGTCGGATTTACGGCCTACCTGTAGCTTTCCCTTCTTCTCTCGCAAGGCTTTCCCCGTCATTGCCTGACACTTCATACAGGCCTCCACGTCGTGGCCTTCCCCGAGACATTCTCGGTGCGGGTTCATGATAGACATTTTCGAACCGCAAGATTTGCACTTTTTGAAACCCGATCGCAGGATAGTAGTCAGCGTCGATAACATATCGATATAAATATAAGTATTATTCACTGCGTCACAGAACTCAAGGTGCGCCGAATCTCCGAAGTAA
Source organism: Ambystoma mexicanum (assembly GCF_040938575.1). Classification (NCBI taxonomy): domain Eukaryota; kingdom Metazoa; phylum Chordata; class Amphibia; order Caudata; family Ambystomatidae; genus Ambystoma; species Ambystoma mexicanum. The sequence goes on from NC_090924.1 coordinate 1,144,218,166, forward strand.
CATGCACCGCGGAAAAACGGAACTGAGGCCAACAGGCGCCGCGCATGCTACTTGTATACACGATGACGTCACCCTCGACGGAGGCCTTCGAGGGACCATCGACATCGACGCAACGGCGCCCGCTGCCGAAAAAAAATTCCGAAGCAGCTAAAGTGCTAAAGCTGGATGGAATACATCTAAAATGAGGAATACGTTGGAGGACAAAATCCACTCGAAAGTGACTTACTAGTAAAAGAAGTTGGTTGGTAACTGAGTGTGAACAGTTACAAAAGTTCTTACTTACCTTGAATGTGTGTTCCACTATTCTGAAAAGTATATACAAGGTTAATTTACTCCTCTGTGAATTGGTTGTGCCTCTTCCCCAAAAGTAAATGCTGTTGGTTCCACTTTACTATTCCTGTTGGGATAAATCTATGAGTGTCCCCAATTGGGTTTTGCTTCCCTTGACTTGCTATTAGCGTGTCCAGAACAAGTCGGTCTTAGGTTATACCTAGCTTTAAGTTGCTGATAGCCCCTTTAAAAAATATATAGGTTTTACTTGTGTTAGCTGTGTGCCATCCTAAAACAAGTTTGTTATTGCACATTAGGTTTTACCTGCCTAGAATAGCTGTGTGCCATTCTTGAAGGTGTAGCTAACTTTGGTCTGCCTGGTGCATCCAAAATTAGTGTAAAGAGTTCTTGCTTATCATAGACTGTTCCACTGAGCTGAAAAGCAACTAATTGAATATTACACCAAAAAGGTTTTACTCACGTAGTATAACTGTGTGTTATCACAAACGTAGTAGAGGTATATACTGTGCCTTGAATCTGTGTTCCACTATTCAGATAAGTATATTTGCCAGTTGGATTACTATGTGATTTCCTTGGTGAGTGTCACTGCATAACTGACAGGGTCTACTACCCTTGAATTACTGTAAAGAAATCTGAAAGTAACTTGTGGTTTTACTTCCCATGAATAGGTGAGACCTATAATTAATGTGTATGATAAGGTGTGACTTCCCTAGAATTACGGTATTCTGAATAAGGTCTATGCTTTGGACTGTGTACTTTACAGCATAGTGTTGTATTTTTAGAATTGTTATATATAATGTGACGGTACTTATTTTCCCAAGATTTACCTTGGTCTACTTGTATTTAAATAAACCCTTTATTTTTACAATACATAGCATTTCTGTGGACCATATGTGCACAACAATTTGTTTGTACTGATTCGACAGCCCTCTCTCCCTCCAAATATGAGCCTGGCTGCTCTGTCTACACTACCTTATACTCAGGTGATACAGCCTTATACGAAGAGTGGAGTCTTGTACTGTCTCAGTTGAATGGTTTTACTAAGCCCTTAGTTGGACTTCAGAAAGTCTGTCCTAACAAGAAGTAGAACAAAACATTCAGGAGAAACAGAAGAGGGAGAATATTACAGCATATATAGATCCTAGGCTTCACTATACCTGTGTAGATTCATCTTTCATGCATGAAGGGTCGTGCAAATGAGGATCCCGCGGCCACTGTCCAGTGAGATACGGTCCAGTTATTGTGTCCAATGAAGATGTTCGTCTTATGGCTTTGGAGGTCCTTATTTTATGAGATTTCGGCTTCTCAACTAAAAAAACACATTTTTGCAATTAAAAACTTAGTTATAATGTCTAGCAACATAATATGAAAGCATGTAACCTGTTCAGCTTGCTTTTTTTTGGGCAGTATCATCAGAGTAATACTGCCTGATATTAAGGTTGAAGTCCATGCATGGCATTCTGCAAATGCAAGTTATCATCATTATAAAAATCAAATAAAACCAACTACTTGTATGTTTATCACACTGATACTACTTAGAAAGTAAGGGGCAGAATACTGTAGCAAAACAAGCAGAGATGAATGAAGGAATTACACTTACCTTGGCAAGATGTGCCCATTACACTCCAAAAGAGGCAACAGCACCTATAACCACTTCTCTTGAAAGTTGCTATCCCACTGATCGCATGACCAGCAAAACATATGTTAGGAAACTACTTGTTCCTCTCATTTACTTCTCCAGGTAGCCCAACATATTTAATGAATTGCCACTAAAACCCTGCACCCATGTTCTAACCCTTCCCCAGGAATGTCCCACTATCAACCCAACAGTCTCCAATAGCACTATATCAATTTCTGACAATCCTCGTATTTCCCTATTGTAATAGGTCTGTGGAGATTCATAATAGCCACACCCATCCAGTACCCCACTGCACCCCAATGATCCCCTGCTTCTCCCCAATTTGGTCTTAAGTCTCACTCCCAAAAGTGACATACCGGCAGGTAACATGCCGGTACTATACCCCTAGAGTTAAAGCGTCTATATTTGCTAAAAGTGTACATATTTGTGTTGTATGGTATGCATGCTCATGTTCACTTTGGGCCCAGTCTGTTAATCCTTCCCGATTATAGGGCACCAAAAATGCTGAAGTCCATTACGGCCCAATTCTGTGACAAGCCGATTGTTAACCATTCAAGGCTCTTTGGAGGGCCACCTCCATCGACACCAGGATGCATTACAGAATACCTTGTAGGACAATTCAAAACCTAGTGTTAATAGATGCACGACTCTGGCGTAGTTTGGAGGCTTGCGAGCAGGTGGAGCTGGTTGAGCAGTCACCATGATGGACAACGGCAAGGATTCCCACATTCATCTGGACTTAGTATTAAGAGTGCAGAAGATATTGAAAGAGCATGGATCATATACAACTACTTTATGAAAAGTTCTAAATCATCTGTTTTTAATTATATTAAGTGAGGGTTAATGTGACAGTTCTCATTTTATAGATTGCTATTAAAAATGTGAAGTTATTTTATCATCCTTTATTTTTTCAACTGTTCACTGTCCTTTTAGAATCGTGCTCCATGATAAAGCACATACAAAGAATGAAGTTGCAAAATGAGGCGATGTTCTGGTGGCATATGCATGAATTTGATCTGCCATGATAGATGTCTAGTAAAAACTGCCAACTGCAAACACTGTCCCACAATGCTGCACATTCCTATCTATCTGAGAGATTCACCAGTATAAATCTAATAAGATCCACCAGATCCTCCAAATCCAACGGCATCTCACTACCTAGATTTAATCTTTCCAGAGTCGGAGGATGCAGCTTCCAGGTCAAAGCAGCCCAACTTTGGAACTCCCAACCCCCTACACTACGCATAGATCAACCATACCTTACATTCCATTCCGACAGAACTTCATAAGGTGGATCAAAGACGCGGACAAATAAGCAACATATTTCTATCCGTCCATAACCAACTATGCCTGTCCACCCCCAGCTGACCAACCTGTATCTTTGTACATACTTACCTGCCCTTTAGTGTTCTACTGTCCGTTGGGGTATGTACTTTGCCCATCCTGTAATAACATGTACCTTTGTGTTTTGCTCGGTTATGTATATTTATTGTATCTGTATGTGCCTAAACTGTTATGTAACCAAGCTTTAAGTTGTCGTATGCAATGCGCCCTAATACCCTTGGGTCTGGCGCGCAGTACAAGTAATAAAACAAACAATATCCCCAAAAACATTCTCCAGCACTTCTGGCACTGACCTAGTACCACATAAGCCATGTAATGCCTGTATGTGTGTTAAGCAGATTGCGGTTTCGCATAATGAAATTGAGAAACACAAGCAAATAATGAATTCGTGAGTTGACCAGGAGAAGGGAGTCATTCTCCTGGTCCAAGTGCTTTTGGTGAAACAGACCCTTTCACAAGAGACTGCTGTTAAGTCGGCCAAGACTGGAGGATTCCACCAGGAGAAGGGAATCATTCTCCTGGTGCTTTTGTTAAGAGGAGCTTGGAACATTGGGTGGTTCAGCTATCAGTGGTAGGGATTGTGAGAAACCTGAAAGTGTCTCGCCCGCTTGTCCCCGTGGGATCCGTCATCCAGGTGGCCAGGACAAGGCCATCGCTATGGGATCAAGTTCCTGGGGGTGGACCAGTGTGTGAGGATCACCTGTTGGGGGGTCTTCGGGGAGTGGAGGTGGCACACCAAAGGGTGAGACGGGGTATCCCCTTCCTTAGGACACATTTTCCACATCCTGCCCAGTAGGATACTTAGAAACTCAACCCCCTCCTTTCCAAAATGAACACTTTCTCGCGTCGTGAGCGACAACGGACTAATATCAGAGCCGTTTACCTCACATGTCCCAACACAAGGGTCAGGCAAAGTCAGGCAATTGCCGACAACTATATACACCTGACTGCCCTTTACCTTCCCCGCTGGGATAAAAGGCATAGCACCAGGGCACATTCCAAGCAAGGCTGATGTACAAGGAAACCACTATTCCAAGACAGCAGTTCAAACAGAGCCTAAAAGCAACAAGACCTGAAAGGATGTCAAGGAGGGAGTTGCCCTTGCCCTTTTCAACCCAGACCTGCAAAGCCTCTGATGAAAGAAACATAAGACCGGGAATCGCAGCTGGCGAGTGGTGTGACGGATGTCAGCAGTATGTGGAACACTCCCGCAATGATAGTCTAGCAAAACCCCTTGTACAATCGAAAGCCCTTGACAAGTTGTAAAAGTTGTGCCGATAAAGCAATTGTAAAAGTGACGTTTACACCGGGCTGAGGGGAACGCCACACGAAATGTGATCTTGTAAACCCTGCACTTGACATAGGCTAACAGAGTGCCCCAGTGAGATGAGAATGCCCTTCGGAAGTCTCTGTTTAAATAAGTGCTTTGGGAAGTTGAAGCTGAAACAAGGATCAGAGCCAGGCTGAGGGGGATCCAAGAGTGAAGAGTAACCACCCTGCGTGAAGGTTATCAGAAGGAACTTTTGTTTTGTTGGTTTGGCATATCAAACCTCTGAAGCAAGAGAGGTTTGCATGAGAAGAGACTTGGGTACAGAAGGCCCCGATATAGTGGAAAGGAACTGTAAGATTGTGCCACAGAAGCCCAGGAGTATGCTGTGCTCAAGAGTCCCACCTCGTACAGTGCTAACATGGGAAAGGAAGACACCGGCGATAACATCCCGATTTATCACTTTGTGAACACTCTTTCTTTTCTTGTGAACATTATCCCACACTATTTTGTAGCGTAGTGGTAAGGCTTGGCAATAGGTGTTCTTAGTATAGGCCCTTTAAATTTGATTAGACTCCACTAGGACTGTATTCTTATTATTTGATGGTCGTAGCTTGCTCCCAACTTAGATTTAGTTTTAGATTAGGTGTTTATCTCACCCACTTTACAGCTTAATAAAGACCCTTGAACTGTGATCATCTGTCTTGCTTTGATACCATGCCTTCCATACAGGATAGAGTAGTTGACTTGGGCAAAGAACAATACTTTTTGGTTTTGACCGACATCCTGATGAGCACCCAAGTAGTATTTATTGAGGCAGGCACAACCCCTCTAGAGATAGGGAAACACAGGTTTACTTTCTTTGAGTCATTACTAAAAACCTATAGTCAAAATGAGAAACCATGTCAGCCCCCTTACTTCATCATGCCACAATTGGTAGGACGCGGACATGGAGCTGGACAGGGTTCACCGTACTCTCCTGAGGAGAATGGTCTAGGAGGAGAATGCAGTCTGGCCCACCGGAAACACTAGCTTGGGTCCATTTCTATGCAATAAATGAAAGCATTATGAAAGCCTGGAGGGATTATCCAAGGTTGAAATTTAGGAATGCAACCGTTTCCTTGTACTAAGACATGGCATAGTCCACACTGGTGGAAAGGAGAGACCTGCGACCCTTAACTGAATGGCTTCCAGAGTGAAAGATTGCATACAGCTGGGGGCTCCCCTACAGACTTACTTTTCACGGCAGGTGGCAAGAGTTGGAACATTTGCTCCATGAAAGAAGCTGAGCATCTACTCAATCCCGAGTTGAGGGTGGAGGTCGACTCATGGGCTAATGGTCCAAGATCCCACCCCGTTGAGAACCCTACAGCACGGTCTTGGTGGGAGAAGTGCAGAAGACCAAAAGGGCCTCCCGAGGGATCAAGGTGGACAGGCCTATGTGACTGCAGATGATTAACAGGGTAGTGAAAATGTGTGGCTGGGGTTTGCTCGCCCTTCACTATTTACAGGACCACGGTTATGATCATTAAGTTGAGTTAGTTGGTCAATAGCAGCTGGGATCAAAAGTTACATGTTTATTCTTAAAATTGGGCTGAGGTTGTATGGTTCTTGCTGGAGGACCTGGGACGGATTAAAATATTTCACTCACAAGGTTTGGATGTAGGGAAGGGGGGAGGGGGGGGAGGAAGGAGAATAAGTTGGCAAAATATGTTACAAAAGTCAAAACGCAGTTCTGCCACAGGGTCTCTAGCCAATATCAGTTACATATTGATAATGCCACATTGCTGAATGCTTGTTATATGATAGGTGATAGCCAACTAAACAGTTCTAAATATTTTATCTCCAAATGGCTAAGGAGAAGATCAGTGAACTGCAAGTGTTTACTTGGAACGTGCAAGACCTCAACTCGCCAACAAAAATCAGTGATGCGTAGGGTAGCAGACTTATCCACTGACATTTACAGGAGACACGTTTGCCAATTAAAGATGAATAGTGATGTCTGCATAAAAAATATAAGAAACGTTTTGCTACATCTGGGGAGAAGAAAAGGGGGGTTGCCTTGCTCCTGAGCAGGGAGGCACCACTTAAGAGATATGCTGCGGAGGTACATTTTGATTAAGGGCCAACTGTTTGGGCGCAAGTACACTTTTATATCAATTATTGGGCCAAACAATGAGCAAGAGCGCTTTCTAAAGTCAATTGTCCCGCAAATTGTCTCCTTCAATGAAGGTCAGCTAGTAATTGGTGGTGAATTCAATTTGATGCCAGATCTGTAAACTGACAAAACTCTTCCCCTTACCAAAGTTGACTTCAGAAATGCAGTGGAACTGGCTAGATTTTAGAGAGAGCTGGGGGTGGTGGATATTCGGAGATTGGCAAATGAGGGGGCGCTTGACTAAACCTTCGCTTTTCATGTACACAGGGATCTCTCACGAATAGATCCAATTCTCGTGCCGGGCCATTATTCTCTTGCCTAGAGGAAGTCGCTATTCTCACTGCGGGTTATCTCTGATCATGGCTTGGTTATGGCTCCAATTAGGTAAACTAAATAGACCGTAAACGACTAAGCCCCCATGGAGACTATATGACCTTCTCTTAAAAGACGCAGCAGTGCGCTGGGAACTCTTGGCGGCTTAACCAATTATCTGAATGTAAATATATCCCCCGAGTGGCCCCCCCATCCACAACTTGGGATGCGATGAAAGCATCACTACGGGGGTGGGGGAATCCTGGCATGCACAGCCTCATTTACTGAACTAACAAACTCTGCCAAGCCCATTTCAAAGGAGGTGGTAAAAACGCTGGTAAGAGAGCACAAAGCCAAACACGCAGGTTCTGGCGAAAACTGAAGGAAACCAGAGCCCAATCGGAATTAAGTCAATAAATTGTTGCAAGCCGCAACAAAAACCAAACAATACTATTCCAGGCACGGAAACGAAGCAAATGGTTTACTGGTTTATAAACTTAAAAGGATTTGCTCCTGAAATAATATTCAGGCACTTAGAGGGTCGGTCACGTTTCTCCACTTCAAAGAGCAGGAGAAACGAGATATTATGCTAGAGTATTATCACGGAATAATGACTGGCTTGCCCCATGCTAAGCTGCTACAGGCAAATTACCCATCAGGTGTCGCTCTCGAGGACCCCATCACTCAGACTGAAGGAGAGGTAATAAAATAGTTGAACATCGCCCCTGGACCAGACCGCTACGCAGCCCCGTTCTTCAAAGTATACTCACACATTCTAATCCCACACACAACGAAACGACTCTGCTCTTTTTGAACCTCAGGTCGCCTAACCTCCTCAATGAAGGAATCTCTTCTGATTGTCATTCCCAAGCCAGGTAAAGACCAGACGGAATGTCATGCCTATAAGCCCATTAGCATCATGAACAAAGTTAAAGGATTTAGAAAAATGTTAACTCGAAGATTAATGGGTATCCTGAGTAAACTTACAGATCAGGACCAGAGAGGATTTGTGACCAATAGGTCGGCCCATGGCAATATCCAGAGGGTTTTAAATCTCATCGAAATTTCCATCAGCGCTAAAGTGGAACTGGGTATTCTCTCCCTAGATGCTCAAAGCATTTAATCTGGTGAACTGGGGTTATATTGGGAAGGTACGCAATCATAATGGGTTTTGGCCTATTTTTCGGCACTTGGTTCTCGCCAATTAACAACAACCCCCCACACTCCTAAGAGTTAATGGCCCGTTCACACAAACTATTGATTCCTCAATGGACCAGACTAGACAACCCGCTCTCTCCCCTAATTTACACCCTAATTATGGAGACGTTATTGCCACCAGAATTCGACAAAAAAAAGTGTAAAGGGAATTCAATGCAGAGATAACATCTCAGAGGTCTCGTGTCGATGTCATGCTTACACTACGGAAGGTCGAGACCTCGCTCCCGGCCTTAATAGGGGAATCTGAGCAATTCGGCAAGTCTGGGAATTCATGGAAAAGCCGACAAATCTAATGAGCTGGGGATTCTGATACCAAAGCCCTGCCAAAGGGCCCTAGCAAAGAGGAGTCCAATTACTGGGGTCAATTCTGACCTGAACTACCTGGAGGTCCGGATCTCAAATCAAATCCGATACACATACTGGTGTAACTTCCCACACTTATTTGAGAATCTTTATGATGACTTGGACCATTGGCAGAAACAGGAAATCTGGTTTGGAAGAATATCTCAACAATTTAGATGAACCTAATGCCCAGATTCCTTTACCAATGCCTTGCCCTACCAGGCAAGATTCCCGATAGAGAATTGGGGAAACTTTAAAGTAGAATAATACCATTCATATGGTGGCATAAAAAAAGCATGCATCGCTAGGAGGATTATGCTCAAAGGAATCAACAATGGGGCTGTACGAGTTCCAAAATGTTTAGATATAACCTTGCAGCACAGGTATTCCATATGTTTGCCTCATATCGTGGACCAAACTCCCAAATGGAAACAGACCGAGGAGAGCTGGTCCTCAGTGCTCCTGCCACACACCCAAGACTCACACGCCAGAACCTCAGAACTACACTTCTGACTTCCACTGCAACCTCCATTTACTATTGGAAAAGGGCAGCACGTAGACTGGACATTAAATCTATGGCAGGTCACATCTCCCCAGTTTGGAATAATCCAGACTTCTCTGCCAGATTTGACCTAGTTAGATTTGGGGAGTGGAAGGAGGGAGGCCTGCCTCTCCTAGAGGACCTATATGTAAACCAGAATCCTCTTGCTTGAAGAGTGTAAAACAACATTTTGGATACCAGAAGCAGAGCGATTTCAGTGTGCCCAGTTGAGGCACTGGGCCAACCAACCAGGCATAAGAAAGCATGGGAACAGAGAGCCGACGGCACTGGTACTAACCTTAGTATCTAATAAACAATCATGCAAGATTTCAACACTATTCAAACTACTGGACAGAAGGGATCAATGAATTAAGGAGGAATATATGAAAGAAATGGCAGCAAAGTCAAGGTAGGGAATTAGATGATAAATGTTTGGTCGCTATATAGATGCGCACTTTTGGAAGCTCCAGATGTGTAACAGAAAATGTGCAGTGAAGGTGTGCTAATGATGGTATAAAACACCAGAGAGAATGGAGAATGCATACAATCAATCCCTCTACTCTCCATTGAGCTGGAAGGGTTTGTAAGGGTTTATGTTAATGTTAAAGGGTATTTGTACCGTGCACTATCACCAGATCGGAAAGGAGAGTGTGGAGTGAGGGGAAGGGTGGGGGGTTTAGTAGGGTACTCGTGCCTCGAAACACTTGTGTATAGGCTTGTTACAAATGCCATATCATATTATTATAGCGGGGATAGGTAAAGTGAGAGTTCCAATGGCCTGTTGGCAGTTTCAGTTCGGATTGCACGATTGGCTGAGCTTGGGTGCGATTTTAGGTTGGGGCAATTCCCATGTTCTGTTGTGCATGGTTGTGTGTTTGTTGTTGCAGTGTGGTAAAGTGCATCAGATTGCTGTGCGGAGATGTGGTTGCGCGTTTGCAGAAGATTGAGGTTTTAGAGTTGGGGTTTACCTCCTTGCTTTGGACTTCTGTGCTCATCATCTCTGATCGTCCTGTGTGTTGGACATTATGTGGCAGTTTAATCGACACGCATTTGCAGGGAGGCGGGTTCCTCTAAGTTTCTAGCAGTATCTGTGCATAAGAGGTTGAGGCAGCCTCCCCCCGTCCTCGGGCTAGAGAGGATTAAATTAAGGGGTTCTGGGTTTCTCGCTGGGTTTCTTGTGGGGGTCCCTACCTACCGCGATCAGGTGCCTGAGGGCCTCTTCGGTTGCCTGTATTGGTTAACGTTCCCACAGGGTCTTTGTTTTTCCTCATCGTTTCCTTCTGATTCTGATGTGGAGTTAAGTAGTTTTCTGAATTTCAGGTGATCTTTGTATTGCGAATGTTTTTACGGCGGCAGTTACAGGTTTTTGCTGCCAGATGAGGGAAAGACGACCCACCGAATGTTCTTTTATTGTATGGTTTTGGTTGTAGGCGAACGTCATTGCTTTTTTAAAAAACTTTTTTGGGGCAATTTTAAAACATAACAAATCACAACCACATGCCACGTGCATGCCGCCCTACACCCCCCCCCCGCACGATGGTAACAGAGCAGGATGTAGAACAGTCATACACGTATGCAGTAGGGTCTGGATCGGGCTCCTGCCAAGGAGATGAAATGTCCAATAGTACATTAGCTGATAATGTAAGTTCTGTGGGTTGTTTCAGTTTGGTACTGAGATCAAGTAATTGATATATGGACCCCATAGGTCTGGGGGCCTTGCGTCTAGGGGTAGAGTCTTGATGAAATTTGTTTCAGTGTCCTGACAGTATGCTATGTCTTGTAGCCACAGTTGTGCTGTGGGGGCCGGGGGGTGTCCCTTCCCCCCAGGTCATGGCCACCCCTCTGACAGGCCAGAACCAGCAACAAGCCGGTCAACCCCCTCACTGAGATCGGCATGTCTTTCGTTTTAACCAAGCATTGCAACCTTGGGGTTGTGTTCGATTGGTTCTCCCACTATTGCAGAGGTTTGTTCTTGTACTTCTCTCCAAAAGCGACTGAATAACAGGCACTCCCAGGCCAGATGAATGAAGTCTGCAGCTGGTGCGCCGCAACGTTTGCATGTTGCAGGTATGGTTGGGCGCCTACTGTAAAGCCGGGCTGGGGTGTGGTACACTTGGTGTATGAAGTTGAAATTTATCAGTTTGTAGCGTGAGTTTAGAGACACTTTCTGGGTTTGCCACAGAAGTATGACAAGCCTTCATCTAGGATAGTGATCCCCATCGATTCCCCCCCCCCATCTCGTTTTCGGGGTCAGTAACTGAGTTGTAGTGTCGGACAAGAGGTTACTGTAAATCGTGGACACCAGTCTGCCCTCTCCTTGGGATTGGATCACCCCGTGGAGGAGATGCCACAAGGGTGGTTGTTATGGGAACGTGGGGAAAAGCGATTGGGGTGTATGACGGGGACGGAAGTAAATAAATGTGTCTAATGCAGAATCTGCTCCTCGTTCCTGCGACTGTTGTGGCGTGAGGAAGGTCCAGTCTATGAATAGGTCGTTTAGTGTGTCGATCTGTAGCTTGTTGGCCCATTGGCGGTACACCTTTTCTGCTGCGAGTGGGATCCCCGTTATGAATCTCACTGGTATAAGGGGAGAGAACCTGACTGGAGCAATTTTCTTCCATATTGCGTATGTGGTGTACACTATGTTCAAGGGACTTGAATGTCACATATAATGGCAGCCCGTAGTAGATTGGGGGTTATTAAAGCGCGTTCAACTTGGACGTGGGGTCTAATGAACTGGGTTGCATTCTAGTGTCAGAGAAACTGGGCATGAGAAGCCCAGTACTATCGCTCCAAATCAGGTAGAGCTAGACCACCTTTTGCAATCGGTCAGATAAGTGTGGCATGGGCTACTCTCGCTGGCTTGTCTGCCCAAATGAGCTTGAGAATTAAGCTGCGCAACGATTGGAGGAACTTGTGATAATAGGAGAGGGATGTTTACAAACAGCTAGAGGGGTCTGGGTAAAATACCCATCTTTACAATGAAGACCCGGCCCCATAGTTTAAGCGGGAGTTGTTTCCACCTGGATGTTTTGTCGCGCCGGCCATCGACTGCTCTCCCATAGTTATCGCGGAAAAGGTCTAGGTGATTCTTGGACATCAAAATTCCCAGGTATCTAACTCCTGTGTGTTCCCACTTAAACCTGTTGTCATCGTTGTATACCTCCGTTTCAGGGGTAAGTGGAAATATGACTGATTTTGTGTGGTTGATTTTTAAACCTGAAAGGGTGCCAAATCGGATAATTTTGCGCATGACTGGGTTTAGGTTCTCAGCTGGGTTACTGAGAAATAAGGCCACATCATCAGCATATAGGTACATTATTAATTTATGGAGTCCTAAGGTGAGACCTCTCTCCATAGGCAGCCCGGGGTTCCATTGCCAGTGCGAACAATAGAGCCGACAGGGGGCATCCTGGCCTAGTCTCCCTTTGGAGTTCTATACGCATGGACTTTACTTTCCCAAGTACAATACTGGATAGAGTGTGTTTGTAGAGGAGGGAGACTAGGTCTAGGAAGCGTTCGCCCAGGCCCATCTTCCTTAAAATCGCAAAGAGGAATGGCCATTCGACAAGAGTCGAAGGCTTTTTCTACGTCAAGCAGGAGTGCTGTGGTTTGGGACGATGGATCTAGTGCTTCGATTGCGCCAAATAGGTGTCTAATGACAAAGGTTGTGTTATGGCCTGGTATGAAACCAGCTTGATCAGCTAACACTAGACCAGGAATCAGGGGGAGCAGTCTGGAAATGAGGCTCTTTGTGAGGATTTTTTTACATTATTTAATGAAATTGGTCTGTATGACACGCAGTCTTTCAGGGGTTTTTCCTGTTTTATGGAGTACTATTCCATTTGCTTTGCGGAGCGTGGGGGGTAAGCAGCCTACTCTAGTGCTTCTTCAAATACTCGCAGTAGGTTTGGGGTGACGAGTGGGGCATATGCCTTGTAAAATTCCCCTGTTAACCCGTCAGGGCCCGGGGCTTTTGTGCTGGAGAGGTCCTTTATTGCTGCTAAGATTTCTTCGATCGTCAGTGGTTTATACAGGGGTTCTCTCAGCGGGTTGTTAACCCAGTATAGTTCTGTGTCTTCGAGGTATTGCTGGAGAGCTGCTGGGCTGCTTGTGTATTTTGAGCTGTAAAGGTCTTGATAGAAAGCGCAGAAGGACTCTGCTATTTCTTCTTCAGCGTAGACTAGCACTCCTTGGGGATTTTGGATACATTTGATCTGTGGGGGTTTTCTATCTGGCGCTAACAGCCATGCTAGGAGGGCCACAGGTTTTTGGCTTTCTCCATACTGACGGGTGCCGTGAACTTGTGTTAGAAATCGGGTTTCGCGGTCGGCAGTGGATTTGAATGTGTCTAATTCCTCCCTCAGGCGAGCAAGGGTCATTCAGGGCGGCATATGAGCATTCAAGTTCCTTCAGTTTTGTCTCGCTGGCGGCGAGTTCACTCCTGATAGTTTTCAGAATCCCGTTCTCTTTGGCTATGCATACCCCTCTAATATAGCAGAGGGTCCCCATCTGATGTTACAGAGTCTAGTTTGATAGTTAAAAAGGAGGTGATTTCGTACCGGAATTCCTGGGCAAACACTTGATCCTGGAGCGCACCGGATGTGAATCTCCAGTGGGGTCTACCTTGTTTGTCATCTGTGGGAATACATTCAAGAGTGACGGGGGGGTGGTTAGAGAGCGTTCTTGGGATCTGACATGATCCCCATTGGAGTCAACTATTTTTAGATACCTACAGGTAGTCCAGTCGGGAGCTGGTATTGTGGACCCATGAGTGGAAGGTGTAATCACGCGAGTCTTGGTAGCTTAGTCTCCAGGAGTCTACTAGGTTGTAGGCCTTACAGATCTTGCAAATCTGGACACTCGCTTTGGAAGGAGTGTTGGTGAGTGTGTGCGATTTGTCTCGATTGGGGTCTAGTGTAGTGTTCATATCCCGTCCCCATATGATCGTGGCGGAATCTACCCCCACCAGGTGTGTCATCACCCAATCAAAGGTGTTCGCCCCATCTATATTTGGACCGTAGGTGTTCACCAAAACAATTTCACACCCCTGAGAATCCCCAGACCAGGAGTGATCTGCCTTCCCTGTCGCTATCGGTTGACAGAAGCCTAAACTTTCTTTTCTTGTTGATTAATATAGCCACTCCACTGGCATGAAATGATTAAGAGGAGAAAAATCTGTGGCACCCCCAGTCGGGTGCACAGCATCTTTCAGATGTTGGGAGAAGGTGCGTTTCCGGTATGAAGGCAACGTCAATATTGTGTCTCCTGAGATATTGGGATACTTTCCGGGTTTTGGTTGGGTTGTTGCCCCCTCTAATATTCCAAGTTGCTAGCTTGAATGGAATGGGGAATTGTTATTGCTGTCTCGGATGTGGGCATCATACTTGGCAGGTGCTGTAATTATTTGAGGGCGTGTGTGTAGACTGCATGTGATTGACCACAGGTGGCGTGTCTCCTTGGTAGTTTCCTGTACTTTGGGTGTCGCTTCCAGTCTAGAGGAGCCTGGAGCCTGGTAACTTCCTTCCCTTCTCTTTTGCGGGCAACCCCCAACTGGCCCATCGAATAACCCACCCGCTCTGACGGATGACAAGCTGGTGGACCCTTCTTCGTGGGCCCCTTCCAGCTCTTAGACTGATTCGAGGTTGTTTCCCGTCTCCCTCCCGCACAGGCAACGCCCATATGCACCATCCTCCCCAACTCATAACTAACAAATGGTGCTGAGCTCTCGGCGATAGTGCCCAAACAAGTTCAGCAGCTCCCTTCGACAAATTAGGTGGTTGTGCCTAAGCGTGGGATATCTTGGTTTCAACATTGAGATCGAGAGCAATGTTCTGTTTTGACCGCTTCAAGCATAGACACGCAGACCAGGAGCTGTGGAGAAGCGTGTGCCATCTACCGTGCTGCGCACTGTCAGGATGGATTTCTTCTGTCGTGATCTCTTCTGGCTTGACTCAGGTTATTTCAAATGGGCCTGCAGCCGAGTCTGTCTAGAAAGGCGTTTCCTTCCTCTGGTGCGTTGAAGAACTGGGTCGTTCAGGCGTGTTGGGCCCTCAGCTTTTCAGGGAAAAACATGGAGTACTGCATTTGATTGTCCCCGAGGCAGCGTTTCACTCTGGATATTGTCGCCGTTGTAGTGGAGCTCTGCTTTGTCTCTTGCGAGTCTCAGTATTGTATCACGGTCCTTGTAATTGAGTAGTTTTGCGATGATGGGGCTTGGGACAGCCCCTGGGATCAGACAATTGGACAGTATTCAATGAGCCCTTTCTACCACAAATAGCAGGGACAGAGCTGTGGCGCCGAATAGTTCCCTGCAGATGTGCGCAGCGTGATTGCAAAACAACCTCTTTATCTGTCTCACTTACCTGGTGAAATTCTTGGCAAGTCGCCACCTCTGCATTCACCTGCAGCGCTTCTAACACCACTCCAAGTGTTATAGGTCCTTGCGCTGTACCTCGCTGTCCTTTGCCAACCTTAGTTTGTTCCCTGCAGATGGTCTCAACAAAATCTTCCATTTTTTGCAGGATTTGTTTCTCTCGCACCCTCATCAGCCTGATGTTGAGGCGGGCCCTCCCTTGTAGGTGCAGACATTGTTGCTTCATCAGAGTGCTCTTCCCAGAGGTTAGATGGTTATTTTCTTTTGTAGCAATTCTGCTCCTTGGCAGTGGATTGCTCTGCATGTTATGCATATTGTTTTGAACCTTATTTGTGGTTTGATCAGTAGCCAATGTGGCATTTTCAGCGCTGGGTTGATGCGTTCTCTTCGTGGTAGTCTGAGCAGGAGTCTGGCTGGTGCTTTTGGATACGTTGTGGTTTCTTTAGTAGGCGGTCAGCATTCCGAGGTATAGGCTGTTGGCGTAGTCTATTCTGGACGTGATGAGGGAGATGATGGGGAGTGTTTGATAGATGAAGGAAAGAAATGGTAGAATCCCTTTTACTGTGTGCAGGTGGAAGATTGATTATTGCATTTACTTGTGGTTCTAGTGTTAGTTCGTTGTCCATCAGGACTCCAAGGTTTTTTACTGTGGTCAACGGTGTCAGTGCTGTTCCTAGTTCTGTCGGCCATGGGATGTAGTGGTAGTTCTCTCCGTCTTTGGGCATACCATTATTTGTTTTGCCTGGGTTGAGTTTGAGGCGGTTTGTAGACTGTCTCCCAGCGTTGTGTTTTCCTCATGTGCGTCTTGTATTTTGTAGATCTGAGTGTCATCAGCATAATTGTAGCATTTGAAGCCATGTCTTTTAATGAGCTTTTTTAGTGGAGTCAGGTAGATGTTGAAGAGCAGTGGAGATAAGGAAAAACCTTGTGGTACTCCACAGGTGGTTTCCCTTGGAGTGGATTTAAAAGGTCTGATCCAGACTGTTTCTGTTCTATCTGCTAGGAACAATGTAATCCTGAGTAGGGCTAGGTCGGTGATTCCTATTTCTTAGAATCTCCTGATGAGGTGGTCATGGTAGACTGTGTCGAATGCTGCAGAGAGGTCCATAAGTATCAGAGCTGCGCTTGTGTCCAATTCTGCATTTGTCTTTAGACCATCCCAGATTGAGAGGAGTACCATTTCCGTTCCTATATAGGTCTGAAGCAGCCTTGTGCCTGGTCCAGCAGTAGGCGTTTTTCTATGCGTTCTTGTGTTATTTTATAGACGTAGGTTTCGAGTAGTTTTGCTGAGATGGGGATGTTTGAGATGGGTCTGTCGTTTGAGTGCTCTTGCACGCTGCCTGCTGTGTCCTTGAAGAGTGGTTTGATGTACGCCGATTTGAAAGATTGCGGCAGTTGCCCTGTTGAAAGTGATAAGTTGAAGAGGTTTCTGTAGTATTCCATATATGTGCCTTGTGTGAGGATTGACATATGGAGGAGCCTGCTTTGTTGCCATTAAAAATGTATTTATTTATTTTTTTAAATACACTTATTTGTACTTCGAGGATTAAACAAGATACATGCACGTAAGGCCTGGCAAATGCTTCCCTCCCCGATACATGATCAGTAGAGCCGGCTTACTCCTCGACTTCAATAGTTCCAATGACCTCGAAGGTTTTAACATTTAACTAACAAAACTCTACCACCTCCCTCCCGGGTCCCCAGTCCAAAATCCCCCAGCTTTGTTACTCTTCAGCTTTGTATCCATGTGCTTTCGGTTTCTGAAGTCCCTTAGCGTACCTGAACATTTTTGAGCATCCAAGGTTTGTGAAAGTGGGATTCTCTGTCTTCTACAAAGTCCTGGAAGGGTTCCCACACCGACAAAAAATGTAAATATGTCCCCGCCTTTAACATGCTTATCTTTTCCATAGCCATCACCCCCCAAGCCTTACCCCACCACCAGGGCGCTGTTAGGCCATTTGCAGACTTACATCTCTCGGCGAGTGACATCCTTGCTGCTGCCAAATGCGTGATTAGGGTGGCTCTATTCCCTGAGGCAGAATAGATGCCCTCCGAAACTGCTCCCAATAAAATTATTTTGGGCGACATCAGCAATTCTGTTCTTGTTATCTCCTTTATATGACCCAGTATTTCCTTTCCAGTATTTCCTTTCAGTATGCTACTGCCTTCGGGCATGTCCACCACATGTGATAAAGGTCCCCCTCTCACCACATTGTCTCCAGCAGCCCGGGGGGCATTTTGCTTTGATTCTGTGTAGCCTGTTGGGGGCCATATACCACCTAAAGCCTACCTTGCAGGCCAACTCTTTAATCGCCTACATTTGGATGCTTTGTGTGCTCTCAGCCAAATCCGTCTCCAGTCTTCTTCCGCGAGTGCTTCCCCTATATCCTTCTCCCACTTGTCCTGGTACGGGAATTTGTCTCCTGCTTGTGTGTTGGACAAAAGTCTATATAGTCTTGTTATCCCCTTCAAACTGGACCCCTCCTGCGTGGTTAGTTCTAGACCGGTGGGGGGGTCTGGATCCCGCCCTTTTCACTAATGGGTTGGAGATCCAGTGCCTTACTTGCATATACTTATATCTTTCTTTTTCCCTTACTCTGAATTTTCCCTTACATTCCGTGAAGGACAGGTGGACCCCCTCTTGATGCATGTCTTTTAGCGTTAGCGCTTCTCCCCGTTCCATCCCTCCCAGAATTTCTGCTGCAGGCCCGGCTTCAAATCTGCATTATGCGCCAATCTTGAGAATGGGCCCAGTCCCTTGCGCATTTTTTTTTTCATGCCCAGCGCTCTATCCCAGCTCTGTTGCACCACTTTGGTGGCCTCCAATAGGTTACCCTGGGTTTCCCGAGCTCCTCTGGAGAGGAATTTCAGCACCCCCAGCGGGATTGCTGTGGCCTGTAGTTCCAACCTACACCACCCCTTCAGCGTGTCTTGACCCACCCCCATTTAAGCATTGGGGCTAGTTGTGCCGCCAGTACGTACATCCCGATGTCCGGGACTCCCAAGTCCCTCAGGAGAGGTGGACGTGTCAGGATCTGTTTTTGGATCCTGGGTCTCTTCTTTTGCCAAATAAAGGTGTTTATCGCGTTTTGCATTTCTTGAGTTGCGCTGGGTGGAATGTCCGTTGGGACCGCTCGTGCCACTTACAATAGGCGAGGAAGGAAGGTCATCTTCACTGCTGCGATTCTCACAAACCATGATAGTTCCTGTGCCTCCCACCTATGCAAATCCACTTGTAATTGCTTCCGGAGGGGAGTAATATTCTCATATAGGCTCCCTGGTTCCCTTGTTAGTTTTAAACCTAGGTATTCGAGGGTGTTTTTTTCCCAAATTAGGGGGTATGTTTCCTTTAGAACTGTGATCCCCTCTCTCTCCTCTGTTATATTTAGTGCCTTAGACTTAGAGTAATTTATGGCAAACCCAGAAAAACTGGCAAATTCCTCGAGTTTCAGGATTGCCCTGGGCATCAAGGTTGTGGTGTCTCTCATAAAGAGCATAATATCATTGGCGTATAAAGCGATTTTATGCGTTATATCCCCTCCTTTTACGCCTTTTATTCCTGGGTCCCTTCTGACCTGTACTGTGAAGGGTTCCATTGCGAAAATGAGAGGTGAGAGGGGGCATCCCTGTTGTGTAACCTTCCTTATATTGACCTGTTCCAAGCTTTGACCATTTACTATGAAGTTTGTGGCGGGAAGCTGATAGTTGGCCAACACCATCCTAACGAATGTTGTCCCGCACCCGAATCCCTCCAGGACTAGTTTTAGGTATTCCCAATCTAGGCTGTCGAAAGCCCTTCTGGCGTCAAGCGCCGCTATTGAGAACCGCTGATTCGTTCTCTTCCCCATCTCAATGATAGCAACCGCCCGCCTTATATTATCTTGCGTGTTCCTGCCTCTAATGAATTCCGCCTGGTCTTCATATATATATAATCTCAGGTAAAACCTTCATCAGCCTGTTAGCCAGTACTTTAGCGTACAATTTTGCATCCGTGTTTAGGAGCGCTATGGGGCAGTAGCTGTGCATTCAGGGGGATCTTTGCCCGGTTTTAACAATAATATGGTTGTTTATTTCCCCATATCAACCGAGACTGCTCATTTCTCTCTAATAGTATTGAAAAGGCGTGTAAGGGTTGTTAACAGCTGTATGCTGAATTTTTTATAGTAACCACTGCCTAGACCATCCGGGCCTGGGGTTTTGTTTGCCGGGAGGGCCTGTATTGCTAATTTCTTTGGCCGTTATTTCTCCCCCCACTAGCTCCCTATATTTCTCTGTAATCTGAGGCAGCCTATTTGCTTCCAAATAAGATTTCTGACTTGCCTGTACCAGGAGCTCTGGTTTTAGCAGGTTCTTATGGAATTGTATGTAGAGAAACAGAGGGTGGGTGAAGCGTGCACTCTAGTTCCCAGTGTTGAATACCTGCTGCATTTCAAGTTGATGTTCTCCTCCAAGCGCTTTCATGTCTCTAACAATCTTCAGGGAGGCTGTCTTTTCAGGTGTTACAGATTAATCTCAATTGGTCTCAAGGAATTTTGGTAGCTGTAGTCTGTTTTTGGTAACCAGGAACCAACTCCCCTCCAAAAGCACAATTTTTTTCCCCTAGTGTCTGCAGAATTCCGATTATATATGTATCCTGTTTTTCGTTGGGAACATATAAGGCCACTATCGAGAAGAGTTGTCCCCTGAATCTACCCTGGACTCCCAGGTATCTCCCTTCGGGATCTCTGATTGCATGTACTTTTTTGAACTCCAGGTCGCGGCTAAGCAGTATAGCCACTCACTTAGACCTTTTACTGCACGAGGCAAAGAATTGGTGGGGGAATGACCTGTGTCCCATCCTTTTTTCATCTTCCGGGAGGAGTTAGGTCTCCTGCAGGATTCCTATAGCTGTTTGCATTGCTAACATTCTGCTCAGGATGGTGCAGCGTTTAGCTGGTGAATTCAGCCCCTGCACATTAAGGGATATTATTGTATCTTCTGCCATTGCAGTTTGTCCCATTGTTCTTGCGTTTGCCCATGTCCTGTGTCCCGCTGGGGGAACCGGTTTCCTCGTGTGTCCCCCCCCTGCCCTTCCCCAGCCTCGGAGCTCAAAGCCTTACCCTTGTTGCCCCCCCCCCTCCAATCCCAACCCGTCCCCCCTCCTCTTTCACCCTCCTCCTGAGGTAGTATGTGGCTGGGGAACATAATCTGCCCCCGGTAGACTTCCGGGCGTTGGGTCACCTTTACCTCAGTGTTCTTCTTGAGCCAGAATATTTCCATATCCTGAGTTGAATTCACCAATGGCGAGTCCTCCATCTCTGTGCGGGTCCATTCCGGACGTGTCCCGCTGCTGTGCGTGAGCTAGTTAAGTGTCAAGTTTTAGATTTCCCCACAATCTTCTGGCCTTTGTGGGGTTCTTTGCTCCGTGTTTGTGTTCATTCTTTGTGTTTATTGGGGTCCATTAGTTTTTATTCTTGGTCAGCTCTTCTTCTTTGAGTCGACCATTCCCATGAATTGTCCTGGCTATTTTGAGTGTTCCGACTTGGCCTGGTGTCCGCCTGGTTCTGATCCTCCTCTATGAGCAACAATGCCAGGCCCTCCTCACAGGTGTCGATTTTCATTGCCTTGCCTTCTCAAGTGAAGGTCAGCCCGAAGGGGTATGTACATCTGTACGCAATGTGTTTCGCTTGCAAGTCTTTCGTAACTGGTTGCATTAGCCTTCGCTTGTGGAGCATTGGGAGGGCCAGGTCCTGATCGAGATGTATGTGGCCTCCGTTGATCATCGGGGCGGTCTGTCCCTTTGCAGCTCTCGGGACGTCTTCTTTCAATCCATAAGATGTCATGGCTACCAGCACATCCCTAGGTATCGCTCCCGGGTCGCTTCTTTTGGGCCCTACTCTGTGAATCCTATCAAATTCAATCTTTTCGGGCTGAGTCATTTAATAGGCTGCTGAAACATTGTTGCATGGTAGACTTTAGGTCGCCATCCGTTACCGATTCGACCAGGCCTTTGATCCTGATAGACCTGCGTGACCTGTTGTCGAGGTCTTCGGCCTGGATTTCTAGGTTGTTCGTTGCTCTAGCCACCTGGTCCAGGAGGATGCGATTATGTTTTGAGTTTTCTGCCATTTGTGATAGACCATTTTTGACTGTGTCCACTCTTTCCCCCAGCTCGGTCACATCCTTTCGCATCTCCTGTAGGGTGGATTTTAGTTTCTCCTTCATTTGTCCCATTTGGGTTTGGAAGGTGCTTGTGAGCCTGGCCTCCATGCCTTTCAGACAGTTCAAGAGTTCCTCCTTGTCCGTGGCCATTGTGGGCAAGGTTGTATTATCTTCCACGACTGCTGTCCTGTATTGGTGTGGACGGCAGGTCATCCGTTTGTTGTCTCTGCTTGCACACTTTTCCAATTGGCCTTCTTGACGCCCAGAGGAGGAGGCCTTAGCTCTTGGTAGGGCGATTTTCACTCTTGCTCGAGGCATCGGGGTTACTCCCCCCTCCCACCCCAGTGTTTGCGCGGGGAGGAGGGGGTTGGTTTGCACCTGTTCTTCCTGCGTGGTTCGGTGTGTTGCAGCCCACTCCCGGAGCGCCAACGGGTATTGGGTTTCCCCGATTGGGGGTCTTCTGTCCCACCTTGGCGGTGTTGTTTTGCCCAGTCTCGACGGTTGCCTCTCTTTGGCCTTGTTGGGGCTTCTCCCCGTCTCTGTGCGACTTTTCTTGCTGCGAGTCACCCTGGAACCTTGATGCCCGATTGCCAGCTTGATGCCAGGCGGGCTCCTTCACTCTGGTCGCCCCCACCGTGAGTTTGCAGGCTCCGTTTAAGATCTCTCCCCCGGGGCCTGAATGTGATCAGCTGGCCTCTTGCACCTCTCTTCCGGCGAACCTACTCCTGAAGGTCCGTCTTCTGCCTCCGGGTCCAGGTGCCTATGCAGGTGATCCACCCCATGTGGGTGGATAATGGGCGAATTTGCAGCGCGTCCGTAAGGCGACGGCTGCTGGCAATCGTCCCCGGTTCTGCTTTGATCTGCCTCTATAATCCAAATCCCCTGCCCACCACCGCCGTGTGGATACGCGTCTATTGCCCGTAGCTTCGGTGTTCCCAAGAGGGGTTATGGGTGACCTACGGATCCTTGCTTCATTTCTTCAGTTGTGGGTGGCGGTGAGGGGGCACTCTTATGACGCCTTGCAGCAGTGCGGATTGCAAAGGTTGTGGCTTGGCCCCTGTGGACCCACTGTCCACCAATTTCCCCTTGGTGCGGGCCGCTCCTGAGTTCCACCAAGTGTCTATGTGGGCCAGCTACCTCCCCCGATTGTTGCCCCCTCTGCCATTGTATCGTTGCGCCCTTCCCCTCCCTTGGGGCTTTGACTGTGGTTCACAATGCTCGTGGCCAGCTTACGGTTCATTGTTGTGTCGGGGCCGGTGTACCCACTTCTCTCTCCCTCCTCCAGCCAGGCCAGGACGGTGCGTGTTAGGTTTATGGGGCCAGTGGAATGCTGTGGTCGGTGCGTCCCCCCTCCCCCCCAAGTGCCGGATTGTTTCACTTACTTGTGCCCCAGGTGAGACGGCCTTGGGCAGGGGCTGCCCCATGACTCTGTATCCGGGCCCCGGGTGGGTCCCTGTTCGTGTGTTCTCTCGTGACCTTCGGGGCAGTTGGTCGTTGGGGGAAGAGGAAACCACAGGCGCACCCGTGCCACTGGCGTGAGGTCACGCCACCTGTCCCGCTCGATTGGACTCCGATCCACGGATCAGCCTTAGGGTTGGGGCCGCCGCCATACTCGCTCTCCTAGTCCATGGGTGGGGGGCGCCCCGCCCCACTATGTATGGAAGATTTTGCGGCGCACCAGCCCTCTCCCACACTCCGGCGTGCACTTCCCATGAGCCTTGATCTTTCTCACCGATAGCCTACTGCCCCAGTGGTGTTACGTGCCCCGATTGTTGGGTGCACGGCGCGCCGGTCATGCTCTGGCTGAAAAAGGCTGAAAAAAGCGTTAAAGTCCTTCTATTTCGCCCCATTATTCTCCCCTTTTATTCCGTTTGTAGGTCCGCTTCGAGGATGCTCCTTTTGGGCTTTTGGTATGTTCTTTTGGACTGCTTTATCCACCTTTCGGTTGGTGCCCGCACAGAGGACCAGAGGATTGCATCCTCGCAGTCCGGCGACCATCTTTGAATCTTGTTACCATTTTTTTATCAGCTTGACTCTGCTGATATTTGGGGAAAACTTTGGAGTTTGTTCTGATGATCCTCAGTTACGAGTGTATGTTGTGCGTTTTGGTTGACCGGTCTGCTTTGTATGATTTGGTGGATGGTGCTGATTTTGTTTTTGAAGTGGTCTGCAAGTGTGTTGCATAGTTTCAGTGAGGGTACCAGTAGGTTGTTGCAGCCAAGGGGGGTTTCTCATTTCGTTTATGCTATTAAACAGTTCTTTTTGGGTATTTGCAGATTTGGTTCATCGCATTTCTTTTTGGCCTTATGGATTTCTTTTTGTATGAACCGATTTGTCATTGAAATTGTGATTTTTTTTTGCCTGGTCGCATTTTTTCCTCCTTTCTTGTTCAAGCTTGTTTTTCCTTTTCATGGCACTGGGGAGCGGGGTAAACCATTTTGCTGTTGCTCTCTTGCGCAATTGGGTGAAAGGTTTTTCCTTGGAGATCTCGCGGATTGTTCCAGTGATCCATTTATGAAGTAGTTCTGTTTTTCTGTCGAGGTTGACTTCGTTCAGGTTTGGGGTTGATGGTTTGTTGTTTTCGAGTTGTTCTACAAGTCGGTAGCTTTGATGGTCCTCCAGTTTCTTTCCATGATAGTTGGCATTTTGTCAGGTTATTTGGCTGTTTTCATAGGCAATATGGTCACAAATGGAATGAAGTGATCGCTCCAGAGTATCTTTATTGGTGGCGTTGTGGTGATGAGGTTTTTGTGGTGAAGATTGCATCTAGTAATGTCCTGCTGTGTGTGTTGCTCCTTTGGCTAACTGGTGTAGTTTCATTGGGCCTCATTACAAGGTTGCCGGTATGGTAAAACCGATGACGGTATTACAGTACCGGCATCATTTACCAGACCCGAGTATTACAAGCTGAGATGCCGGTGTCACCAGCATCGGCAGGGACTCGCCATGGCCGGCTTCACCCTTGGCATATCAGCATGCCCAGTTAAGTGCACGTTAAGAGGTGCACGGACATGCAAATACTGGCATGGACATGCCGGTAATAATGGACACAATGATGCCGTTAACACTGGCATCGCGGTGCAAGTATTAATAGGAATCTGGTGTGCAGTAAACTGCCACAGGTGCCCACAATCAGCACAGGTGGAGGCAATGCAGTCTGGCACAGCACAAAAACAGCACTCCCAGGCACCACACCCCTCCCAGATCCACAATGCTACCATTAGCACTAGCAGTACTGGAGCTGGAGGACATGCCTGGACAGCAACTCCTGGAGGAGGCAGTGAGCCAGAGGATGCGCAGGAGGAGTAGGAGGGCGAGAATGGGCCAACAAATACCCAATGCGCAGGCAGTTGTACCCCACAGGCAGCCACCAATCCCTCACCTAAAGGCCAGCCCATTCAATCTAACCCCTGCCCAGATCCACACCCTGTACCAACTGGACAAGGACTCCATCACCACAGTGGACCTCATACATGATGACCCAGTAAGCCTAATCAACATCCGGACAGCCGCCCCCCCCCTCTTGCTGAAGGTAGTATGTGTGTGTGTGTGTGCGCTACACTTCAGCACACAGTGGGGAAGCTACATGGAATTTCCCAACCCGGTTTCTCTAGTGTGCTCACCCAGGTGCTAGATGCACTCCTGTCCCATGTACGCGACCACATAAGCCTGCCACGGACTGCAGAGGAGGTGAATGCCACCAAAGTATCATTCTATGCATTTGCAGGCATGCCCAACGTCATTGGTGCGCTCGACTGTACACATGTTGAGCTGGTTGTCCGGCATGCTGTGGAGGTAGTGTACCGCAACAGAAAGCTGTACCATTCCCTGAATGTACAGATGGTGTGCGATGCACGCAAAATAACCCATTGCTGTGCAAGATTCCCAGGCTCCATACATGACACCATGGTGCTGCGGAATTCCACGCTGCCCCGCTACATGGCATGACATGCTGGACCTCGTACCTGGCTGTTGGGTGAGTCTTACCACAGGTGCATGATGGGTGTTGATTGGGGAGGAGTGTTAACAGCATAGGCAACCTGTCTGCTGGGTGGGTCTGACCACAAGGCCATGAGGGTTGTCGGAACATAGCATAGGATTGCATTCATGATGAGCACAAGTGCACACTGCATGCATACATCCATCATACCTCCTGGAATAACCCAGAAACATTACCAAATATGCACTGAATTACAGAGAGACTGGGTAGGGCAACAGAAGGCTAAGTCAGATGAGGAATTCAACCTAGCAACCACATCATTCACAAACAGCACAACATGAAACCACACAAATGCAATGGAACTATACCACCCACAGCGTACAGGGTGCCTTCAACTGTGACCATTGTAAATGAAACAGAATGTGCAACACAACTGATGCATGCAGATGTGTGAGGCCTTCACAGCCGTGTCTACATGCAATCAACACATACAGTGCACACACCAGCACATGTATCAGGGACATCACAAAACATGAACACCATGTACCACAATGCACCACTACATAGTGTGAATGCATAAAATACATGATCTCAGCAAAGCTATTCACGAGTCATGCAGCCCTGCCAGAGAGAATACCATCTGCAACCCAGACAGAATCAGTCACTGCAGTCAATACACAGGTACACCGCAGATCAGTATGCCTGTCATGACACCTTAAGGGACACCTCCAAGTATAATGGATCAAGTATGAAGATTGAAAAATCTACCATGATTGACTACCACCAAGATATAAATCAGAGGTGCAAGACTCAACCAATGTAGCTCCGTTCCACCATGCCGACACCCAACCAGCCGTATTGCATTAACGCAATCCTTCACCCGTGAAACCTATAACCAATGGATATCTGACCTAGTCCAATGGGGGAAGGTGTCAATGGATGTGTACATGGAGACCTGTATATGTACAATGCATACTAGGGATACCGCTATTATATGATCAAATTAGGCATATGTGCGAGTTCTCACTGTATATGCACAGTTCATTTGCATAGGTAACATCAATTAAATCTGACACCATTGTGGTCTGTTGCACTTGATTTGTGGGTGTACAGGTCCACATTCAACAGGCCATGTGACAGCAACTGCACCCACCGCCCCAACACAACCCATGGATCAGCCCTAAATTCACTTACCGGGCCCATGCAGAATGACACATGCCATGTACAGTTTTGAATCCCTGTGCTCAGTTGCATTTTTTTTTATGTACAATCTACAGCCAGTGCCAAAATGGAATGACCAGACAATTCACAAGTACCCTTTCTCTTGCTCGCATGCAGGTTATGCCAGGTATCCCCTGATGGGTTGGCTCATGTCCCTCATCAGGAAACCACACAACAGGCACGAAGAGGCATACAACCGTGCACATCTGCACAATCGTGTCACCATCGAACAGACATTTGGCCTGTTGAATTCCCGGTTCCGCTGACTCAGCAGGTCGAGGGGTGCCCTGATTTACAGATCCGAGAAGGTGGGCAAAATTGTACTAGTATGTGCCATGCAATGCCCCCCTGACATGGACATGATGCCACCTGAGGATGAGGAAGATGCCGGAATCCCTCAGCGACAGTGTCAATGATGGACGTGCAACACTGCAAGATTTAATTGACCACTATTTTTGATGGACTAACATACACGGCACTGGGCATGGGCCACACTGGACACGGTACATGATTAAAGGGACACACTCCAGAAGCAATGTCAAGTAATTTCTTTGTGCTACACCAAGTGTATTAAAAATGGAAAAACTATGTACAGATTTGCATTCTTTACCCAACACTACTGCCCCCTTGATTTGACCCCACACCCCTGCTCCACTACCAATACCCCCCCAAAAACCCCTCCCCCACTACCCTCACATGCAATACCCCAACACCCCCTCCCCACTACCACTTCCCAACTACTCCCTCCACACATGCAGTTGTCACTGGGCCTATTTGCGCACCCTTTTAGGAGGATGGGGTGAGGTCCTTGCGGGCGATTTAGTTGCTGCGAGCGATGCACAGGGCTGCTCTAAATGGTGCTGCTAGGTGTAGTGCTGGAGGATGATCCGAGCATGGTGGTGATGTTCTGTTGTGCGGCAATGGCGGTCACCAACCTGTCAATTGACTCTGCCATATTGGACATTACCCCATTGCCCTCTCGCACACGCCTGGCCAGGTGGTAGATACTCTCTGTCGCTCTGCCAAGCATCCTTCGCATATTGCGCATGGCGTCCTGCATGGTGTCCCGGGTAAGTTGTGCCTCAGTAATGTACTGGCTGACCAGGTCATGCATTGCCTGTTGCCGCCCTTCCATGCAAGTAAGTCACCCCTCAATATCTCTGAGGGCTTGTGGGACTGAACACAGTGTCGTTGCTATGGGTGTCCGGGCCACTGAGCTCCACTACGCTGTGTGCACCTGAGTCATCTGCAGGTGTACCATGTATCCTCGCCTGCATGGGTGCCGTGGATTATGCCGCCTCCTGCTGGCTGTGGCCTGGCTCATCCTGCTTGCTGTGCACTGTGGATTGTGCCGCCTCCTCCTGCTCGCTGTGCACTGCGGATTGTGCCGCCTCCTCCTGCTTGCTGTGCACTGCGGATTGTGCCGCCTCCTCCTGCTCGCTGGCCACTGGGGATTCCGGCTCTTCCAGCTTAAGTGCCTGCTGTGCCCCAGATATTGATGAGTGCCGGGGAGCCATGCTGGCAGATGTTGATGGTTGCCGGGGCGGCTTGCTGGCAGATGTTGATGGTTGCCGGGGGGCTTTACTGGCAGGTATAGTGGGCTGCCGGGGGGGCCTTGCTGGAAGTTGATAGTAGGTTCTGGGGCTGCTGGCCAGCCTGTTTTTCCTGGTGGCGGGGGGGCTGTGCCCTAGGTGGTGTGGCTTGCTTGTGTCTTGCCGTGGAGGTGGCCGGCTCCTGACTTGAGGCTGTGGCTTTGCGGCGGCGCTGACGTGCAGCGGCTTTACGTGGTGTGGTGGCATGTTCACCCTTGCTGTCAGATCGGGGCCTGTGGGGGACAGTGAGGCAGGGCATTAGTAATGGGTAATGGGTGTGCATCCATCTGACATACATTGATGCTAGTACATTCCGAGTCATGCGCATTGTCATGGACATGTTGGAGGGCCTGGCATGGTGCACACAAAAATGTGGGGGGGGGGGTGCAGTGTCGGAGCATCCTTCTGGTGCGGCGATGTTGTGCTGGGGTACCAGTGTCTAGTGGTTTGGGTGTTGTGGCCATGCCACAAGGGCTGTGTGCCATACGGTGTTTCATTGTGGAACTGATGTGTTCCCATTCTGTATGTCGTTTACTCTGCGTGTATGGACATGGTGGGAGTGACAGGTGTGCAACTGGTGCTGGTGATGTGTCCATCTTGCCATGAGGTGGCACGGTGGTGACAGCAGCAGTTGGACAGTGATGTGTGTGCGCCTGCAGATGGTACTTGTGTCGGCAATACAGGGGACATGTGGGGTGTGGGGTTTGTTGATTGTGTTCATGGCAGCTACATTATACTTGTGTGGGAGGTGGCTTTTGGTGGGTGCAAATGCAACAGGAATCTGGTGCCATCTACTTGACATTTGGACTTCGCCATTGGCATTGGGGATGAAGGTGTGTGGTGTGACTTTGGGATTACGGTAAGGGACACTCACCGTCATCTGATGTTGCTGCTCCCGTCTCCGCATCTCCTACTGCCTCAATACTCTCCATATGGAGTACGGTGCTGCAGGTCTCCTCCCACGCCTTGAGTTTGATGGGGGATGGCGGTCTGCCTCCTGTGGCCAGCCAATAGCTGCGCTCTGCAGCAAGGAGGTTGCAGACACGAGACGTAGATCATCCCACCGCTTACGGCAATCTCGTACGGTCCGGGTTGTTGACCCCACTGCCGATACCTTGCGGGTCACTTCCTCCAATATTGCCTTCTTCCTCAGTTGTGCTGTCTGCCGCAGATCTGCGCAAAACACCACGTTTGCATGCTCCACGAGTGTGTCAGCTAACATGTTCAGCTCCTGCTCGCTGAAACATGGGTTTCTGCGACGGATGGGGCCTTGCCTAGCTGACATTGTGTATACTTAGTCTATGTATACTCAGTTTTCCAGTAGGACTCCTGTGGACTGAGGATTGTAAAGAATTGCATTTTAAAGATAGCCGCCGGTGCATTTCCCGTTGTGGCGCGATGACGTTGCTTCCAGTACCGGTAATAAAGGCGGCGGCGTCTGTGTCAGTGATGCCCGAATTGGGGGGGGGGGGTTTAGGGGCCGTTACTGGCATGCCGGTGCTACCATTTCCTGCATGCCGGAATGCGCGTGCACGCTGACTCGGAATCTACCGTAGATTCTGGCAGCAGTGCTACACGGAAACGGTAGCACCGGCATACCGGTAATTTCCTTTTTTATTTTTTACCGGCAACCTTGTAAGTAGGCCCAGTGTCTGCAGCTGTTTCACCAGTGATTTTTGTGAGTTAGCAGTTTCTTCTCAAACCAGATGTTGGAAGTCCCAGAGGATTATCAGGTGTTCCTGTTTAATAGCTAGATCCATGAAAGTCGCATATGACGGTTGTCTGTGTACCAGTACGAATTTGAGGTTCGTTTGTTTTGGGGTTTGCTGTCAGGTGAAGGATTAGGGATTCACAGTTTTTGATGCTTAGTGCTTTATCAGATTTTATTTTCAGTTGTTCCTTGTATGCTTCCTCTCATCTATCTCATTCTCATTGTGGCGTTCCGCAGGGGTCTAACCTCTCTCCCTGGCTTTTCAACCAATACCTGGAGCCCCACACCCACCGCATTGCTGCTCTCGACTCCAACTTTCAGTGCTATTCTGATGACACTCTGATGACACTGTTTTAAGGCTCCCCTCTGCCACCTCTTCTACCTCTCATCTCTGATTGTCTGCAATCCAGGTGTGGTGTGCCGCCAACGACCTCTGCCTTAATGCTAGTAAGACAGAGATCCTGCTCATTGGCACTCCTGCACCCTCCTTTCCTTTCACTCTCTGGCCGGCCTCCCTTGGCCCTCTCCCTACTCCCACCTGTGAGGCTAAGAACCTTGGGGTAATCTTCGACTGTGCGCTTTACTCCCCAACACCCCCCCCCCCGCAAGCTCTGGCATCTCTAAAAAGTCAAACTACCAACTGCACCTCCTCGGGGGTATTCTTCATTTCCTCTCCGTCCCCCAGAAGCTCACTGTCTCTAGAGTTCTGGTTCTCTCTAGGCTTGACTACTGCAACAGCCTCTTCCTAAATCTGCCTGTCACTACTCTCCGCCCTCCGCAACTCATCCAGAACAGGACTGCAAGACTTGTACTAGACCCCAAGCCCAGGGATCTCATCTCTCAAGCCCTGAAATCTCTTCATTGGCTCCCTGTGGCTGCAAGGATCAAGTTCAAGACCCTCTGCATTGTCCACAAAGCCTTCTGGGGCGTGGGACCGCATTACCTTCAACTCTCCCTTCGGAAATGCCTTTCTACTCGAGCTCTTCGCTCCTCCACCTCCAACTACCTCAAGGTCAGTCGCTTCTCCAAGCAACAAATTGGTGGTAGATCTCTTTGTTTCTTTGGCAGGGGCCTCCCTCAGGAACACCCTCTCTGAAACTTGAGGGGAACCATCTTCGGTTCTGAAAACACCTCAAGGGCTTCCTCTTTGCTTCTGCCTTCTCCTCCTCTCCCTCGCTGATCTGCCCGTTTTTGCACTGGGCTCCTGGCTACCCTCTGAATACGGGCCCAGTTCCCTGCCCACCCAGCTGCATACCAGCACTGCCTCCTGGCAACCTTTGCACTTGGGTCTGTATCTGCAACCCTACAGTCCCCTAACTGCACTTTATCGGACACCTGTTGTCTGCGCTTAATTCTTGCACTTGCCACACTGTTTTTTTAATCATCATTTGCTCAGCACTTTCCACTCCTCCGGTTCCCTTTGCACTTTCCCCAATCTCCACTCCCTGGACTTGCCCGTTCTCAATGTCACTGGGCCTAGTAAAATAGTTGTTATGTCCTCCATTGTACGCCTCCCTTGCCTCGTCGCGCTTTGAAACACTTGTGTATGGGCGCAATATAAATAAAATATATCATGCTATGCTATTGCAAGAAGTCCTCCTCTTGTTTTTTCTCCTGTTTGCCTGTGAGCACTTGAAGTTGTCAGGGAGGCAGTTATGTAGTGCGATTTTGTAGTTTTCAGTTAGCCATGTTTCCGTTATGAATAGGCTGTCGATACCTCTGTCGCACAGTAGGTCGTAAATCTCTGTAGTATGTTTGGATATTGATCCTGCGTTGATTAGGTTGCAGTGGATCCTTTCGATGTGGTTTGCTTTATTTTTTAATATTTATTTTCTTGCGGTTGTTCTGTTGGACTGCTTCCATGTTGCTGTCACAATGTAATGGGGACTCTGTGGGGTCTGCTTCATTGTTGAAACGGTCTGTTAAATAAACTATTGGGTTGCCGATTTCTTCTGTTTCTTCTATGTTTTGTTGTGGTAGATGGCCATGTCCTTGTGTTTTTGTGATAGGAGGAGTGAGGGTGAGGGTGTTGTTCTTTCCTCTTCTTGGAGTTTCTCCTCTTTTTCTGCGTGGTTCCAGTATGTTCTCGGCATGCCTAGTCATGTCGGTGGCGTTGCGATGTGGGGGTGCGTGGTCAGTTGCGAGGTACAGTGTTCGATATAGGGCCTGTTCTATTCTCATGAATTTTGTTCTTCTGGCCGCAGTGTTTGTAGGGCTGAGTTCTGTATTCATGGCAGTTTCTACTGGAAGAGGGTGTAGTTCCATTCGGTTTGTTCCATTTTTCTTTGGCGTCGTCCTGTTCTGTGTCGAGGCATGTTGTGGTCCTTAGTGGTATGATGGTTTGGTTCACAGGGGATGTAGTCTGCCTGTAGGACCTTGAAGGGTTTGGACTGTGGCAAATCATCTCTTCTTGCATTATTATAAGTATAACGGTGTACGCTCTGTGGCTTTGCGACTTTATACGTGGGCTGTAACCCAGAGGTGGTGGTGATAGTGGGGGGCTGCTGTTGACGGATTGGCTAGGGTGTCCTTATTCTGTGTTATGAATGAGTTGAAATTAGTAGCGGGTTCCAGGCTTGATATAGTTCTAGAGGTGTGGGTATTTCGCTATGGGTGCCAGGGGAGATCCCAAGTAGTGGGTTAGCATTTTGGTGTTCCTCTTTCCTGTGGGTGAAGAGTCTAAATAGGGTGGTGTCAGATTCTAAGTGTTGCAGAGTGAGCAACGCAGTTGGTGATCAGTCGGTTGAGGTGGGGGAGATAACCTGACCTGGTTTTCAGGTCAATTTGTGGCAGTGGACCAGCTATAGACAATTGTTGTCACTGGTTTACCAGACGTTTCCTGGATAGTGGGAGAAAGGCCTAGGTTTCACAAAATGGCAGACATGAGGGAAACACACCTAGATTTGACTTTCCTGGATAGTGGGAAAAAGGCCTATGTTCCCTTCTCTATCTACTGTGGTCGTGTGATAAAGCCTGCCTTTTCTAGAAGGAAGTGCTAGTACAGGTCAATATCATCACAGGGCTAGATCCCCCATGGGACCCTGAAATTGTTTAATTGGGGGATTCTGGAGACTGGGCCTTCCCGATATCGGGCTCAATAGCGACTAACAACTCAGCAGCCGATGGCCACTACTAAAATCACGATAGCTCATCTCTGGAAAAGTCCAGAGGGTCCTCTGATTTCGATGTGGTGGGCAAAATGCTGGGAAACAGTAGTGGCCGAAAAAGAAAAAAACATCACAGCACCGTGCATGGATTCAGTGGGGACATTTAATAATGTTTGGTCCTTTCCTAGACTACGCAGAACGATTCCCTGGAGTGGTTTGTATACACCCCCGCATTTTATTGGTTCTCAGTCTGAATTAAAAGGTATATATTGCATTCACAGGGCTGGAGGTGAGCTGAATATTTCTGGCAGAGTTTAGGCCAATTTGCAGAGTACTTTAAACAATCACTGTAAATTGCACTGAAAATATTTAGCTGCAAATGTAGATAATGCATGATTAGCCCTGTTCGGAAGAATTATTTTTATATAAAAAGATTGGATTAAAAATAAAAAATAAAAAAATAAAAACAGAACATTTCTGGCAAGCGGCCCACTTACTTGTTAACAGGAGAAAGGGTAAATAGGAACTCCACAAAACAATGGTAGTTCCTACAGGAGGAGTTAACAGGGAGACCACTAGGCCTTATTGGGGCTACTGTGACAAATCTAGCAATATTGTCACCGATTCTCTGGAGGGAAGCTTCTCCTACGTGGCCAGTGAAAGGTAGAAGCTACCCGACTAACCCTGGGGATGGCTATCCGGCAGAGGACCACGTAGGAGAGGAAATTCCAGAGCGACAGAGGATACTAGATCAACAGTCTTGCATTACAATTCCCAATGACACACATATGGCGCTGCAACATACATACATACATAGCTTATTGGGGTAGTGATGAACAAATCCCACCTTACTGCAGTCAAACGGCTGATGTTCCTTCCCCAACCCACTTTCAGTACCGAGGCGAGGAAGAAGAATGGAGTAATGAAGATGACCAGAAGCGTTAAGCCAACGCTGCATTCTAGTCTTTGGAAAGCATTACACTGTGAAGAGAAGTTTACAGTTCACTCAGCTGAGAGACAGCACTAAGAGAGGCAGAGGCTGGTTCTGTCGGTGACTTGCTCCGACACCGGTCAGAACACGGAGGACAAGCAGACCATCAGAAGTATGGCTGAGGCGGGCACGAACGGCGAGCAGTAGAGGCAAACCGGAGCAAGGTTATTGCTTAAGGGTCCAAAGTAGCAAGTGCCGTGACACAGCAGAGGAGGGCAAAGCAAAGGTTTAACGGCTCACAGGAAGCATGCAGAGTCAGCGAACCGAAGACGTCAAGTGTGGAGGACACGAAGGAACACTGAAGCCACCCACTAAGCCCTGATAAAGCAAACGAGTTACCAGAGAGAGTGTAGGTGAATGCTGTGTCGTGTTAAGTAACAGCATCGAAGAAGTTGATGCAGATGCAAGCAATATTAGAAAAGGGTCAGTCACCCAACATTTCAAAACTGGAATTGGCGCGAGTGCGAACAGTGCTAGAAAAGGGTCTTCTGAAGGAAGAAGTGAAAGCAGAAAGAACTAATGAGAAAGTGTTGGTGACCCAATATTTAGAAAAGGTTGTTTCATGGATAACAAAGAAAGTAGCTGGAGGATGGAAAAGCCCTGGCAGGTTAGTGAACCAAACAAGTGGGGTCCGGGGCGTGGCTACATGGCCACGGAGTAAGACGACTTTACGAGGTGCTCCTGCGGATCCTCCAAAGGTCCTGACTTATACACGTGATACAAGCCGGCTGGAAGCATTAATTTCAGAACAGAAGCATGAAGGCACAGAGCAGACAATGGGTGTAATGCTGCAGTGAGTCACAGCATGAAGCGTTAGCCCGAAGAAGTTTGCAGGACCTGAACGACGAAGCGACCAAGATGGCGACTGTGATAGAACAAAGGAATTGCGAAAGAGAACCCCGATCAGTGTGGGGACCGCGGAAGTGAGCGCCTTGGTTCAGGGCAGCGGCGCGCTGGAGCCCTGACAGCAGAGCTACTGAAGACCCAAGGTGGCGACGGGAGTGCAGGGGGTTCGAGAGTCGAGGACCAGCGTGCAGAGGTGCTGGGCAAGATGAATGTTGGGAAAAAAACAAAGCGAAGGAGTAGCAGAGGAGCTCCCACCTCTGCGAACCCACCAAAAGTGAACAGCACGTCGGCTGAATCAGAAAGCAGCCCCCAGCGTACTGGGAATTCTGCGAGACCTGGTACTACATTATAAGAAGATAGCTACGGGGCGCCGGATTGTGTGCCAGAGATCCAGTGCGGGCAAATAGCTTTCTACTAAAACCCCATGGAAGACGGTGGAAGTGTGGTAATGTACACAGTATGAGTTGCAACAGTAACCGGCACACGTCACAGAGGAACAAACTTCAAACAAAAGGAAACTGACACACAAGGACGTGAGAGGGCTTTGAAGGATGGCGGAACCACAAGACGGCGCAACGCATGCAGATGGGCCACATAACAGAAACTCTTGAGTTTGAAAGACACCAAATTTTCGAGGGGAAAAGGTGCGCACATAATAAGGATGCAGCAGAGGCAAGCGGCTAAAACGGAATACTGTTAAAGAGACACCCTAGTGAAGGTGTAACTGAGGCTGCATTGGTATCTGAACAAATGATATGACTGCATGAAAGATCGAAGTGATGGCACTATAAAACTTGAGAAGCGCTCCGGAGTCTAAGACAGGAGCTGAAAGTTGGGGCAGTGCAAGAGGAAGTGAACCTTCTCCGTCAAGATGTCAGGTCACTGGCAGAACGCAGAGAACCTGGAAAAGGAGGTGGGTCCGAACACAGCGGATTGTTTAACGCATAAAACAGATCTTCACGCCTTAATGCAGCACGTGGGTAATCTAGAATGCAGGGCAGAGGAGGCAGAGGGACGTGCCCGAAGGAACAACATCCGCATCGCTGGCTTGCCGGAGGGGGCTGAGAAGTCCAACACTATAGAGTTTGTGGAATCGATGCTGCTGCAGGAGATAACCGGAGGAGTTTTGTCCCAGGGGTTCGCGGTGGAAAGGGCGCACAGGGCTCTAACAAGGAAGCCGCGGCCGGGCAACCCCCCTAGGCCGGTGATCACAAAGATCCTCAACTATCGGGATCGAAAGAGAATCCATGAATACTTTCGTAAGGGCGGAACGATACAAAGCGGGACAGCAAATATAACCGCAAACCTGCCAAAAGAAGAATGCGTGAAGCAGGCTACAAGTACATGCTGCTTTACCCGGCGAAGTTGAAGGTGTTCCATAAAAACAGAACCTTGTTCTTCGAAACCCCGGAAGAAGCTATGGGGTGACTCGACACACAAAGCTGCCCCCAGTTCGAGGCAGAACCAGAAGCGGGGGGGCGGGAGGGGGTCGCCTGAGATCCAGGGATGGATCTGGGGTGGGGAGTTGTTGGGAATAGGGGGGAAAGGGAGTTGGTAGGGGGCGGGCGGGCAATGAGCCAAGATGGTAAGATTAACAGGTGGGAGGGTGGGCGGAGAGGGCAGGTAGGATATTGCAAACATGGTGTCGGCGTGTCTTAGAGTGGTTACCTGGAACGTTAGGGGCCTCAATAGTTATTTGAAGCGCAACAAAGTTATGATGTACCTGAAAAGGATGAGGGTTGACATAGCATTGTTGCAGGAGACCCACCTCACCGGGGAGAAACTGGAGGTGGTTAAGAGGAAATGGAGGGGGGAGCATAGCTGGTGCCACTTATTCGGCCTACGCAAGAGCGGTTATCACATGGGTAGCACCCCACGTACCATTCCAGTTGCTTCAGTCCACGGGAGATCCAGAGGGCAGACTGGTCATTGTGAGGGGGGTGCTGGAAAACCGGGAAGTGAGTATTGTAAACCTATATGCCCCTAACCAGGATACAGCGGCCTACTTTCGGACCCTGTATGCCAAGATTAGCCCCTTATTGGGTGGCGGGATCCTGTGGGGAGGAGACTTTAATTGTGTATTGAACCCTAAACTGGACAGGTCAGACAATAAGATAGACAAGCTCGCTCCGGCTGCAAAGGTACTAAAGGCCCTCCTGAGGGAC
This sequence comes from Ambystoma mexicanum, assembly GCF_040938575.1. Classification (NCBI taxonomy): domain Eukaryota; kingdom Metazoa; phylum Chordata; class Amphibia; order Caudata; family Ambystomatidae; genus Ambystoma; species Ambystoma mexicanum. Next base: position 1,144,255,368 of record NC_090924.1, read on the forward strand.
TGACTGTGGATGTTTGGAGGCAACTGCACCCAGTCGACAGGCAATACTCACACTACGCAGCACCACATGATCTGTACACGAGACTGGACTACATGTTCGCCACTGCCGATATGGTAAGCGATATGAGAGGTGCGGAATACAAGGCTAGAGTGCTCTCAGACCACTCCACTCTGGTCCTGGAGTGGCAACACCAGCCCCTTAGAGCACGGATACCGACGTGGAGACTTAGAGCCGAAGCCCTGCAGGACTCGGAATTCCGGGAGGATTTAAGGGAGGAGATCACAGAGTACTTTGAGATTAATACTGGTAGTGTCCGATCGATGGGAACGGTGTGGGAAGCATTTAAAGTGGTGGTGCGGGGGGTGGCTATGTCAAAATCCAGAGGGCTCCAGGGGGGCATAGAACGAGAGCTGCAGGGAACGGAGGAAGAGCTGGAAGACACTATGCGTAGGGGAGGCGCCACCAAGGAAGACAGGGTCAGGATGAGACAGCTTCAACAAGCTGCGATCACTGGGACAGGCTATGTAAATTAAGCTACAAGAAATACATGGAGAAACAGCATGCAGGGGGAGACAAACTAGGAAGGTTGCTGGCCTGGCTTTATAAAAGCGAGGCACCAAGGCCCGCGATCAGGGAAATCAGAGGAGAGTGAGGGCGAATCCTGGACACCCAGGAAGGAGTGAATGACGAGTTCCTCAGATACTACAAAGAGCTCTATGAAGACCCAGGGAGAGCTGGGGACCAGGAAATCCGGGCGCGCTAGAAGACATGTGCCTGCCCACCTTAGACGACTTAGAACGGGCAGATCTAGACACCCCAATCACAATAGAGGAGCTTCAGTTAGTAGTTCAACACCTGCCCACTTGTAAGGCTCTGGGGTCAGATGGGCTCCCAAGTGAATTCTACAAAACCTAAACAGGAGCCATTACCCCCCCCCCCCGCTGCTGGCTATGTTTAATGAGGCGTATGAGCAAGGCAGGTTGCCGGAGTTCTTACGCGAGGCAGTGATTATCCAGCTCTTAAAGCCAGGTAAGCCGAGCACGGACTGTGGATCATACAGACCCCCGTCGATGCTCAACCAGGATAGCTAGCAAAATCCTTACAGAAGTGCTGGCAAACAGACTCAACCGTGTTCTCAGCAAACTGATACATCCAATTTGCGCAAGGCAGACCTCTGCGGATTCCCACGGGTGTCCTCTTTTCGGAAATGCATGGGGTTCCCTGTTTTCGTCGGTGGCTTGGACACCCGAGGCCCAAATCTGTATGTTGTGCCGGTCGGCAGAATGTCTGAGATTCTGCTCTGAAAACAGACTTGGGGTTACCTGTGTTTTAGGCTTTCCCCTTGGCGGCCAGGTAGGTGCACCCACACATGAGGTACCTTTTTCGTCGGGACACCTGTGGGAACGCGAGAAGGTATGACATCTGTTGGTGGCGACTTGTTTCGGTGAGTGGACACAGGGAAATGTTTCTGAAATTGGCTGGAAATGAAGACAATTCTCAAACATTTCGCTCTGGCCACCCACCGAAACACCGCCAACAGCACATGGCCTACCGTCCCGCGTTCCCACAGGTGTCCTGATGAAAACGGTACCTCACATGTGTGGGTGCATCTACTGGGGGCGCAAAAGGAAAAGGGTTACCCACTGGTCACCCCAAGCCTTTCGCCACTGCCCATTGTGTTCATGTGGGCAACCTACAGATTTGGGCCTAGGGCGTCAAAGCCAGCAGGGAAAACAGGGAACCCCATGCATTTCCCAAAAGAGGACACCCGTGGGAACCCACACATGGCCAAATTGGAGGGGCGGCCCATCTCATGAAGCCCTCCCCAGGGGCAGATAATAGGGGGGCTGTCCTGCCCTCCTCCCTGGGCTCAGGCGTCCGTTCCTAGGAGCAGATATCTGGTACCAGGGAGGGCTGCATGACATGGCACCCACTCCATTGCCGTTGGGAGGGAGGGGGTCAATGCCCCATCCCATTAGAAACTCCCCAGACCCTTTGGGGTGCCCCACAGCCCCCCCTAAAAAGTGTTCCACCATTTTCCATTTTTTCTTTGTTTACGAAACTTGCCCTGGTGCAGAGGGGCACATTGGTGTGCCAATCTGGCCCCGGGGTGCCCAAACCTTACTGCCCCACCCACTGAGGGGCCTGTCCCACCATTTGTGGCGGCCCTCTCCTCACCCACACCGAACGGAGGGGGGGGGCACATCATGCAGCCCTTCCTAGGAGGCTCAGAGAGGGCAGCATGAGGTGTCCCCCATAGCCATTTGGGGTGGGGGGGGGAAGAGGGCCACCACAAAAGGTGGGGCAGGACCCCCAATAGATGGGGCAGTAGGGTTTGGGCACCCTGGGGGCAGATTGCCACACTAATGTGGCCATCTGCACCAAGCGAAGTTGGGTAAACAAAAACAAAAGGGGCCACCCTAAATTGGCAGCGAATGATGTACTGCAATGGGGGGTGGCCCTCAACCCCCCCACCCCAAATGGAGGCCCCCACCTCATGCAACCCTCCCTGGGGGCAGATGGGGGGGGCACCTCATGCAATCCTCCCTGGGGGCTGACATCTGCTCCTAGGAAGGGGCATCTGACCCGAGGGAGGGATGCATGAGGTGGGCCCCCCCTATCTGCCCCCAGGGAGGGTTGCATGAGGTGGGGGCCTCCATTTGGGGTGGGGGGGTTGAGGGCCACCCCCCATGTCGCCACTACGGCAGGAAGCAGTCCCGCCAAACGTGTAGCCTCCTGCGTCGGGCCATGGAGAGGATCTGCTGCATACAGTTCGGTGTAAAATTGGGTCTGCAGGTCCAGTTTAGCTGATTCCCCCTCATGTAGTTGGCTCTGTGGGTCTTTCAACCCCCGAATGGTTGTACCGTTCCTCTGGGCCTGAAGTTTATAAGCCAATATTCGGGAAGCCTTATTCGAGATGTTGTAATGTTTCGTCCCGAGTAGCTTATGATGTCATCTGCACACAAGACTTTCAATTCCGCCCTCGACACCTATAGCTGTCTATACGTCCTCCTTGCCCCATCCAACTTGTATTGGGATGCCTAATCCTTAACTAAACCTTCAGCCTGTACCCGTTGTGAGGACCCTTTTCCGAGCTGAAGCCAAACGGATCAATTCCCCTCTCAGCGGTGGCTTTAGCACCTCCCACTCCCCGGACAATGTCACCTCCCCTGTAAGGTTCTCCTGGAAATATGGGGTTATACTCTCTGTGATGGTGGTACATATTGCCTGATCAGCTAACAAGGAATCATTCAGCTTCCCTCCCAGAGATTTCATACCTCCCAGCCTGTATCAGTCGAGCTTTATGGTTATGGGGGCATGGTCAGATACCAGTGCTCCTTCTATGGTCGCAGAAGATGTTCCTGAGAGTAGGGGACCAAAAAAATACATAAAATAAAAATTCGACCCTAGAGTAGCTTCGGTGGACATATGAGAAGGGCATGTAGTCTCGCTGCTGGGGGTGCAAGCGTCTCCATACATCCACTAATCCCAAGTCCCCTACAGCTTTTTTGAGTGAAACCGCTTTAGCCACCTACGTGGGGGGGGGGTCATTGGGCCCGTTCTGTCCACCATCCCCTCCAGAACCACATTAAAGCCCCTTTCCCTCCCCCAATCACCAGTTCCCCCCCTTTGAAATTGCGCAATGCATGGGAATAGGGGAGTGTAAAACTAATGTTGGTGTTGGTTAGGGCCATAAATTTAAACTAAGGTTAGATCCCTGTCCGCAGCTCGCAGTGTCAACCCAAAGTATCTGCCCAAAGGGTCCTTTAGTACCTTACCTGTTCAAAGTGAAGGAAACCAGCTATGAGAATCACAACCCCACCCCCTTTTCTGGGTGGAAGACGCAAAATATCGGTGGGGAAACCAACAGGATTTTAGGACAGGCCAATCTCACTGCACCAGGTGAGTCTCCCGAATCAGGGCTATATCTACTTTCAGATCAGCTAGCTTAGACCGCACACTTTCTTTTCCTTGGTGAATTTAGCCCCTGAACATTTACACATCCGCCATCTCCCTAAAACCCTATATTTGAGGCTGATGGCCCCTGCACCAAAGCCCTTCCCTGCACCTGTCCCCATTTCCATGAATTTCCCCGATTGCCCCGGCCATCTAACCACAACCGACCTCAGTTTGTCACCATGTCCATTCACTGAATAGTCTTCTGCTGAGTTGCACCATACCCAAAAAAGAAAGAAAACCAAAAACCAAGACAAAATACCTCAGAACCACAACAACCCCATACAGGGTGATCATCAGGCCCGTTGCCGGATATAGGGTGTAAACTCCTAGTGCCCAGATAGTCGCCTAAGAACATTTTACAACCAGCTAATCACAGCCAGTGCACCTCCATAACCGTCTCTTCCCCTTAGCATCTGAGCGCTGTGCTGTTTCCCAATTGGCCAGAACGCCCATTCATCCAGGGTGCAGTCTCAAGTTGGTGCCTCCATGTTCGAGCTCAACTTCCGTCTGTCCATTGAAGGCCTGCAACGTTCCTTCCTCCTACTTTTCCTCGATTGGGACTGGGTCCAAGTGGACGTCGAGGGACCGTGGGAGCTGTTGTCTGGAAAATGCAGGTCTACTTCCTGTATCTTGAGAGTCTCAACCGTTGCTCGGAGGGAGGTGAATGGATGTTGGATACCATCCACCTGAAACATGATGCGGAAGGGGTACCCCCCACCTGTAGCGAATCACCTCATCCTCCAGCCAGTTGGTCAACGGCCTCCTGAGCCTCCGCCTTTGGATTGTCCCTTGAGAGAGGTCCTGGAACAGTTGAAGTGATGCCCCCTTGTACTCGACACTGCGTTGTTCCCTAGTTTTTTGAAAGATCAGACATCCGAGAGGCGATTCTGTTGTGTGTACACCCTGTGGGTGCAGTCCATCGTAAGGATGACTTCCGCATCCCCCAGTATCTCTTGGAACAGAACAACCCCTTGATGTAGTCCTCCAGCTCATGGTCCTTAATCTCCCTGGGCATCCCTCTGACCCGTACATTGTTCCTTCAAGAGCAGTTTTCCATGTCCCCTTGCTTTTCTTCTGTGGCTTGACTATACGCCTCCAACGCCCCCCCACTCTGTTCCAGTTGGTCCTGCACATTTGTTTGGTCGCAGAAGGCCGTCTCTCCAGCTCACCCAGTTTAGCTTCATTTTGCAACATGTTGTGAGCTAGGTCTTGGAAGGAGCCCTTTAGTTTCTGCATTGTGGAGGCCATTTCCTTTTGTATGGACTGGAACAGGCGCAAAATGTCTCATCTTGTGGTGGGTTGCGTCTTGTCTTTCGTAGCTGGGGCAGTTCCGATGCCGTTTTAGTCTGTGGGAGCATCTCCCTAATAGACATAACTTATCTTTGGGTTTCCCCGACTTGATCCTATTCATGAGTGAGCAGGGGTGGAGGGGAGATTAAAAGGATTCAGTAGCAATCACACGTGCAAACAGCCACCTCTTCCAGCCCTTTCAGGGTTGAATTGACTCTCGCCTGCCTCAGCACCCCTAGCGCTGCTGCGTTGCTGCTTTCTGCCACTTCCACCACTGATCCAACCTGCTAAGTTCTCACTTCTCCCCTGCAAACACAGTGGGGACCCTTCTAGCCCGGTGGAAACAGGCTGGTCTCCTTGCTACGAATGCATTGCATTTCAATCTCCGGCCCCCTCCTCACCTGCGGGGTGATGCCATCTGCTAGAATTGCTTTGTCTGCGAATCCTTTGCATCTGGTGGGCTGGTCTATCATGCTGCAGACAGCTGGTAGAATGCTCTTTAGGGTGCCCTGCCCGCCCTACGGTCAGCACCTTGATCTATTTGCAAGCCGCGCCACCCGGTGCTTACTAGCTCCCACTGTTGGATCAGTGCCTTCTGGCAACCCCCACGGCTTCACTCCTGCGGCATTGAACCCTCCGGTTTTGCTATCTTCCCTCGGGTCTGCAAAGGTAGGAGGCTCAGTTTCCTCTGCTTTGTTGCCTTTGCAGTCGGTCACAAAGACCCAACCGGCCACCTTGCTGCCACACCTGTTCCTCCCTTCCTACTTAGAGATTTTTTGCCATCCGCGGTCTGGCTGCCGCCTCCCAGGAGGGGCGACGAACATGCTGCAGTACCGTCCTGCTCTCTGTGCTGTGATCGTGCCTCACTGCTCCTTAGGGGGGGGAAGGATCTCCTCACCTCTGCCCAAGGAGGGGGGGGGCTCTCCCACCAGTTCAGCTTCCTCCTAACAGACACGGCTGGCGTCAATCTTATGGTCAAAGCTGGGCTTGTTGCTCATAAGTATCCCGGGTATGACTGCCACGTCCCCTCCTCCACTCTCGTTGTTGCGGTCGCCATCGTGCCACTTCCTTGAGGCCGCTCTGCCGGGCCACGGATCTGTCTTCCCCACAGAGCTTCACTGCTTCAAACCTACTCGAGAATTCACCATCTAGTTCCTCACATGTTCATACATGTTCCCTTGATGTTTCACAGCTCAGCGGTGCACATTAAGGGCTGATTTTGCAGTTTGTGTGACTCAGGGCTACAGGAGCCAACTGGCTCACACCTCCATCAGCCTCCAGCCAGGCCACGCGCCCCTGCCTCTATTCCACTCTTAAAGCCCATTTTGTTGGCAGACTTCACATTTGTGCACTTATTTGACAGTTCACACCTTGGTTAATGCACGTCCCACTTTCAATCGAAGTTGGTTGAAACTTTGGTTAGTGAGTGCCAGGAAGATTTGCTGCTGAATGGCTTTGAGACATACTACGCCAAAAGCTCAGGGTTTGTGTGCCAAGACAAGGGGCGAGTGAATCCTGACCAACGCAGGCATTCGACCACGCTTCAGCCCCTCAAAGCTGGGGTTGGCTTGCCAGTTCCCTCCCAGCAACAACGAGAAAGCTAGTAGGGTTTTTGCGACACTGGCGACATAATTGGCAACAGGAACTCGAGAGGTCACAACTCCTTTTTGAACTCTGACATCACTGTACTGTTGAAGGTTGCCAATATAATTTTTCTTCAAGAAAGTTGGCTTAAGCAGTCCCCTGTTTTTGATGGATATTTGATCATTTGGAAAAATGCAACAAAAGACTTAAAAGGGTGATCAGTGGGAGGGCTTATAATTGCTGCGAGAATTAGGAGTTCAAGCATGACATAAAAACCGGCTCAGATGACCTACTGATAACAAAAGGTGGCAGATAAGATAAACTGTCATCCAGTTTATACTCTCCTGATTAACATTTATTATAATCCTCTTACGGGGGATTTCGAGAGAATGGCGAATGAGGTGGAGAATGTCCTATTCGAATGGCAAACAAAGGAGGGGAGGTCCGATCGTCATGGGGGGTGATTTCAATTGCAAATGTTTGGTGTCTCCAGCTGAGTTTGAAGAGCTGGAAGGGTTTGATTCTGGTGGGGAGTGGGTTGTAACTTTCAGAAGAGTCAATTGTGGGAGGGAGTGGTCGCAATTCCTGTCTAGAATGGCTTTCATTCAGTCTAATCGTTTAGGGCATGCCCAGTTAAAAGATGAGCCCACATGGAGCAGTGCTATTACTTCATCAACAATTGACTACATTTTCATTAAAAACATAGATCTGGCAAGGCTGAAATTTGAGCGACCACTCAATCCTCCTATTGACCCTATTGTCAGGAGCTTCGCGGAATGAGGCGAGTCCATGGGTAGTAGAAACCTGGTCATATTAGGAGTGAAGGGCAGATTGGTCCAGCTTAGTCAAAATGCCGAGAATTAAGAGGCTGGCTAGTTGGTGGTATGGCCTAACCTCCGGAGACTGGAGGGAGGCAGCCTCTCTGGCATTTTTCCCTGACCTGCTAACCAAACTGGGAAGAGGCGGGAAGGAGGCTCAGGTGTGTCTAGATAACTGCTGAATGACAATGACACACTTTCAACAGGGAGGTGGTTGAGAGAAGAAGTCTGTTGAAACTCGGAATTGGGTTGGCAGGTAAGTGCAATCTGAAGACCAGGGACGAGAAGAGTATTGCAATAAAATCCCTTATGCAGAAGTATAGACTTTGGATTAGACACCATAATACACAGAAATATGTGCACAAGAATCAGGAGTTAATCTCATTTAGTCAAAAGATGCACAAGCCATATGGTGGCCACTACAAAAAAAAGGAGCCTACTACAATCATCTGCACAGGCTTCGAGTGTCTCGGAGGAGGAGTGGGTAAAGCTTCTCCAGAATAAGTAGCAGGGGCATTGAGACGCCAAGTCCAGAAGGGGCTTTCATGGGGAAGGCTGTAATCTGGGACTGCCAATTCGACAGAGGATGTAGATTTAGTGACAAATAATCCAAACAACTCTCGAGCCAGTGGCCCAGGCGGGGTGACAAATAGGGTTCTGAAAAACAATCCCAGTCTCTGGGCTGACATCTTGAGTAACCATTTCGAGCAAATAGCTAGGACAGGAACCTGCCCCAACTCGTCGCGTAACTCCATAGTGATCCCTATATACAAAATGGGAGATAGGAGTCTAGCCAAGAACTATCGCCCCATATCCCTCTTAGGCACGACATCCAAGGTCTTTGCCACAATGATACGGTGAGAGCTGAGAAATAGGGCAGGGACATCAAATCGACTTCACCCACTACAAACAGGGTTCAGGAGGAGAGTCAGCACGGCACAGAGTGGAATTACTCTTCACACCTGCCTTTCCGAAATCGATGGCAGCGCACTGAAAAATCTGTATGTAGCTGCCAATGATTTATCCGCGGCCTTTGACAATGTGGATCTTTCGCGCCTCTGGAAGAAGTTAGCAAGCAAGGGCATTACACCCCTGCAGGTTTTCAGCAATGCCCGACAGGAATAATGAACTACCCGTCACAGAATCACCAAACAGTAAACCTTGCCAAATCATATTTTATGACTTGGCAGTAAGAGGAATAAAACACTAAACTACACATGGAAAATAAATGATGCAGCTATCGAAAAGGTAGACTACATACAGTACCTGGGCTATTTGGGAGTGGGAGCGTGTCTCCCATTATTAAAGGCAGTTAAAAATAGCCTGTGTGCATTTTCCCTCCTACTCCTAATTGAGTTCCACAGGGCAAAAACATCTGCAATCGTCTTGTACGGCTGTGAATTAACGAACATCAAGAGCAGGAGGTTCTTCGTTATTATGGAAGGCAGGATTTTGAAGAGAGTCCTGGGTCTCCCACTGTCAGTGCCGGTGAGTGCCATCAGATTAGAATTGGGCCTGTGGTGGGCTCAGTTGATGAAACATAGTCTCTCTCCCTTTTTATCAAATTGTCAAGAGCAGAGAAATCATATTGATTACTACCTGTACATTATGATGGAAGGTGGGCAATTCACGGAGCACCTAGAACTCTTTGGGCCGGTATCTGAAGAGATTCCGAAAAGGACGGTAAAAATATGGGACATTACAATTTTAATTGACCTAGATCTTGCGTGTCTGCTGTAAAGTGGGCAAGAATGATTGTACCTACCCACTAGGGAGTTTACATTGTATTTTAAAAAATTCTGCTCAGCTAAATTTAGAGATGAATACCTGAAATTTAGAATTAACCGCTTACCGACACTAGAGGTAATGGGCCCAAACTGGGGATTCCCATGGAATTATGGATTTGCAGATTGTGTGGAGAGGAAATGGAGTCACTGAAGTATCTGGTTTTGTTCTGCCCTAGGCTGTTGGGAAGGAGGATTACAACCTTTGGACCATTTATCAATTCCCCGGCTGAGATAATATCTACTGACCTATGGCATAGACACATGTCGACCTCCCACCTATCACTTATGTCAGCACTGGTAAAATTCCTCGTGCTCATTTTTGATAGGATTCAGGAGTTGATGTGTGGAGCTCAGCTTGAGCTCGAGAAGCTCTCCTGAAACTAGATAGAGTGGTTTCCAAATGTAAGAAGGGGGGCGCAAATTGTATCGGCTGACCGGCTGTTCTGAGCAGGATGTAATATATTGACCTACTGCATTCTTATTTTGTTTCCTTCTTTACTTGTTGTTATTCCTGTCTACATTCGCAGTTATTTGTGTATGTGTTAAAACATTTTAATTTTGAAAGTATCATTTTTGAGTCCGTCTCTCTTGATACCCTGCCTGTCTCCGTCTCCGTTTACTTATTTATTGTGCATTTGTAAGGTACTTCTACATCAAGAAAATGTGTTTCAAAGCGCCAAAACGACACTGCTTCTGTAAGTGTTGGAACACAAAGCGCAGACGTTTCTACTACACTGCTCCACACGGCATTGCGAGCCGTAGCTCTTGCCGTACCGCTTCCTGGAGGAGGCGTGTCTTCAGCGCTCCACGTGACCAAGCATGTGACTAGCCCACGGGCTTTTAATCAGTCTGGAAGCGCCCGAGCGGCGCATTGTTGTGCTTCTGTAAGTGTTGGAACACGAAGCGCAGACGTTTCTACTACACTGCTGCACACGGCATTGCGAGCCGTAGCTCTTGCCGTACCGCTTCCTGGAGGAGGCGTGTCTTCAGCGCTCCACGTGACCAAGCACGTGACTAGCCCACGGGCTTTTAATCAGTCTGGAAGCACCCTCGCGGCGTTAAGCCCGGAGGAGTAAAGCCCAGCTGCAGTTGTGCGGCTGTTTTGCGGATGGTGGCGAGGTGACTTTTTATTGACTGGTAGTTTCTGATGATCTTTATTTCCTAACCATTGTCAAGCTTTTACTTTAATTGTTTTTAGACCATCTCCCTTGTATGTCACAATATTGTGTTTTAATAGGCGTAATATATTAACTGTTGCTTTGTCCTTAAATGTTCACCTTGAAGACAGGTATGCCCTCTGATAGTACTAGAGACTCTATGGTGCATCGGTCTAGTGAAATGCAGGGTTCATGGGTTCAAGTATCCCCCCCCCTTCAAACTCCTTCTAATAAGAATATTCCAAAAACACAGGAGAAGCCCAAAAGTGGCACACGGGTGTCAAGAAAAAATATTATCTTGACACCAATTAGTAATAGCCCTAGCCAGAACGACATACGTAAATTTTATGAAAAAGTACAAAGTGGTTGAATGAGCCGATGAACCTGTCTCTTCCGGTGGCCAAAACCGCAAAACTGGGTATACCTAAGTCAGTTTTAACTGATGTGAACCCATCTATAAATCAATTAAATAGTGTTATTACTGCTTCCACCCTAAGTACTACCATCTCAGATCAGACGCTATTAACTGCATTGCATTCCCCTACAAGAAATCGTAAACCTATTCAAACCTTTGCTACAGTTTTAGAAGAATCAATGCAAGAGAGTGAAGACCCATTAAACTCAAATCTCATTGCAGTACAAGAAACATCAACTTTGAATGATTCGGTTGCTTCTGTAATCATTGAAACTGTGGGACATGTTAGTCCCATTAAATCCCCTTTGCCCTCTCACTCTGATCCCATTGACTGCAGGGATTTAGAAAGCTCGAGGGCTTCAATTAGGACCGATTATGCCCAACCTTGCTCCATGGACTCAACTAGAGAGGAGGAGGTGTCCTTTTTACAACCAACACCTCGTCGCTGTCTAGCAACTGATAGGGAAAAACTAAGCAGTCCAGTAGCTGCAAATCCGGCCCTTTTAGAGGTCACCCTGGGGGCAATTAATACCACTATATATAGCCTATTTAAGCTTTTTGATTCTTTGGAGCAGAAAATAATTGCTCAAACAAATAAGCTAAACAACATCAGTGAATGGATGAAAGATAGTACAGTGAAATCCAATATAAGTCTTTCTCTAGAAAACCTGGAGCAAAGAGTTTCTCTTCTTGAAACATATGTCTCATCTCAGCAAGTTTTGCTCGAAAATCCTGGTGCGTCTATTATGCACCGCATTCGCACTTTGGAAGCCCCCAGCGTAGTACCAGTGAGCTTAACCTCTGCACTACCAACATTCTCTAATGTTATTCGTCCATCGAGTGTGCGGAAGATGCCAGGACTGCAAAAAATAATGAGTCTTGGATCAGCGTAGACTCTCCAGCTAAGAATGCTGTTCAACATACTGATAATTTCAACTCACACGGCTTTCCCAAGCCTAATCTTCAAAGGAATGGTCGTACGGCGGCGAGTAATAAAAAACCAAAAGCTGCAGCCACTAAGATTGGCGCTAAAAAACAGCTTCAAAAGCGTCCCCTGACAGAAGCTCAAAAAAGCAATTCTTTTATCCCGATCATATCTATAGATAGTGGTGCTGATATTATACAGTCTGAATCAGACACTAGCCCGAGTGTACCCTCGGTAATTAAAGCTACGGCAGATATTTCCTCAATTCCACAAGTGGCCCCTAAGGAGGCTTTAATCCCGCCCGTGGAATATGATCCCCTGAATGAGTTGGTAAATTTATTGTTAACATCCCCCGACAAGATACAACCTTCGCCTGCTGTGCAGACGACTCTATCCGTACATCCACAACCAACTTTAAGTGGGGAAGTCAAGCATGTTAAAACAGTTGTCCCATTAGCAGGTAGTATCGATCGTTTAACCTCATTAAGAGCTGCGGTAGATTCTTACTTATTAAAAAGAATCACAGAGGCCCTGCCAGAAATTTCAAGTGGTAGGGCGCCTCCTTCTCGGATCCATAAGCCACATAATGAGAGTGTCATCGAAGTACCTTCTTGTAACAATAGATCTGGTACTAGTCTAAATCAGAATCCACTTCCAGGAAATAATTGTTGTAAACAAGATATCGTAAAAGAAAACATTAGAAAGAACTCAGAAATTGGCAAAGCCATTAACAAACATCACACGGATGATGTTAGCACTGCATTGTCAAAGAAGTTCAACTTGTTTCATACCCTAATTTTGAAGTGTCGAGATGGGTCTTATCCAAAATATGACTTATGTCGTGCTAGTGTCCCCAATATCTTTGGAGATATTGAAGGTTTGGATGCCATTTCTTCTACTGATATAAATCAAATAGAGTTTTTGTGCGATAAGAATCTCTCCGTAGTAAGATTGTGGATTAAATCTGGAATAGTCCGCAATACTCTTTGGAATGCAAGAATGGAACTATTTAATCTTGGCTTCTTATTAGCTCAAGACCCAGCACGCCAACTCTTTAATGAGTCAAGCAATAAAGAAGCTTCAAAATTTAAACCACAATCAGTATGTGGTTGTAACTTCTGTACCAATGACTCACATATAGGCGTGTCGGCTTCTGTCAATCATAACTCATAACCACTAATAAATCCTCCTCTTATTGAAATTTTACTAGCTTGCTGGAATACCCGAGGTCACTCCCATTTGCAATGGACATTAAATAATCAATTGAACACATATGACATTGTAGCACTACAAGAAACATGGTTATTAAAGCCGCCCATCTGGGATGACCACGAGATCAGTCTCCTTCCAGCTGAACATAGAGGCAAAGGTAGACCCACTGCCGGTCTATTAGTTGCGGTGAAAGTAAGCAAGGGTTATAAAATCTTCCCCTGGCAAGCGCCAAATAAATACATACAATTGGTCAAGATTTGCTTTCAGACACAGACATATGCCCTTATTAATGTGTACAGAAACCCCGTAGGCATCACTGATGAAAGTTTTTACACAGCCCTGTCGTCTCTCTTTGAACTGATCTCTATTCAGGGCAATATATCTGGAATTCTTGTAATGGGTGATCTAAACTTTTCATGTGTCGAGCATAATTCAAGGAGCAAAAATCACAATGGAGCAAGATGGATGTCTTTTATGAAAGATCTAGACTTAAAAATTGCAAATGGCACAATTATAGGAGATATCCCCTCAATGAACACCTGGGAGCAAGGTAACTCAAAATCTACAATTGATTATGTTTTTATATCTAACAATATCTTCATGAATGCCTCTAAATTTGTCGTTGTAAAACAGACAACCAGTGATCACCATCTTTTAGCTTTATCTTGGTCAGTCCCAACGACAGATTGCCTAAAAAACGCACGTTATTATAAACAAATCTTGGCAGTAAATAATGGCAAAAATCGATTTAAGTGGTCCACAAATAAATTGTTGGCTTTGAACGAAGCAATTTCATTAAACAATCAAAGAGCACAAGGGGTTACATCCTATATAGATGTTTTAAGTACTTTTGCAAATATCCAGCCTGCTCACAACAGGCCGCCGAGAAGCCATGTTCATGGGTTTGATCTGGCTCTCTGTGAGAGAAAGAAAGCCTATCGCAAAGAGATCAGAAAACTTCGAAAATTACCATCAATTGAACAGACCAAAGCGGTCAGGGCTGCCAAAACAAAATATCGAAATTGGACACGGTCAAGGAAAGCCGCACTATACCAACTAGATAGTGAAAGGTTTTTACAAATATGTTGTAATAAAAACTCTGGTTTGATCTGGGAACTGCTGAATAAATGTAGCACAGCACCACAAGCGTACTTTCAACTCAATGGTGTTCCTGAATCTGTGTGGCTTAAACATTTCTCCACACTATATGACGATCCTAAAATGAGTAGCTATATTTACAATGGCAGTTCTGCAAGAAGTTGGGAGCTGCAATGCACTGAAAATATCATCCAGACCCTCATTAAAACAGCATCCTCGTCAAGAGCAGCAGGCCCTGACGGACTTACAAACTGGATGTTTAAACAAAACATAAATGAATGGGCTCTCATCCTTAGCAATGCATTTCATCACATTTTGCAAACCAAATGCTTACCAGACTCTTGGCGCTCGTCCGTGATTATCCCGATTTATAAAAAGGGTGATCGCATGGACGCCAAAAGTTATCGTCGATAGCGTTATTGGACGCTCCTGGGAAGTTGTTCACCAAGTTGGTATGAAGAGATTTCAATCTCTGGTCATCTATAGCCTGTCAACGTGATCCAGCACAAACTGGTTTTGTGGCTGGTCTGGGTACTAGTGTTAATTTACTCACTTTAAATGCTATTCGACAACAAGCCCAGTGCAAGAGACAGCCTAGATACTTTGCATTTGTGGATCTACATTCCGCCTTTGATTCGGTTTCAAGACCTAAACTTATTAACAAGTTAATCAAGGCGGAGTGCCCCTCCACTCTTATAGACATCATTTTTGCATTGCATTCCAAAACTAAGATCTTTGTAAGATTAAATGCTGAAGGTCTTTTATCATCCCCTGTTCATACGTATAGAGGGTTAAAGCAGGGATGTAGCTTAGCGTCAGCCTTGTTCAACTTCTTTATCAATGATGTTCGCTGGATCTTTACTAAAATAGCGGCTGACGCTCCAAAGCTAAATGGTGTCAAAATTAGTGCATTATGGTATGCAGATGATCTTGTGCTTGTGTCAAAAACATCTAGTGGCCTACGCAATCTTCTGTCAGCACTTTGCAGCTATTTTAAAGAAAATGAATTAATTGTAAATACTGCCAAAACACAGATTGTCACGTTCATCCCTAAAGGTTTATGCAAGCATTTGTTAGAATGGCAAATTGAGAGAATTCCCACAAAGATAGTTCCAAATTATGTTTATTTGGGTGTTATTTTTGACGGTTGCCCCACATTAGATTCACAGTTGAATAAAATTAAACAGAAGCCAACTATGGCAATTTGTCAAACTCGAATAATTGTATCCAAGTATGGTAAATTCTCACTCAAAGCAGCCCTTCTATTTTGGAATCAAAATGTTGTCCCAACTATTCTTTATGGTTTGGAAACGCAAATCCTACCAACTGGATTTCTTAATCAATTAGAATCCAAATTTTGGCGAGCCATTCTGCATTTACCGCAATGTATTCCTGGGGTGATGATGCGATATGAACTGGGCTTAATTTCATTAATTGCCCAACATAATTGGCGCTTATGCCCATTATTTCGTAAATGTTTGCTTTCAACACAAGATAACTCTGCCTTGTCATCTATCTCCAAATACATACTAAACTCAGCAGAAATGTTCCCGAAACAGTGGTCCTCAAATGTTCTCTCTATCATGGTAAAGGCTGATATTTCATTGAGCCTTTTATTAGATCATCCAGAGAGAGCAAAGAAGAAAGTCCACATGATGGACTGGATTGAGACCCGAGAAAAGTGTTTAACTTACGAAGATTTTGATTCTGCAATATTTGGACCTAAATCCTATAAAGACACTGCCTCGTACTTGTGCTTGGCTCCCTCCTCTGCTATTAGATCGGATATCCTGAGGTTGCGGTTTAATATCTGGCCCACTAGGGAAGTTAAACTAAGAAGGAGACAAATTACACCAGACCTCAATTGGTGCAGGTTTTGTCAAGATATAGCAATTGTTGAAACCTTGCAACATTTATTATTGGAGTGTACAGCCCCTAAACTTTTGAGTTTAAGAAACATTCACTTTGCCAAATATTTTGCGTATTTTGCACAAATAGACCCATGCAACAGATGGGTCGCTCTGGCTGCAACTGAATGTATGGGCATAAGGATTGCTACCATTAATTTTTAAAAATCCCTAAACATGGAATGACTGATATACATTATATTAAATTAAATGTCAACACTCTTAAAATGTGAAATTTCGATTTGGAAGATGGTTGTAATTGTAAATGTTTGTTTAATTGACTTATTGTTATTGTTCTTATTTATGAAAGAATGGATTTTTGTAATATGTATAAATTGAAAAAGTTGTTGTAATTGCAACTATATTCAATAAATAAAAAAAAAATTTTAAAAAACGACAAATGGTAGGGAACAAGGGAACAGACCAAGACAATGAATGAAATAACAATAATGAGTGAAAGGCAGAGGCGGTCCTACTAGGCCTCGTGAACATTCGGAACATGCAAGTTGGTAACAAAGTTCTAACAGTTCTTTGTAACATCCACTGAACAATAGAAAGTTCCAATACTTCAAAATAGAATGTTCTTTCTCCTTTTCGATTAGGAATGAATCTCAAAATAATCTTCTCCACAAGGTAACACACATTGTCTTTGTCAGGATGATTTTTGCCACAACTGAATGGTTTCAAGAAATGTAACTCCTCCAGAGCAGGATTACACAATTCTTCTTTCAACATCATAAACGATATGTTATGTTACTTGGCATTTATTTAGCGCCTTATGTATCATTGGTGTGATCTCAAAGTGCTGGTAGGTTGAATGCCCTCGGGAACCGTAGTTCAAGTCAGTACAGAGAGAAAGTCATAAGGTGCATGTGTGCACTGGATGTGTGCAGCCGGTGTGGCAGTTGCACGATAGCTGCTTCTTAGCGGTAGGTGTAGTGGGTGGGAGGTCAGGTGTGTGTGTTCCTTCTGGAAGGATGACGCCCAGACTGATTTGTGGCTGTGTTAGGCCCGGCGAGACGCGTAAGCTAGCAGTGTGTGCTCAGCTTGCTGTGTTTAATTAGGATGATGAGGAGTATGTGGCGGGTGTTAGTATGAGAACAGCTATACCGAATGTGTCACAGTATCCCTGTGTTCTAGTCGAGTGTTGGTGTATAGGAGAGAGTAAGCGTGGTAGTGTAATATGGTGGTTATCAGTTAGGCGCTTGAGATTGAGCACTCCATCTGTACCATCTATTCTATCCGTTTTGTTTACTCTGTCCGTTCGTTCTACTTCGT
Organism: Ambystoma mexicanum; assembly: GCF_040938575.1. Taxonomy (NCBI): domain Eukaryota; kingdom Metazoa; phylum Chordata; class Amphibia; order Caudata; family Ambystomatidae; genus Ambystoma; species Ambystoma mexicanum. Next base: position 1,144,272,799 of record NC_090924.1, read on the forward strand.
CTGTTCATCCATTTCGTCTGTTTTATCCATTTAATCTATTAATCCTTCCATCCACCCAATCCATCGTCCACATAGTTTATTCCATCCATTCCATAGACCCATTTCATACTTCCCATCCGTTTAATGTGCTCAATCTGTTTCATCCTTCCTATTCATTCGATCAACTCTGTGTGTTCCACCCATTCCATCAGTTCCATCCACTCAATCCGTACTATATATATATACACATACATACACTTTGTCAACTACTACCTAATCTATTCTCATGCCAGGCCTACTACTTCAAAGATTCGCCATCCGGGTATACTCCCCTGCCTAAACAATTCTTGAACATTAGAACATGCTTCAGTGTTATCCTTTAACTTGAACAACTTGGCAACCACTTCGCAAAGTTCTTTAGTTAGCAGTATTAAACTTAACCTTTCAGGGAAATAAGATTCACTTTTGTGCTATTTAGGATTCCTCTGCAAATTATGCTTCTCTCCCTGTGAATAACTTTCTTCAGATGGGCAGCCTCTTGTTTATCCACTGCACCAGTAACCAAGTATCGACAAGGATACATATTTGTTCTGCTTCTTTCTTAGCTTTGGCAATGTGTGTTTATATTAGCTGTTAGATAGTTCATCAAACATGAATAACAGACTTCACCCCCTGGGGTCTTCTATTACCCCCTCGTCTTTGGCAATATCTGTTGTATTGCTTAGGTTTCGGCCTCTCTTTATTTAGTTTGTTTATTGTGCATTTGTTAGGCACTTCTACAACAAGTAAATTGTGTTTCAAAGTGCCCACAGGACAATAGGGAGGGAACATGGGATTAAAAACGATATATACATGGAGGATAAAAGACGAACCAACTAGGCCTTGCGAGTATTCAGAACGTGCAAGTGCACAGAGGAAGTGGGGGGGGGGGTAAGTGCTGGAAGCGCCCGTGGGTGCTGAGGCAAGTGCTTTGTGTAGGCAGAAACTGAGGTGATTGGGATTGGCATGCCAGGACCACAAAGGACACAACCCATGGTCACCAATCACAGTGACTGAGATGAACAGAGGAGGGTAGGAGGAGGTGAAAAGCTAAGTCTTGAGGAGCTTCCGGAATTTGAGGTGGTCCGGCTCAAGAGGAAGGGGGAGGCGGATCCATAAGAGGGAGCCAACTGAAGAAGGGGGATCAGCCTCTGGCCCTCTGTTTAGCAAAACATTTTACACACAGAGTTGGTGCCAGAGGAACAGAGATCCAGAGGGAGTGTATTTAGTAAGAGCAAGTTGTAGATAACAAGGTCCCCGGCCCCAGACTGCTTTGTGGATGATGCAGAGAGATTTGAATTGAATCCATGCAGCAATCAGGAGCCAGTGAGGAGTTATTAGGGCAGGAGAGATGCAGTTCCTGGGCTTGAGTATAAGGATAAGTCTTACTGCACTATTCTGGTTTAGCTGGAGGGGACGTAAAAAGGAAGAGGGTAGATTCAAGAGAAGGCTGTTGCAATAATCAAGCCTTCAGAGAACTAGGGCTCGAGTAAAATTAAGCTTCTGGGGAAAAGGGAGAATTCCTTTCAGAAGGAAGAGTTGAAAGTGGGACTTCTTGGCAACGTCCTGATTGTGAGGGAGGAATGAGAGATCAGAGTCAAACATGACTTCAAGGTGTCTGGCTTCAGATGAAGAAGGGGGTAGCCCATAGGGGATGGCCAGAGTGAGGGGAAGAAAGAGGGAACATGTCTCAAAAGGAAGGATCTCCATCTTGCTGGCATTGAGGCAGAGATCATTGGGCAGGACTGGATGGCAGATAGGCAGTCCGGGATGATGGAAGAGATGAGAGGATCAGCAGGGAGTTTGAAGAAAAGTTGTGTCATCTTCGTAACACTGGAAGTTAGGGGAGAAGATGGCTATGCAGAGTGCCAGTGGAGCAAGGTACGTGTTTAAGAGCCACAGGGAGAGGTTGGAGCCCCAAGGGACACCGCAGGTGGAGAAAGAAGTAGGGGAGGAGAAGGTGCCCAGAATAACCTGGGAAGGGCGGTCACTTGGGAAGGTCAGCCAGCCCAGGGCCCGCTTCGAGATGCTATCATGGAGCCGTCTTATGAGGATGGAGTGGTTGACCGTGTCAAAGGCAGAGGAGTGATCAAGTAGATTGAAGACAGCTAAGGGGTTAGAGTGCAGAGATGTGTAAAGTACTTTGCGTGTGTTCAGAAGAGCGGTTTCCGTGGCTCTGGCTACTCGGAATCTTGATGGTCGTGGAGACCGCCAACAAGTTCAGTATGAGAAGTGAGTTGAGGAAGGCCAGTTTCTCCAGGAGTTTCCCCAAGGTAGGGGGCGATAGAGATGGGGCAGCAGTTGGCTGTGCAAGTGGGGTCTGCTGAAGGTTTTTTCAGGAGAGGGCGCACAATGGAGTGCTTGAGAGAGGAAGCGAAAGATCCAGTCGCAAAGGAGTGATTGCAGAAGTGCAGGGGCAAGAGAGCCAATGTTGTCCTTAATGGTTCTGGAGGAGCAGGGGGAAACCGGTTTGGAGGAGACCTTCATAGGACAGACAACTCTGGTGACCTCATCAGGTGTGACAGGGGAGAATGGAGAGAGGAGGATGGAAGGCCATTGGCGGCAAGGGGCTGAAAGAGGGGTCGGGGTGGAGGGGGGCAAGGGTGCTAAAAATGTTGTAGTGAAGCAAGTAGCCAATGCATTGCAGAGAGTTGGGGAGGGGGTGAGCAGGAGACTGGATAGGTTGGTTAGTTCCCTGCAGATTTTAAAGAGTTCAGCCAAGTTGTTGGATGCACCATAGACCCACGCCTGGATGTAGGCTCTTTTCTTGGCGCGGACAGAAAATCTGTATTGCCTTTGGAGCAGTTGACCGGCCGGTTTGTCAGATTGTGAGCTAGATGTTTGCCAGTTTTGTACTTGTGTTTCAGGGCTGCTAGTTCCGAGTCGTACCAGGTGTTATGCTTAGAGGCAGGTTTCAGGCGGATCCTCATGCCTGGGGCAAGAACGTCCAGGGTGTTGGTAATGGCCAGATGGAGGTTGCTGAGAGCAGAGTCAGTGGTGAAATCTGGAGTTGGGGGAGGAAGGGATCAAGGCAGCAGCTGGCACTTGTTTCATTGGATGGATGTTCATGAACGAGATTGGCAGGGCTTGAGGAGAGGATCCAGAGTGTGTCCAGCTGAGTGGGTTGGACCAAAGGCAGAATTGAGAGTGATAGTGAAGTGATGAGGTCATATAAGAGTGGATGCTATGATGGAGGAGTCCAGACGGATGATGAAATCTCCCATGAGGAGTTTAGAGGTGGTTGAGAGGAGTAGAAGTCTGTCCATTCAGAGAGGAACAGAGTGGTAGAGCCAGGGGGCCTGTAGATAGTGGCAGTGGTAAAAGAGGAGGACGGGGAGATAACCAGCTTACAGACCTGGCTCTTAAAGCAGGAATAAGGCTGGGTGGGTATGAGGGAGGAAGGAACCCACTCATGGAAAATCAAGGCAACTCCGCCACCAGCCCGTTTAGGCGGGGCTTGGAAATGATCTTGTAGCCATCAGGGAGAAGGGAGCCAAAAGCAGTAACTGAGTTGGCATTGCACCACGTCTCGGTAAGAGCAAGGAAGTTGAGGTCCAAGTCTTCAAGAATGAGGCAGATGTCAGCAGTGTGTTTGTTTGCCGAACGGGCATTGAGTGTGGCTAGATGGAGGAGGTCTCCGCCTTTGAAGGTTTTCCGAGGAGGGGTACCGGGGTGTGGTACATCAGACGGTGGGGAGAGTGGCAAGGGGAGAGGCAGATGTGGGAAGGAAGCTGATAAGGGCCGGCAGGCGCCAGTTGAAGAGGAGGAGGAGGTTGGGTTAAGGACCCTGAACCAAGATAGTGCTACTATGGTAGACATTAATGATACACCTTGATGTTGTGAGGCTCACCAAGAGGACTTCCCAGTTGGTGCCACCATTAATGGAAGAGGATGTGAAAGGAGAGAGAGTAGAGATGAGGAGTCCATAGATCCAGGGAGGCTATATGATATGATATTTATAAAGCGCCTATACACAAGTGTTTTAAAGAGCGACGAGGAAAGGGGGGGAAAACAGAGGGAAGACAAACAACGATCTTACTAGGCCAGGTGACATTGAGTGCAGGGGGGGCTGTGGAAGGGGAAAGTGTGAGGGGAAGTGCCGTACATAGGATAACAGTAAACAAAGAAAACACAACAAATAGGAAAAATAAATAAGTGCAGCCAGCTGGTGGCAGGTGCAAGGGTAAGTGTAGGCATCAGGTGTCAAGTGCTGGTAGGGGGCTGTAGAGATACAGAACCAGCCCCGGAGTGCAAAGGTTGCCAGGGGAGCAGTGCAGTTTCAGCCAGGAGTTCAGAAAGGGGAAAGGAGGAGAGAAAGCAAAGGCAAAGAGGAAGGTCTTGAGGTGCTTCTGGAACCGGAGATGGTTCTCCTCAATTTTCAGAGCAGCAGGGAGGCTGTTCCAGAGGGAGGCCCCAGCCGAAGAAAGAGACCTAGTACAAAGTTGTTGCTTGGAGAAGCGCCTGACCCCGAGGGAGTTGGAGGCGGATGAGCGAAGAGCTCGAGATAGAAGATACTTAGGAAGAGAGAATTGAAGGTATGGAGGCCCAAGGCCCAGAAGGGCTGCTGGACAATGCAGAGGGTTTTGAACTTAATCCTCGCAGCCACTGGGAACCAGTGCAGAGATTTCAGTCCTGGAGAGATACGATCCCTGGCTTGAGGCCAAGCAAGTCTCAGTCCTGTTCTGGATGAGTTGCAGAGGGCGGAGAGTAGAGGCAGGCAGATTTAGAAAGAGGCTGTTGAAGTAGTCCAGCCTAAAGAGAACCAGAGCTGGAGCTTCAGGGGAAGGAGAGGAAAGGAAGAATACCTCTGAGGAGGTATAGCTGGTAGTGTGACTTCTTAGAGATGTCAGACATGTGAGGAGAGAAGGAGAGTGTGGAGTCGAATAGGGCCCCAAGGTTTTTAGCCTCATAGGTGGGAGCAGGAAGAGGGCCAAGGGAGGCCGGCCAGGGACATCCAGAGTGTGCCCTGCAGAGTGAGTCGGGCCAGAGGTGAGAATAGAGAGTGAGAGAGGGTTGCAGAGGTCGCGAAAGAGTCCAGAGAAAGGACAGGAAGCATCCAGGTGGATGTTTGTTAAAGTCTCCAAGGAGGAGGAGGAGTTGAGTGGTCAAGACCAGGAGGGAAGAGGAGACGTCCGCCCACTCAGAGAGGAAGAAGGAGATCTGACCAGGTGGTCGATAGATGGTAGCCACCATAAGGGAATGGCTAGGAGAGAGAGAGCCTGCAGATGAGGCATTTGAAAGAGCAGTAGGCCTGCGTAGGAATGATGGAGGCAGGAATCCACTCAGGGAAGAAGATCAGGGCTACACCCCCTTCGCCAAGAGGATGTCGGTGAAGTCCTGTCTGGAAGTTGCACCCACATACGTGTCTGCGATGGATAGGCCAGGGTTGGCAGTCAGGATGTCTTTTTAGTGCTTTTATTCTTCCAGACTTTGTACGGGGGGGGGGCGCATGGAGGTACAGTCTACATGTGGAGGCTGCTTCATGGTTCGTGGGAGTGAGGTGCCCTCCAGTCCTCCCTGGTCTGGACAGTCTCAGACAGGGAACTTAGTAGTGGGCCTTATGGAAGGGGGCCGGCAAGCCTGCCAGCTTCTTGACTGGCCTATTTGGCCTGGCCCTAGCCAATAGGATCACAGTGGGGCTGGTGGGGAGGCCATCTTGGAGTGCTGCCCAGCAATCGAAAATGCAGCAGAACAGGACGACCACAGTGCTGCAGATGATTTGCAGCACACACCATTAACATGTAGATCATCAGCAATGTCAACGGGCCGAAAAAAGCGCATTTAAAATATTTCTAAAAAAAATGCTCTGTGGTCTGCAGGCAACCCAGCAATGGTGCTAACCTGCATATTACGTGAAAGAAAGCCTTCAGAGGGGCTCATTGCTTTGGCCTCGCAGCATGGAGGCAATAAGGTGATCTTGCTGGTCCCCCTGGGACTTGGCTTGGGTAATATTTGTAGGCATTAGCTTTCAATAATATTGCCTTCCCGGGTTGTTGGAAATTCCATAAACTCACATGCCCAATCTTACAGTCACTGGGTTCTCAATAGGACATTTCCACTGCATTTTAATAGTTCGGTATTCAAAATTATGGTTCACACTTCTTTCACTCATATGCGAGATAAACTAACTACGCGAGCGGCACTGAAGTGCTGCAGAGTCACTTCCACACTGAAATCACCGGGTAGGTTGCACGCCTCCAATCCTCTCCACGGTGACGGATATTCCACTGCGACCCAGCGAACACTTGTTCCGCCTTTGCTCACGCCACTTGCTGCTGGAGCCTTCCTGGCTCCTGTGTTCCTGGTGCACACCAGTCACCGAAGACCTCTCCATAGGGAAAACTTCCCTCACTGCTTTCACCTTCCACTGCACACCCTCTACAGATTGAGCCTTCAAAAGGAAAGCGTTCCCTCAACACACCTCCCGCTGCACGACATCTGCACCTGGGACATCTGGAGACACAGACCCTCTCCGGACCAGCCACAGTCTATGGCTTTCCAACAGTCTCAGCGTCTTCCTTCTCCAGTCCCAATCTCAGCTGCAAACACTGTTTGCACTGCTCCCTCTGCTCGTACTGCTCTCCTCCTGCTTTCCGTACAGTCGCCTCAGCTTCAGCTTCTCTCCATCATCTGCACCGGGAAGGGTCTTTTTAAGCCTCTCAGTCGCCCTCAGGTGTGGGTCATTCACATTCATTAGTTGACCACTCCTGCATTGTTCCTCTTCAGCCCTCTTCATCATCCCAGTACTTGGAGAATTACGGGACTTTAAGTTCCTAGCAACAAATTTAGTTATTCTAACAGTAAGCCATTAAAAGATTGGGGTTTCGGGGAAAGTTAAATGACGGTGGGGTGGTTTCCAATTCCTACTGACCTGTCGGTCCCTCCCTCCCTCCATGCAGTCCTCCCGCAGAACACCACCCTCAGGGTCATGAAGTGCCCGTCTTTCCCTGGCCACATGAGAAGGGCCCCAGGCCAGGTTTTCTGGGAATCATTGCCGATTCATCACAATACTCCAGTAATAGCATTTGGAGTGTCACAATGTGCTATACAGGCATTTAAGAATGCTTCCTTGGAATCAAAGCACGCTCTTGGGCCACTTTGCAGAGCATCTTTTATGGTTAGTTTAATGTGCTCAATCTGCCCATAGCATTGTTGTCAGGGTGCCCCCATTGTGTGTTGATCCCTTGTTGCTTCAGATAGTTATCCATTTATGTCAAAAACTGGATTCCAGTCAGCCACCGTTTGAGTCTATATACCCAGTCTGCTGTACCCCTCTCCGAAGAAAGAACTGGCTGCATTTGTGATGTTTTACATGCATTTTACCTGCATCTATTTGTAGGCATAATCAGTTAGGACTATGGTAAAGCTTTGGTCATGTCCCATATACCTCATCGGACAAATTAAGTAGGTTGCCACTCCCCCTCCCCCCCCCCAATACCCTCCAATACTTCCCCCTTCTCACTCTATATTTTGCAATACTGTTGTTCTGCTGGATAAGCATCAATTTTGTGGGAGACCGGGCCGTGTTTGATCAATGTGCTGGTCCATGTCAGGCAACCACTAACTTTTTCTTCTTCATAGGTGTCTTTCCCCAAGTGCCCTGCCTAAGCTTATTTACAGCCCCTCGAGCTGATGCCGGCCGCACCAATTTATTTATTCTCAGTGGTTTTCATATATGTGCAGCTCACTATCTTGCAAAAATGAATGTTATGTTGTGCGTTTCTCTAAGCTGTCTAGCTATTATTAACCAGGTTACTCACCGTAGTGACCACCTTACTCCTAGTCCATAGTCCCCTTTCCTCCATACTTATGGGACATCTCCCCATCCTGTGGGACGGGACCGGAGCACTTTGTAAAACGCATCCAACATTTTTTTTCAAAAATGTGTCCCTCTCATTCTTGCACGGGGCCCGGCACGCGGCCGTAACCCTTGGCTCCGCCCCACGCATCGCCCATCAGTCCTTTTCTATCGCCAGGTCAGAGACCTATTAGCAATAACAGAGGAACCTTATTAGAGGGGACGGCGGGCGGGCGTATAGAGGAAAGGGGACTATGGACCAGGAGTAAGGTGGTCACTACGGTGAGTAACCTAGTTATACTCCTACGTCCAGTCCCCTTTCCTCAATACTTATGGGAGATTCCCAAGCACCGCTAACAGGAACTACGGGTGGATGGAAATACCCCTTACTGATAAAGGTTCTTCAGCACAGCCTGACCAAACTGAGCATCAGCTCTTGAGCTCATGCCAAGATAATAATGCTTACAAAAAGCAGATAGGGAGGCCCAAGTAGCTGCCCTAGCGATGGACGCCCAGGGGACATTTCTGAAAAGCAACCGCGGCTGCCTTGCCCCGCACCAGGTGTGCATGAATACCCTTAGGAGGTTTCAGCCCTTGGACGGTGAAGACTCCGTAATGCAGGCGGCGATCCACTGAGAAATAGTCGCCTTACACGCCTGCTTACCCTGAGGGTTACCCATAGTCACAAACAGTTGCGAAGAACTCCTAATCTCTGCAGTTCTGTCCAGATAGAACTTAAGAGCCCTTCTGACATCGAGACAATGCAGAACCCTTTCTGCCTCTGAGGTAGGGTTCGGAAAAAAGACCAGCAGGGAGATCGACCGATTCAGATGGAATTCAGTTACCACCTTCGGCAGGAAAGCAGGATTCGTCCTTAGGACTACCTTATCCTTGTGAAAGACCAAAAAGGGATGCTCCACCGACAAGGCCTGGAGCTCACTCAACCGCCTCGCTGACGTAACGGCGACCAAAAAGGACACTTTCCAGGATAGGTACTTGAGATCCACCGTGGCCATTGGTTCAAAAGGCTTGTGGCACAGCGCTGTCAGGACTACATTTAGATCCCACGGCGGGTGCGGACTACGAATTGGAGGTTAGAAGCATGTCAAGCCTGCAAAATGCCTCTTAACCACTGGATTACCCAGAGAGTAAGAACATTGGTCCGTAGAAAGATAAGCGGAGACCGCTGAAAGGTAAGTTCTGCATGACAGAACATGAACACCCGACTCTGCTAGGAAGGATACGAAGGACAGCACCGTTTCAATCGTAGCCCCCCTTGGGTCCAACTGTTTTCCCAAACACCAATGACAGAACCTGAGCCATTTACTTCTGTATTAGGATCTAGTCGAGGGCTTCCTGGCTGCCTAGATATTACGCAGGTTATCCACAGACAAGTTAAGATGTTCTAAAGAATTTAACTCAGGCACCATGTCGCCAAGCTGAGCAATTGTGGGGACGGGTGCCACATCTGCTGTTCCCCCTGATAAAGAGGACCGGGGGTCACTGGTAACCTGATCGGTGGATAAACCGACAGGTGTTGAAGTTCTGACAACCAAAACCTGGCCTGCCACCACGGGGCTATGTGCAGAAGGGAACAGTTCACCGAGTTCTTCAGCTTCCAAATTGCTTGATGGACTAGAGGCAGAGGCAGGAAGGCGGAAGCTCATGTTGCGCCATGGGATCTCGAGTGCATCCCCCAGAGAGGAGGCTCCCAGCCCCCCTCTGGAGGCATACTGAGGAAGCTTCTGGTTTACCACCGTAGCAAAGAGGCCCACCTCTGGTGTGCCCCAACGCAAGAAAATCCATGAGAGGACCTCCGCCTTCAACTCCCACTCGTAGCTGACCACTGTCCGCCGGCTGAGGGCATCCGCTGTGACATTCAGCTGGCCCGGGATGTGCACTGCAAGCAGCCAAACACCATGAAGCACAGCCCACTCCCAAATCTGGATGGACAGGTCCACGAGAGGAGGAGACTTGGTTCCCCCTTGCTTGTTGATGTAATACATCGACACCACATTGTCCGTGCATATGCGGACCACCTTGTTGGCTATGACCGGTCTGAACGCTCTGAGCGCTAGGAAGATCGCCAGAAGCTCTAAATGATTTATGTGGAGGAGCTTGTCCTGAGGCGACCAGAGATCCGAGACCTGAAGAGTATCTAATGTCGCACCCCACCCCAGGAGGGAGGAGTCCGTCGTGATCGTCACCGTAGGGACTGGGTCCTGAAACCCTGCACCCACCGACAGGTTGCTGAGAGATGACAACCATTCCAGGTCCACCCTCATGGAAGCCGGAATCATCATCAGCTTGGAATCCGGGTCCACAGCCTGACGCCAAGAACTCCGAAGAGCCATCTGGGTCCGCCTCATCTTGAGACGAGGAAGCGGAAGAGCCAATACGCACGAGGCCATGAGGCCCAGAAGCCTCTGAACCACCAGGCCGACATGCTCTCCGACTGCGCAAACATCTGACACGTGGCTAACAAATCCGCCATTCTGTCCCCGGTCAGGTACACTCTGCAGTCGTGTTACAGCAAAAACCCAGGAAAATCAAGTAGTGCGAGACCGTCATGGAAGATTTCCGCCAGTTCACCGACAGCCCAAGATGGAACAGGAGCTGAAGGATATTGCCCACTGCTTTCAACGGACAAGGGCTGCGTAAGAGCCAGTCGTCCAAATACGGATACACATGGATACCCTGCAGACGAAAATAGGCCACAATCACCGACATCTTCGTGAAGACACGCGGCGCCGAACTGAGGCCAAATGGAATCACTCGAAACTGGAACTGCTCCTCTCCCAAAGAGAAACAGATATCTCCTGTGTGGATTCCAAATCAGAATATGCATGTACGCATCCTGAAGATCCACCACACTGAGCCAACCGCCCATCTGCAAGGAGGACCTTATCAGGCTGGGCGTGATCATCTTGAATTTCTCTTGGGGTAGGAAAAGATTGAACTGGGAAAGGTCTAGGATGGTGCGCAGGCCTGCCTGGTTGGGTTTGGGCACCGTAAACAGCCGGGAGCAGAAGCCCTCCCTTCGTTCCCCGAGGGGAACGGGTTCCACAGCTCTGAGGTCCAGAAGTTTCTGAACCTCGGCTTTGAGGGAGGGCAAGCCCGACAGCTGAAAGGGAGGGTTGAAGGGTGGGGTGTGGGGTAGGGGTAAGCGGAAGCCCACCCGAGCGACTGACAAGACCCATCTGTCTTCGGTGATGGTCTGCCACGCCCCCCAATGAGACGCAATGCGTCCTCCCACCGGGGTCTTGTGCGAGCACGGAGAACACTCATTTTGTAGGTTTTTCGGTGGTGTTGCCACCTGAACCCGTGGAGGAGGCTGAGGACTGGGAGAAAAACCAAGTCAGTTGTTGCCTACGGCGGTTATTCCCCAAAGGGTTATCCACTCTGCGAGATTTCCAGTCACGGAAGCCCCTAAAGCCAGAGGAGGGTCAGCTTTGCGACAACGGTCTCTGGGTTTTGAAAGGGATCTTAACCAGGACCGATAAGGACTTAGCTGTCTGAGTGCTATCCTTTGTCTTGGTGAGCTCTACATCTGTTGTAGAATGAGAGAGCTCCTTACCATCGGATGGAAGGTCCAACACCTTGTCCTGCACTTCCTTTGAGAATTTAGTGGCATGCAGCCACGCCTGCCGTGAGGTATCAACCCCCAGCATAAGTGCCGAGCCGAGGTGTCTCCGTGATGAGCCGCAGCCTCCAGGAGATCCTGGGCCAAGACCCTGGCGTTGGATAATTCTGCCTTAAAGTCTTCCAGCTTCTCAACCGGGATGAACTCCTCAAACTCCGACAGACCTTTCCACATCCGCATATTAGCCCCCGCTAAAACCAGTTCGGCATTGGCCTGCCTGAGCTGCAAGGCCGAGTTGGCGAAAACTTTTCTCCCAAGGGAGTCAAGGAGCTTATCCTCCTTTCCCAGAACCTGAGTAGCCGTCGTGGAAGAGGATGCTGCAGGCCTGGACTGCAAAGTGGCCGCAGCCACCACTGTGGAGGAGGGTGGCGCACAAGACACAGGGCTACCTCTTCCGAAGAATGCAGCCTGTATCGCACGTCAATTTGCTTATTGACGACAAGTCCAGAGTGTGGCTTTTCCCAGACCCTGCGGACCTCGGTCAGAACAGGCCGGTACGCTCCAAAGGAGACAGGGTGAACACCCCAGGAAGCGCACCCTCCTGCGGAGCGGGTGCCTCGGGCACCGGAACATCTAAGAAGCACATCATGTTGTTAGGCAGAAACCTGTGCAGTTCCCTCTGGGACCACTGCAAAAGATTTAAGACTACAGGTGTTTGGCAGTAAACCCACTTGGTAGCAGTCTGTACCACACAGATTCACTTGGTAGCTGTGGCTGAGCAGTCAGACTTCTCTCAAGAAGAGTTAGGCAGCATACAAAGTATTCACAATAGGTCAAGAGAAAACAATAGAACAAGTAAACACTGACCAGGGCTTGGTGTAAAAGATATAATTATTTATTTAAAACCACATCTAGAAAAACACACAGGCACTAATAGTAAGCAATTCAAAAACACGGTCACTAAAAGATATACACTCCCTTAAAAGAATATTAGACAAGTCTTAAGTAAAGCCCCACTTATTTTCAGACAGCGGTGAGCGCTTAACGTAGATGGCACTCTAATAGTTTGTTTTGAAAAAGGGAGAGAAAAACAGAGAACAAGTTGAAACAGATCCCAACACTTTTACAAGAACATAACAAGAGAGGAAGGCAAAGTAAAACCGGGAATTCAGAATCAGTAGGCCGGATCTGCTTTAAGAGGATCGAAACAAAATGAGTCCAAGGTCAAACGGTTGCAGTGCACAAAAGTCTTGTAATGGTTCAAAAAGGAGTTGGACCAAAGAAAGGGGACCAGTTATAGGGTCAAGGCGGCCAGCACAGTCCAGAAGGTTAAGGAGTTATTACCTTGTAGCAATCTTTAGAAAGGGAGGCCTGGCGGACACGGTACCTTAAAGTGGTGAGAACACTCCAGTGGGGGAAGTTGTTCCTGGCAGCGGATGCAAGTCGGTGCTTCGTCCGGGAGAAGAGAGGATCTCGTTGTGGAGGAAGACAGGAGTCCGTTGCACTGCCAGGGAAGAAACCAGCCGCAGAGTTTCTCAGGTACAAGGAGCGGTCCATTGATTCGCGGTTCAGTGGTAAGTGGCTATCCGGTCGCCTGGGTGCTTGGCACTGGCAGTTCGACCACAAACCGGTCTGGGGTGCGAAGAAAGAAAGGTAAACTGGTTGTGCCCACCAGTCAGGGGAAGAAGCCTCTCCAGCCGGGAGATCTTCTGTCGTCGGGAAGTGGTGAGTCGGTTCTGCAGGGCTCCACCGGTGGTGTCGTCGTGGTAGGTCGGCTCAGCTTCTCCCTCGTCGGATTCTCAGGTCCTGTGGCAACTTCTGAAGTTCCAGTCCCCAAAGCCCTGCTTTTATGCAACATACCCCCATTCACTCAGCCTAGCTGTCAATCAAACATGCTAAGTGGTGTTGGGCCAATCACACAAGAGTGCGACTTGAGTTACCAAGGTAACTCAGTCCAGGGTGCCTAAACCCCCTCCCACGCCCCCTGTGGTAACCAGACAGAGTGGCACCACTTTTGGAGGCTTCTGTGGAGAAGCCTGCCAAAAAGTGAAACAAAGGGCTCGACTTGGGTTGGAGTCACAGAAGAGAACACAAACGCCATTTGAGAATCTAGTCTTGGCAAAAAATACCAACCGGCGAATTAATATTTATTAAATAAACCGGCGGTATGTTCGAGGCTATGAGAATTAAATAATTAAATTTGGTAGCCTCGAACAATGGGAAAATCCCATTGGGAAATATTCGCGGTCAAATATAAAAAGTAGTTTCCACTGCCACCAGCCAAAACTCGATCAGGGGGGACGGAGACATGCTCCCTCGACTAACAGACCCCAGGGTAATCGAATTGCCCCGACCAGTACGTCCACAATATGATGGTTTGTACTGGTTTCTGTTAATAATTTGCGACTAGTAAAGCCAATGGTGACTTTACATGCCCTGGGAGACAGTAGTCAGTCCCAGGGTATCGAGTCTATGGTGGGGGGTCACTATGACACCCCTGTGTTACTGCACGGAGGGTGCTGTGTAACACACATAATAAAAACACATGAGACCCTATGGAGTAAAGGACCCCATAGCCCATAAAACACATTACCAGTCAAATGAATACCATAAATCATGTCCAAGAGTGGGAGAAAAAGAGTCTCACTCTTGGCAGGAGGAAAAAAACAAACTCCAGAAATACAGCAAAGCTGCTGGGGGACTCACTAGATTAGGAAATTCAGCCTAAAGAGAGAATTCTCCCTAACACATGTCCAGTACCCGGTCATGAAAAGCTCTAATAGGGCGGGGCAGGTCCTCGTTGTCCTGATCGCCTTGCGCGTCATCTGACAGATCAGGATGCAATGGGGGCAAAGGCGGAAGAGTCGGGGAACGCACCGTAGGCAAGGGAGGCGCCGGCCGAACCACCGGAGGAACGGGTGGAGCCGGAGGGGCGGGCGACATATCTCCCTAAAAAGCCCTTTGAAATATTCCCTCATGTGGTCGGTACGCATGAGCGTTTGAAATTTACCAAAAAAGGCGTCCTCCGGGGACTGCTTTGGAACCTGAGGTGGTCTCTCATGAGGAGGCTAATTCCAGGGACGTAAGGGGGAAGGGGGAAGGGTTCCACACCGGCCCCTCCACCGACGTATCCACATAAATCAAAGGTGCCGACCCCGCAGGCAACGAAACAGTGTGCGGAAGGGGCATTCGGGCGTTCCAATCATAAACTGGCCGATAAGGATGCGCACAAGGGACTCTATATTCACCCACGGAACCAAGCCCTACACAGGAGGCCGATGGCGTAGTTGTAGGGGTAGCACCCAAAAAGGTCGCTGCGGTTGTGGCGGGGATGGGCGCCTTTTTGTCACCGCCTGAGGGGAACTTTGGCACGTGAGGAAGTGAGGCAGGGGTCCCCGTCGATGGATCAGGGGTCTTAACTTTAGCCTTAACATAAGGAACCTCGGCAGAGCCGGTACTATGAGGCCTGGAATGTTTCTGCGACATACCAACCGCCAAATTAGCCTTCCAAGGAAGGACCTCGGCACCGCCGGTAAAAGAAGAACTTTCCTTCTTTGCCCCCTCAACAGATCTGTTGTCGCCGCAAGAGTGGGAACGGTGAGAAACAGCCTTCACCGATCAGGCTGTATCAGGCCTCTCAGAAATGTTGGTAGCTTTAGCCTCTGTACGAGGGACCTCGGGCCCAGGTCCGGTAACAGCCTTATCCGCGTGGGCCTCGAACATCCGTTCAGTGACACCAAGCCCAACCAAGGCCTCAGGGCGCACCCCAGTCTTATTCTTGAGGGAAGCCGATAGAGAGGCCTCAGAGCGAGCTCCGGTACCCCACGACTCAGTAGAACTGAGTTTACAAACAGCCCCCACAGGAGGAGCCTCGGAGCGTGCTCCGGTATCCACAGGCCCCTTACGGAGACCCTCGGAGAAAACTCTGGTACAATTATTAGGCCCAATCCCCGGTGACAGAGCGATCAACGCTCCTCCCGGCCTGGAAGGAACCTGGAAAGGAATCCCCCCTGTCGGGGTGCTCTGAAAAGTAAAGAACTTACTGGGCATTTCTTCTTTTCGTCGATGAACGCCTGAAAATGCAAAGGAGGAGTTTGTCGGAACACCTCCTCCCACCGCTCCAACTGACGAAGTGCCCGGACCGAAAGGGAGTCGCAGTAAAAACAGGAGTCCCAATGGTGATCCGGATCCAAACACTCTAAACAAAGAGGATGGGGATCCGCCCTCACGGAACGTCGGTGACACGATGAACAATCTGGAAAGTCTAGTTTGAATGACATAGACAGACTAGTGCACGATCGCTAGTGAGAGCCAGAGAGGAAAAAAGGGAGCAAGTGAGTCTAGTCCCGAACAAGCGGAGAAAAGGACTGATGGGTGATGCAGAGCCAAGGTGGGCGGGGATACGGCCGCGTACCGGGCCCCGCGCAAGAGAGAGGAAGGACACATTTTTGAAAAACATTTTTGAATGCTTTTTACAAAGTGCTCCGGTCCCGTCCCACAGGACGGAGAGATGTCCCTTAAGTATGGAGGAAAGGGGACGGGACGTAGGAGTATCATGAGACAAACCGCTGCTTTCAGGGCGTTTTCTTCAATTAGTTTTACCCGCCATATTTGAGTGTTCACCCCTCAAGTCTTCACCTGTACGTTGTGAAGATTTGCAACAATGCTTTCACAGAGATAGGGTGTACTGTCACGGTTTGCATTTGTCGCTTCCAATTTACAGATTGAGGCATTCCACAGAAGGAGTAGAGGGTGATGGAACGGATGTTGAAGGGCAGCAACAAAAGGCAGCCAGCTTGTGCCTTTTTACATACAATGCAACCGAAGACCTGTATATTTTATGCCAATATTGTGAGTCAAGAAGTTTAGTCTGTCTCAGGATGATGACCAAGGACCTACTTTCCTAAAGTAGTCAAAAGCGTCTGGCCACCGGTATGCCCTAAGGTGGATGGCTGCCCATATGCAGGCCAACATTTCCCGCTTGATGACAGAGAAGGGCCTTTCTCAGCCCGAATGATTTAAATGAAAAGGCGATTGCTCTTGTTGCATGTCCTGTCCTTTGCATTAGTGCAGGATCAAGCCCATCGGCACGGATATCCAACAACCGCACTGTTAGTAGTTTTGTAATGAAGGGTCGTAGCCATGGTACATTCACTATAGCTTCCTTCGCCTTGTTGAAGGTCTCTTCATTCGCCTGACCACTGCTATCAGCCACCCTTTCGCAGAATGCCCTCATGCACTATGCGGTCAAGGAGAAATGTTTAACAAACTCAGCATAATATTCACTGTTCCATGAAAGACAGGCAGGTTTTGATCTGTCGCTGGTACCAACATGATACATTTCACAGGGCTATCTTTGGGGTGTACTCTTTTTGAGATTAAATAACTTAGATAATTTAGCAGTCATTGTAGGAATGAGCATTCTTCTCTGTGGAGTCTCATGACATTACTCTCCAAATTGTAGGAAGGCTTAATATAGCATCTCTTTACGTTCGGCCATGAACAATATCATCTTGGAAGAACTATGCTACAGATAGTCCTTCTGTCGCACTAGTCTCTTATACACAGACATTGCTGAACACAGCCCAAACCGCACTTATGTTTACTGAACGACTCAAACTGAGTGATCCCTTTAAAGTGTTTGGATTTTTAGAGGTTGTCTGATCTGTTGATAAGAATTCCTCATATGCAGTTTAGAGAAGGTGGCAGCACTGTACAGGGACAGGACTAAGCGTGATCTGGCAATAATGTAAATTAACTGTCTGTCTATATGCAATAAGTCCCATTTTCTTGTAAACGCGATCAGGCCGAGCCATTCAGTTACTTGTACTGAATGGATCTGTCCTGATTCTGGTTTCACCATCACCGACTTGTGGCCAATGCTGGATTTGACTTATTTATGGACTTCATTGATTCACAGTGTGTCACCCTTTCTCAACTCTCATGCTGAACTTCCTTTGCATCTTGTACTCATGGTGGCCCTGAATCATGCTGTTCCCATCTTCATCTTGTACCCTGGCTTGCAACATTATGTGTTACTACTGACTTCTGCAATTGTATTCGCTCTCCCCTCTTGCTTCTCCGCTCTTTAGGACTGCTTAGTCTCTGTTCTCACCTCCTCTCCCTTTTCCTATCTCCTCCCCTTACTTTCTTCTATGCACTTACTCTATCAGAATTGTCCCTTGACCTAGTATGAGCGCAACCTTGTCCGTCTCCTCCCCCGTCCCCTTACTTTCTCCGCCCTCCAGCACTATTCTCAAGTGTCGTGAGGCCTAGTACAATAGTCGCTTGTTTTGTTCCTCCCCTCCCTTTCTGCACCCCTATCCCCCCACCTTTTGTTTTTCTCCCGCTCTACCAGAAATGTCGCCAGGCTTAGTACGGTAGTCGGCTGTCTGTTTCCATTTCTTTCCCACTCCCCCCCTCTCCCTTCCTCATCTGTCTTAGCTCTTGCACTATCTGAAATGTCGTCAGGCCGAGTACGGTAGTTAATTTTCCCTTGTTCCCTCCCTGCCTTGAAGCGCTTTGAAACATTATGTATAGGCGCTATATAAATAAACTATCATATCATATCATATCATATCGGCTCCATCACTCCCTCGAGTACGTCTGTCAGGAACACCTTAAACAGTCATGAAGGCATACATTAATTTTCCAAAACTGCTTAGCAGAGTTTTGATAATTAATATTCTGGATTGGCAGTTTGAATTAGCAATTCAGTATATTTTTAATGTCACCAGAAATTATTTGGACTCGAGACATAAAATGGGACCACCACAACATTGTGTACCTCTAAAATAAGACATTAGTGAAATTAACAAAGTTAGCATGAATGGACACAAATAAATAGATACGATAAAAAAAAGGCTCTGAAACCAGTTTTCAGTGAAAAGCTCTGTAGTGGAGTGCCATCAGCGTTGCACAAGGCAGTATCCTGCCTACTTATGCGTGTCCCATCATTTGCTGCGTAAGGAAAAGTTCAGAACATTCTTCTATCAAAAAGTTCACAATGTTAAAGGAAAATCATTGCTGGAGACTAGGTACATAGCATAGTGTTGCGGCATGCAGGATAATGGTCAACTTCAGGTTGTCCTTCCCTGCGATTGATATCAACGGTTTTCAATATAGCGTGAAATGTCACTCGGGGGAGGGAACGGGCGTTAACGGCCCTCAGGCCCGAGCCAGGTGGGCACACATGAAGAATTGCAGCCCTGCGTGCGCACGAAAGCAGTATTTATCACTCCAAGCTGCCATCTGGGGTGCAAACACTGTTTTTCAGGGAACCAGGCTTTGCGCAATTCATGATTTCCTTAAAAAGACATGAAACATGTCTGATATTGGAAATAGATATTTTCAGAACCAGGAGGTGAGTGGGCAGTGGTGTTGGCTGGGAGACTCTGGTGAGGCACTCCAGTTGGGAGACTACATCGGGCACCACGTCAAAAGGGCAAGGTAAAGGCGGGCAGGGGGCCGGTTTGAAACGCAGGCGGCTATTTTCCAATTCCTCATGCTTCATGGCCTGCTATCTGCCAGCTCTCTCCCCAGGTGCTAATATATAATGCAATCATAATCGTAGAGGAGAAAAGCGAGCTCTGGAGACCAACTACAGTATATAATATGACAGGAGGTTGATTGATGTACAGACTGGATGGAACTATTGATTGCTAGTTTGCATAACAATCTAGCTTCCTGTATTCATTAAGCAAGAGGAAATCAAGTAGGACTAAGCAGAGTGGATGGCATAGCAAGCAAATAACTGGGCAAACTAGGTAGAATATTTAATGTACAGACATCTCACTTTCAGGACAGCTGTTAGAAAAAAGCAGGGCGATATAAAATGTCAAGGAGTTTGGGATCAGCTCATGGCGGGGGAGCACCAGTTGTACAGATATATCCATCCAGCATGTCACAGAACTAGGTTTTCCATCAAAAGCATTTGGCTGTGTGATCATGTACATTTGAAAAGCGTGTGTCACTATGATGCACCTTCCGCAACAAAATAAAATATAGGCAACACTGCCTTCCGCAACAAAATAAAATTTAGGCAACACTGAGATTTAGAAACACTAAACTACATTTTACTTCAAAACATTGAGACAATACAGTGTTTTAAAGAAGAAATACTGAAATTATGCATTGTTTAGCAACTTACATTTTTAGAAACTGAATTGTGGGACTGTCTTTAGAAAAATTAAGTTAGTCCTTGCCAAACAAATTTAGTCGGCTTGGTAAAAGTACCATTCTCATTTACTTCTGGTTTTCAATTACTTAAAAAGCAAGAACATTTCTTGGCTAGCGCTCCCACAAAGGCCTTTGACACTTAAAAGTGGAGATGATGATGATTCCAAGATGGCCACCGCACTGTGAAGACGTGCAAGCGTGAGCTCCGTCTCGAGGAAACAATAAATTATCCTGCAGATGGCCTGCCTTTGCTTGCAGTGTGGGTAAAACCTCATAATAGCCCGGAATATCGTTAGCTTATTAGTCGAGACACGCTTGCCCGGCTGGTAGACAGGCTGGACAAGAGCGGCTGCCTCGGTCTCAGAGCCTTCTAGCTTTTCCCAGCCTGAACGGTGTCCCACGGGGGCTCCCGCTTCCTCCAATGCATCCGGACCTGGAACGATACTGAAGGGACGTTGGTGGAATAGAGCGAGACGTAGAGGTGGCACCTCCTCCCTGCTCACATAACATGCGCATCTTTTGCCACACGCAATAAGGGCCGACCCATTATGAGAGCGAAATTTAAAAAGTCATTCATCAATAGTGGCATGGAGATACACACTGTAATAAACATAATGAGGTAAGGCAGGGAGGGACAACTACTCACACCTGACTCCAATCAACTCTAGCTGGGAGTATAAAAGCAGCAGCCAGAAACAACATTTTGAGCGAGCTGTGGATGCTGGGTGCAGAGAAGCCAGAGGGAGACCATTCATGCTGGAGAGAACCTGGAAGGCCTGGAGGAGGACGAGCTGGCCAGACCGTGGATCTGTGAGCACAAGGGAGGCTGCAGAGTGGATTGGAAGCTGTGCCTTCAGGGAGCCAAACCAGGAGCAGCTGGGGTTACCTGGTGCCACCCACACCAGAGCTCCTCCCCTGGGCCACAAAGGAGAATCCATGCCTTTGAGGGCAGGAGGTAGGACCCAGACCTCAACTAAACCTCTCCTTTTTGCATTTGCTGCTCCCAAACCACAAGAATTCGGGGAGCTAGCGAAGTGGGAGCAAAATACACCACAGTGCATTCTGGGACTGGAGGTCCAAAACTGGTTCTTTGTGAAAACAGAGGTCCAAGCCCGGCTGATGGAGAAACCTATGACCTTTTGGAGAGAAGTCAGGAACACTGACAGGACCCGGAAAGCCAGAGTGCATAAAAAGAAGCCTCGAGACCAGAGAAGAACGTGAAGCCAAGATGCCGATTCAGAGCAACAGAGGCAGTGGTATGGCAAGGGAGACGTACCTCCAGGGAGCCGGTGGGTTGAGATAATTTGTGCAAGGCCAGGCTGTGTTGAACAAAGGTTGCCACTGATGAACGATTGGTGAAACCACAAGTCAGGTGATCCAGATAAAAGTGGAACATTGGGGAAGAAGGGAAGAATGACCCCCTTTTCTACATAATAGCAGAGTGGTCCGGCACCACGTGGATGCCCAGTCGAAATAACTCTTCTGCCAGGAAGGGATACTGCAAACAGAACTTTTGAGATTGAATAGATTTAGAAAGATCGAAGTGGTCCTGTGAGGGTTTAAGAAAAATCCCTACCACAATCCAAAGTCTTCGATCCCAAGAAATACCCAAGAGAATGAAAGACAAGTTTGCAACAGTGACACAGTATTGAAGTTACTCAAGTCAAAGGACATTATAAGTGAGAGAAGGTCTGAGCCTGAACGAGGGGGGCCTACAGTGTCTTTGAAAGCGAAGTGAGTCCGAGCCTGGCTAAGGGAGACCCCAGGGTAGATGAACCACCCGATATGTGCTATGAGCGAAAGGAAGAGAACTTTAAGTTGTTCGATCTTTTTGTTGACCAAGACCGCCTTTGAGCGAGAGACTATTTGTGCTGTTAAGAGACTCTGTCTTAGAAGGTCCTGCCGTGCCTTAGAGACTGCCTCTTCATGCTAAGAGAAGCCAGAGTGTGCTATAGACCCAGAGTGCTCTGTCTTATCCTTTGCTGAAAACGTGGGGAAGAGAACTTTATTGCTCTACCATTCTGACATATTATTTTGAACACGGTTGCTTTTTGCATTTCACATCCCTTTCACATTTTTTTGTATTGGAGTAAGGGCTGGTAATAGGTTTCTGTTAGCATTTGCCATTTTTGTTTTGAAAAGACACCATTAGGACTGCGTTATTATTTGATGGTTGTAGCTTGCTCTCATCTTTAGACTTAGGATTAGATAGGCATTTTTCAAACCCTTGAACTATGATCATTTGTGTCTGTCTTACTTTTAATACCATGGTTTCCTTACGGGGAGAAAGCTGGAGTGAGAGGCAAATCCGGACCAAGATAAGCTCTGTCCCTTCTGCTTTCTGGGCATATTGGTACTCAATGCTGGTGGCCTAAAATATCTCGCTGTTGAAGGGCTGCTCCATCATAGCGGATTGACGAAATATACGCTATTGGTCTATCTGCTGTACCACGCATATGCAGAGGCAAAAGAAAGCATTCCATGACAGGGCACACGCAGGCTCACCAAATGCTGAATAATCCACTGCAAAAACTCCAGCAAAAGGCTCTGCAACGCACTCAACCCAAGGTAGTTCAGGAGCTAACCCCATATTAGAATCATGCAATATGGACCAGACATGGCGGCTTCTAATTTCCAGGACAAAATTCTCTGCATATTTTGAACTTCAATTTTCCACATTCACTTGTGAAATCAGGCACTCACTAGCTGACTTTAGTAAAGAAATATCCTTGTTGGGCGATAGGGTCGATACAAATGAAATGGCCATACAGGAACTCACAAGAATGCAAGCAATCGGATATTGCCTTGAAAGATCTGTTGAGGGTTGCACATAATCTTAAGATCCACTGAGAGGACCTGAAAAACCGATCCAGATGCTGGAATATTCGAATAGAAATTCTCCCAGAGACCGTATCAGACACAGAATTAAAGGATAAGGTAACACACTGTTTTGCTTGGCCACGTGGGGAAGACCTTAAACTTACTTTTCCCCTGCCCCTAACAAAACTAGCTATTGGACTCAGACAGGCAAAAATAAATCACTTAGAATAATAGTTGTGGTAAAAATTGTAACTGGCTTGTTATAGGCCCTTTATTTACTATATTTCAATCATACACAGAACATAGTCCGTTCTACAGAAAAATAGAAAAAGAGAGCATCACCGTTATTAATGTTGCAGAAGACACCATCATCTCGGCCACTTTAACACTGCTTAGTCCCAGAGCAGGTAGGCAAAGCGATCACGTGCAATAACGGCGTCTGGAGCGGAGTGTCCTCCCTTTCAGTGAGACTACATCAGCCGGGGGGGGGGTCCAGGTTCCGACTACTGACCACACAGGAAAAAAACCTCTTCTCTTTATGGGGGCATGGCCCCACCCTTTTCAGTTATGGCTGCTCTCGGCCGAAGAGCAGATCACAAGTGGAAGGGGCACAGAGTGGAAAACCCCAGCTTCCCTCTCCTCGCATTAATTCCCAGGACCTCTTATCATTGCACATGTAGAGCGCTACGACTCGTCCTTTAGCGGACAATACAATTACTATTCTCCACAGTAGGGGGCGTGGCTAAGCAGCCATGCTGTAGGACGTGACTTTGGTGGCTCCTGCGATCCGACATAGATTATATCCTGAAAAGAAGGATTTATGCAGGCTCTTGTGCATGTGATTGCAACGCTGGACGTCTGAACCAAATGAGCACAAATCAAGAAATCATAGAAGAATGGACGTGCCCCACTAAAGATTTTCCAAGCGTCCGAAGTCCGGGACCCAACCTAGTGAAAGGATCCAAAATGGCAGCGAGTAACAAAAGGAATCTGGCAGAGCGACGGCGCCTGAGGCAAGACAGAGCCCATCCACAGGAGCATTGTGTGAGCTGACCGTGCGGCGCAACCAGTATAGAGCCAGCAAATAGAGGTGCAGCCCGGTATTTTCAACAGTACGGTGCCGGTGGCAGCACAAAGCGGTGTGAGGCATCCAACAGCTGGTGCGCCAGAGGAGCCTGGAGGTATACAGCGCAAAGTTGCGGGAGACGAAGAAACGAAAGCTCTAGTCAAGGGAGACATGCATATGCAACAGTGGGCAGCGCCAAGAAGTATAAGCTCCAGCAAATTATGGGACTGTATTCTCTACCCCCCCGGAATCCCCACAATACACATACACAGGGTTGAAATAAGTATACCCAGGGGGCCTTTGGGGATAAGATAGTAGCAGCAGCGCCCAACAGTCATGAAGGACTGGTGAGCGGAAAAGTCTGGGAAAAGATAGGTCCAGAAGGAGAGGGTGCTAGGTGGGTCCCACCTTGGAGACATGTGGCTGCCAAAACCAGATTGGCCCTTCAACATACATAAAAGTTGGATCACGAGATTAGTTGAGGATGTTTGGGACATGGCAGTTAAGAAATATCACCTCATGACCTTCCCTTCAACTCCGTTTCACAATCCACAATTTCACCCCAGGCCTTGAAGCCCACGCATTTGTAAATTGGAAACAGGCTGGCTGTATTAAACTACGAGACATGTTTCAGGGAAAAGAGCCTAAATCCTTTATACAATGTAAACTAGAACTGGGGCTCCACGAATCTGCCCGATTCCAGTACTTTCAGGTTAGGCACTGGATAGTGGCTCCCCCATATAAGAAAGCCACAGTTAGAGATCTAACCCCATTTGAAAAATGTCTAACCTCCAATCCAGGTAACATAACCCTCATCTCCAACTTAAACAAACTCATGGCTGACATCACCCCCACAACTCTGTTGAAATACAGACAGCGTTGGCATCTGAACCTAGGGGAGCCGCTAACGGAAGTTGAGTGGGATGCCTTATGGAAGGACATACCCACATTCACTAGGTCCCTACAAGTTACGGAAGTCTGGTATAAGGTGTTGATTCAATGGCACTATACACCAGCCCGCTTACATAAAATGAGACCATCTGTCTCAGATAGGTGTTGGCATGAATGTGGAGCGATTGCGGACTGAGTGCATATTTGGTGGAGCTGCCCGGTGTTAAGAAAATATTGGGAAGAAGTAAATAACCATATGACACAAATGTTAGGCCTGCAAGGGCCCAGAACTCTTAGATCAGGTCTACTGGTTTTTGTCGAAAAGGATTTGAGACACAGCTCTAAACAAAAGTGCAAAGCCTCTGTCATCTTGCAGCTAGCGGCTTTAATGGTGATTGTTCCAAACTGGAGATCAAAGAACTTGCCACACATTACTGAATGGTTTGTTAAGGTTTGGAATTTTATGGCACTCGTATGGATTATGTACTCCAAACAGAGAGAACAATCCAAATTAACCAATGACAGACATGGTGCTGGACTTTCTTCAAAGTGACTCCAATATTTCCTATTGCGCTCAGAAACTTAGTATTTGATTAATCAAGCAATCCCCAAGATTCAGTTATTTGAACCATACACTGCAGGGAAAGTGGGGTGGGGGGGGAGTGGGGGCAGGGGGAATGTTCCAGTTTGTTATTATCCAAAATGCCAATAAAAAATACATTTTAAAAAATGTGGAGAGTATTACTGCTTCTCCATTAGCCCCTTAAGGCAAGAGGAATGCAGGTTAAGCTCAGTTTTCATCGAAAAGGATAACTGAAATCACCAGCTGTGCTACACAGGTGTCAATTTAATTAGCAAACCTACAGAATTACATAGCAAATTGTTATGCAACAGAACTTATATTATGCCTTGTCCTAACTTTGAGTTTTACTATAACAGCATTTCTCCAACTTCATAGTAGTTTTTGAGCATGCCAATTGCCAGACTGAATGCTGATATGTATTTTAAGTAGGTCTTCTAGTCTTGATGGTTATGACTTGCTCAATCGCATATTGGATTAAGCTCATTTCCCAATCTGGCTTGATGGGGGAATACTACAAAAAGGACCCGCCCCACCACGTTTCATTTTGTTGACTGACATGAGCTGACCTGGTCTTAAACTGTATGTCATTGTTTACATACCCAAGTATTAACTAAACAGATGTTGGTTTGCTTCATGGAGTTCTTAGTCAATGGTCGGCCACAATTCTTTACATGTGTAAATTAACACAATGGAGTAGCTGGCACCAAACACAGCACACTTGCCTATCTGCACATGGCGACATGCAATTTAGCCTGAATGCTTGGGTTGAGTGGTATCTGAAGCGATGTATGGTATTTCAAGCCATATAGTCAGTAGGCAGGCATGTGCATAATGCAATTGCATTCAAAATATATACACAGAAAGTTTTGTTCATTTCCAGGATGTGCATAGACCTTGGTGTGGCAGGACTGTTTGCTTACTGACATGTTATTGAATGTTACGCTGCTAAGATGCTGTTCCCTGTAGAGGTTTCAATAAAAACATACAAAAATATATATATGTATATATTTTATGATACATTACTCACCGTAATCGTATTTCTGATGCTTGCATCTGCTTAGATTCACATGCTGTGCATAGGCCGACATCTAGTGGAAGCTGCAGAGTATTACAGTTTGTTTTTCGAAACTCGAAAAATGGACATCGACACAGGGCGTGCCAGTAATACTATCCCTAGTGTGACGTCCACTGTACCCAAGATCCCTCACGCGTCTAGGATCCTCAGATTGTTTTTTTCCGCCATACTGGTCGGAAGCATTTTGCGGAGTCCCCTGGCCTTAGCCATACTTTTGCTAAAAATTTAAAAGATTAATCTATTCACATCCTTCCCCACCCCAACGTCGAACTTCGACACTCGACGCCGGCTGGAGAAGAAATCGACCGTCGGCTGCTGCACGACGGATTTGGGCCTCGGAAGGCCGCTGGCCTCGGCCCGGGCCTTGGAAGGCCTCTGCCCTGCAAGTAGGGAGAGTGGGGGGTGGTACATACTCTACACTCTTGGTATATAGGTACACCTTATACATTTCCTACACTTAACTGCCCGCTGCCTCAAGGTGCGTATGGAGGGTACGCCTTTTCAATTCTGCCCCAAGTGCAATCGCAAATACCCTTGGGTCGACAGGCACGCCACGTGCAATCTCTGCTTGCCGAGGGAACACCTCGAAGCGAACTGCAGAGCGTGTAGTAGGTTAAACCTAAGACACTTAAGGACCGTTCGACGAAGCGTTGGGCCCACCACGCCAGGCAGGCGGCCATGGCAGCGGAGGGTGCCTTCAGCGATGGCAGCGACGCCGTACTTTCAGACGGCGAGGGCATTACGGCGTCGAAAGACAGCCGAGCGCAGGTCCCCGACCTCGGAAGGTCGTCCGGCAGGGCGGCTATGGGGAAGACCCCCGGCGACACAAGCGCTTCACATACTACACACACTAAACACACTAAGTCCAACCGAGACTCGACGACGTCGAGTTCTCGGAAAGAGGCACAAACAGAACGGTCCGATTCGGTGTCCTCTGGGCGCTCTCGATCAAGATCGCCGCATGACTCCGGGCAATCATCCACTCTTGCCAAGAGTGCCTCGCTCCCTAGGCTAACAGAAGTTCGATCGTCGGAAAACGAAGACGACTTCCACCCCCAGGCCGCGCTCCAGGAGTCGGAGCCCGCAGTTAAAGCCAGCGAGGCCCCACGCTCGAAGGACAGGGACACCACTCCCGATCCTCGACGCCAGGCGTCGAAAAACTCCGGAGCCACAAAGGGACAGGGAAAACATTTTTCAACGCACAGGGAGGGGGGAAAACAGCAGAAGAAACTACCTGTGCATTCTTCCACACCTGTGAAACACTCCACTCCCCCTAAACAGACAGACAAAACCAGGTCTGCTGATAGGTCTACAACCAGCAAAGCTACTCAAGATAAATCCCATAGACTTGCTGAGAGAGTCATTCCCAGTTCCAAAAAATGGTCCAGTGAAGACATAGATAGGGTCATGTCAAGAATGTCTTCTTTGGCTGATTTTTATGATAAAAATCCAGAACATTTCCTCTCGTATGATCCACAAGGGGCCACACCCTCAGGTTCTACTGATCCTATCCCCCGCCCCCCCACCCTCCCCTGAGTAAAAAGCCCCGGTTTGAAACTCCGATGAGGTCAGAACCCTTTGAGGGACAACCTTACGCAAGACCATACTCACGGTATCAAGGAGAGGCTTCCTTTGGTGAGGACCAAGAATTTGGTATGATAGAAGAGCAAACCGGGACGGGCTACTATGGGGATGATGAGGACCAGGAAGAAGAAGAGGATGACCCGGATACAGAGTAGATTCCCCGGTAGAGAACGAAGCCCCGGTTACCGACTCCCCGGTCGATAACCAACCCCTCCTAAATGAGGTTCTCGCTCGCACAGCAGAACATTTCCACATTGACACCCACGGTGTCCAGGAGGAAAGGGACTTCGCAGAAGAGTTAGTGGGAGAAAGGAGGCCTGTTGCCCAGACCATCCCTATCCTTAAGTCCATTCAGCGTAGAATAGATCCGTCCCTGGTGAACCCGAACCTCACCAGAGCAGTCAATCCCAGGGTTGAAAAACTTTTCAGGGCGGCCCAGTCTGACCCTCTCTATATAAGAGGACATCTGAAGCCAGACTCCCTAGTTGTCACCAACACTCGTAAGAGGGCTGGAACACCCTTGTCATCGTCAGAAACTCCTCCCGACAAGGAGAGCAAAAAACTATACGGTTTCGGCAGGAAAGTAGCCTCAACGTCCGCCTATCAAGCAAGGATTGCTAACCCCACCACCCTGTTGGCCAGCTACAACTGTACTACACTCTACTAGAGGCATTGGGGCCACTCTGGCTTTCATTGCAAATGTACCCCTTAACACCATTTGCAAAGCAGCTACTTGGAGCTCTATTCACACTTTTACTCAGCATTATTGCATTGACACCCATTCCAAGGCAGATACACAAGTGGGACAAGCGGTTCTAAGACACTTATTTGCTCATGACCCTTCTCACATCCCACCTCCTTCTTCAGGTACTGCTCGCTAATCTATGCACAGCAGGTGATCTAAGCAGATTCCACAAGCCTCAGAAGGGATACATTACTCACCGTAATCGTATTTCTGATGCTTGTATCTGCTTAGATTCACATGCAACCCACCCTTCCTCCCCTCTGAGAGAAGGCGCATGATTGCTTGTAGTCTTACCTTTCGGTCTATCTGCTTGGATTATCTGTACTCACGCTACTCCTCATGCTATCTCATGTCAGAAAAAATACAATCTGAGGATCCTAGACCCGTGAGGGATCTTGGGTACAGTGGAGGTCACACTAGGGATAGTATTACTGGCATGCCCTGTGTCGACGCCCATTTTCGAGTTTCGAAAAACAAACTGTAATACTCCACAGCTTCCACTAGATGTCGGCCTATGCACAGCATGTGATCTAAGCAGATTCCACAAGCCTCAGAAATACATATGGGATACATTACTCACCATAATCGTATTTCTGATGCTTGTATCTGCTTAGATTCACATGCTGTGCATAGGCCGACATCTAGTGGAAGCTGCGGAGTATTACAGTTTGTTTTTCGAAACTCGAACTCGAAAGTGTGATGCTTGCCGAGGGACCACCCCGAAGCGAACTGCAGAGCGTGTAGTAGGTTTAAGCCTAAGACACTTAAGGACCGTTCGACAAAGCGGTGGGCCCACCACGCCAGGCAGGCGGCCATGGCAGCGGAGGGCACCTTCAGCGATGGCAGCGACGCCGTACTTTCGGACGGCGATAGCAGTTAGCATAATTATGTTTAGCATGGATGTCTGGGCTGTGCTCCAACCTTACCTTTGTTATGGAACACGCAAACACATTGTGTTAACAATACTTCTGGGATGCTCTCCAAACAGTCTGGGAGGTGTCCCAATAGGTCCAGTTTATTATAGTAAATAAAATTTAATTTTGTAGCTAATAGCATTTTTTTAAGGAACTACAATGTTTCCGGGCAAGGCCGGATATGGGAGAGAACGCGTGATTGTAGGCTATAGTTAATTCAACAACTAGCCATAGTGCGATAAGAAAGCAACTTGCAGCTGGGTGAAAGGGTGAGGTAACTCACTGTTAGCCTTTCTTAGGATAAACGAGCATGTTGCTCTGGCTAAATACCGATAGTGAGGAAAGACTCAAGAGCAGCATCTTGCTATGGCTAAATGCCGACAGAGAGGCATGATCCAAGAGCAGCATCTTGTTGAGAAGGGAGGTGACTGACTAAAGTAAACCAAAAGTCTAAAAAGGCTAGCTTTGGGGATGACAGCAGGAGATTAGCTGTTCTGACAGAGATGGAGGAGACAGGAGGCAGACGGAGGCTGGGATGTCCATCCACAGAGAAGAACTGGAGACGCTCTTTTTCCTTGACTGAATTTTGTCTTTTTGAGACTCTTGCTATTTGCTTTTGAGAAGAACTACCACTGAAGCTACATGCTACCTACGACAACCAACTCACCACCTATTCATCATTGACTATTACTGACACCATGGTCGTGTCTGATTGACAGAGTCCCTTTTAAGCATTTCCTATTTTTTGCTACTTTTTTTTGCTAAAATGAAGCATGGCGATTCTGAGAAGTGTTTTTTTCCAATTGGATTTGAAATGTTTTAATTTTCAATGTTTCTTGGATAGTGCAGACCACAGGCCTTCAGGCTTCCGGCCTCCAGTTCTCATCTCCCTACCTTCTAAGGATAGTAGTGAGTATGTAACCAATTTTTAATATCACATTGAGAAACAGGAGCAGTATTGAGAAGGCAGGCTATGAGGTTGCCTAGCGAGATCTGATGAGGTAGGTAGACAGTTACTTTTGAAGCAGCCAGAGGCAGTGACAATGATCGCTGCATATTCATTAATAACCTTCTGCATATTAAGTGTTTTATGTGCAGAGACATTTAATAGTTGCAATGCTTCTTTATTACTTCTCATAATTAAAAGAGCATTGATTGGGTGTTCATTACTGAGAATCTTGTCAGAATCATATGAACATTAGCATTACGTGTGGGGCATCTACTTGAAGTACTGTTTATTGATAGGTTATATATGGAGCATGTCTTTAATACACAAAGGGTTACTAGAAGGTTTGAGCAGTGGAGCAGCAATAAAATGTGTGACATTAGCAAACCACCCCTATGCAGATGATGGAGTAGCCGCCCACTGCAGGGGGTTCAATTGCCTGCTCTCTTTACTGATGCAGCGATAGGTATAGGCTTTTCTCTACCTCCATTCCTACCTCTAGCCTCTACTGGGGGTCGGGGTCTTGGACATTCCCCTAGGGGCGTAGGAAAGGCTCTGTGAGGTACATCTGACAAGAATCACATCACTGGTGTTTGACTGTCTTCAGGTTTCTTTCTGTATCCCTGATGCACACAACTCATTTGCTCTGTCTCTGGCGAGTTAGATCTGTTGGAGCACCCTTCCAGTTGGGTTACAATTCCCATTTTGGGTTTTGCAAACACTGGCAACGTGTCCAAACCTTGTGCACTTTGTCCATTTTGCATCTCTGACATGGACAATGAGCCATTGGCAATGTCCAGTTTGTTCTCACAACAGGAACAGTAACTTTCTTGCCCAGCTCAATTGACTTCCTGGCCCCCGTCATGTGTTTTTTCGATACACAAGCTTCATACTCACCGAGTGGATTTCACCTGGGTTAGGTTGCTGTTTTATAGTTCTTTCAGTTCCTACATGCTGTGCAGTCTCCTCTACACTCTGATTTTTTTCATGGCTTCTTCCATGGTGGTTTCTCCTCGGTACTTGTTTTTCTTGTATACAAGGGTCCCTGCAACCCACAAGTACCACGGCGGTTTCATCCGTGTTGGGTATAAAACAAAGTGAAACTTCTAACAGCTTCACCAGGTATTCAACTACGTACTTGCCAGCATCATCTCATTGAAGGTCAGCCTGTTTATCCAAGTTTTATTTCTTTTAAAATCATTGTTTTTCTTTACTATGCTTTATCACACAGGGCAGTGATGTGTGATCAATCTGGATTCTATTCGAGAGATAGTGTGTTGAATGTATGAACGCATCTGGGGCATTTAGTCATAACGTCGCTTTTATGCCAGCCTTCGCTTGGTCCACCCCTAGTGCGTAAACGCACATTTTGTTTGTAATGGGCCCAATGAATTGGTGGGCTACCGAGCATTTGCATGAATGGTGCTGCAATCCCTAGTAGCATGCTTGTGCTCGCCCACCTTCCTAGTCTTCTCGTTCAGTATCACTAGGTGGTTTGTGCATGCCAAGCATGGTGCTACTTATAGAGCTTAGGTGCTGCCAAGTGGTTGCTGATCCGATTACAGGTACTCTTCACAGGAATGAATTTCCCACAATTATGCAGTGCTTACGAGTCTAGATCTATTCACTTCCAAGAACGGACCATGAATCAGGAGCCAAAAAAGCGACTCTGCAGAACTCTCCACAGTGGTATCTCACATTTCTAATGACTCTTGCTGCGACCACCTTGCATGTATCACATTTCATAGAAGGCAAAGTTGCATCCAGGAACACCAAAAAAAATTAATCTTTTATATTCATTCAACTAATAAAATGAGCCAGTTCAACACAGCCACTCAAACACAGTGAGAGGAGAATATTTTCCTGCAATTACTGTGGCAGGACGCAGATCTCTACTAGGAATAACGTGGCTGCATTATGAATACTTTTCCGAGCACAAATGCTTCATTTAGATGTATGATGTGTGCCCTACCTGACCACGTTGGTTGATGGTTAGGTTGCCAAAGTTGCACCTCGTCATAAGAGAACGGTTGCTACTCTGGCCAAAGTTATTACAAAGGCAAAAATAATACCCACCCCGATTCATATCCTTGAGCTTCGAGAAATGGGGGACGGTTCATTTTTACCTTAACTGGAAGTGTTTTTGTGGAGATCCATTTTCAGTTTACTGACTTGCGTGTCCTTAAGTGTTATAAGATACAAGTCCCAATTCATATCACTTTCTGGCGGATGTTAAAGTTCATGAGAAAATCTTAATCCACCAATTCCATCAATGTATTAAAACCTTGCATTAGTTATAGGTTAAAACTGTTTTTGCAGTATTCTTAATATGTTAAAAGGTCAAATGCAATTAGTTGTGTAGATTGGAGGACGTCGTCACAATGGAAGCTCTGCTAGTGGGAAAAGAAATCATAGGCCAATGATTGGATAGAGACAGGAGAACGTCTTATGAATGCTGCTCTGGAGGAGAAGAAATTGGGACTACACAAAATATTTGGAGAGAATCCATTGTCCAAAATGATTACTCAATTTTTAGCATTTTAGACTGAATGTTCTTCCCACATTTGAAATTGTGGTGGTGAAAATGAGATTAGCATATTTGGAATACTTCTGCAGATTTTGTTTACATCTGGATGATATTAAATTTTTGTCTCACCTATGATTATTCCACGATTCAATGAAGTAGAATGGCAACATTTAGAAATGTAGCCGCTAGATATGAACTCATACAGCTATTCTAGAAGCGTACACTGCCAGTAATCAAATATCATTAATTTTCGTAATGCTTAGGGTGATACATTAGTTAAATTATGAAATAGTAATTAATGCAATTTTGTATGAAGGTTAATGCTATGATTAATTGCAAGAATTGGGAAGACTGTTGGAATGCTATGTGATGTTGTATTTTTATAATGTGTAAGGTTGATTTTCAAACCAGCACAATAAAATAAATAAAAGAAATAGGAGGAGAAATCTCCTTTTAGGCTACGTCTGGGTGAGTACATGTAGCAGAGAGGGAATGGGCGAGTAAATTAGTCAAACATCTGGCAGAAAGATGGTTGTAAAAGGAGACATGGAAACATGCAATGTTACCAAGGTCTGGTGTATGGATGAAGGACACAAATCTGTCAGACTGTTGCTTCTGCACACCAGCATAGACTCATGGCGCCTAAGCATGCATAGATGGGATTAGGAATGGCAGGAGGCCTGATGTGGGAGGGAAAGGCGGCAGTAAGCGTAGACTGCCTTGCAGCTGTTGGCTTAAGAAGTAGACCTGCATATCAATAGTTTTTCCTATTTAGCAATATTACTAAGGCAGTGTAAGAGACAATTTGGTTATGTGAAGGAATATAAGATATAGGCTGAACAGCAGGTTTTGGATGTATGCATTAATAGGGAATTATATATGGCAAGCCTACGGCCATACAACAGGGCCTTGTGCAATAGGGGGTACAGAAAGCAAGTGTGATGAAGGTGAACGCTATTCAGGTGTCAGCAAGGAGTTTGAAGAGTAAGGTTTTTAATGTTTCGAATTGGGAATACCCAGATATGTGCTAATGCACAACATTTGTTTTCACTTTCCCTTCATGGTGTGAGCAGTGATGGTCAAACTGATGAAAAGCAAAAAGCAGGAGTGAGCACAATTTCAGCAGGACTGGCTGATCTTGCAATACACACATGGTACAAAAAAAAAGTGTCTCAAAAGGGAAAATGATATGCAAACCAACGTGCTCCCAACTTCAGAGGCATTCAAGCACGAACGAACTTGCACGGGTAGTAAAGCTCTGCGGCAATGCGCTCGTCTTGGAAGCAAGACGACACAGAGCAACACCAGTTCGAATCACGGGTCCGCGCTTAGAAACCTCTTCGGTATTAAGCGTGTTATAGAAAACCAATTATAATTATAATAAATTATAAAACCCAATTATAAAACCTGTTTTATTGTCTGCATATTAAAACAAGCATTGACAATGGCAGCAGTTTGGGCTCTAGTGTTGGCACGGGAGAGACACTTGCCAGGAACTTCCGTAGTGGTAATAACTGGCCATTGATGGTACCAGCTCAAAAATGGTGCAAGTACCTGGGCATCTAATGACAGTGCCAGGAAATGTCAAATAAAACACAAACCAAAACTGTTCCCTTGGCCAAGGTTTGTTTTTAACAGGACTTCAGTGAAGGGCAAGCAGAGTGCTTATACAACGAATGGCTGAAGGCAGACCTGGTTAAGACATTTTAATTTCACCAGTAGCATGTTTACAGCTCAGATTAAGTCATTAACTGGCAGAAGACTGCTTTGAAAAAATACTGGCAGTCACTTAGAGTGCACAATTTGATGGGAAGGCTCGAGTTAAGCGAGCTCAAACAGTTCCAATGAGGTGGTGTTTGGACGAGGATGGGAAGGAACAGGGTGGGACTAGCCATAGGGATTAGCATAGCCATGGGCAGTAATTGGGTGGGCAAATAACCAAACACCTATAAGCTTTGTGTCCCTCATATGCCATTTCTCCCAGTCTGCAATCTAATGCAAGAGTGTTATATTATAGGTGGCGCTTGCCAAAATTAGTTTTTCAATGCTACATACATAAATTGAGTCCATGATTTGTGCATATTTTAGTATGCCTTGGTTGGGGACTAAGAAGATAAATCATATTCACTTGCACCTTTCAAGTGCATAGTACAAATTATAGTTTGCAGTCTTAGGTATTCATCTACAAATGATAGGGCAGCAATAGCTGCCCTATAGTTAAGGTGAGTCGGAGATTAATAGGAACCCCTCAAAATTCTATTGTTAATAACTTTTGATTTGATTAACGGATTTGACCGAAATTCCGAAAGTGATTACAAGACTGCGGGCCCCGCCCACCCCCCACTCCAAACTGCAAACTTTCGTAACGATTCGGTAAAAAATAAAGTTATTAAGAGTCGAAAATATATAATTCTTTCCCCAAAAGTGCGGCCTACTTCCCATTCATTTTCCCATAAACAAAAAAGGTCAATTTTTGAGAAAGCGCACAGCCCAAACCGCTGGACGGATTTGGACCAGGTCCGAAACAACTTGGGCAGGAAGCGTTGACTCGCACGCCATGCATGGTTTGGGGTTAGTCTGTGCAGTAGTTATTAAATATTTTTCAGAAATGAAACGACCGCCATCTCATTTTTCCTCTCGATGCGTGAGATATTCACGGCTATAACCGAGGTTATGGGAAAATGAAACGCTGTAAAAGGCTGTAGGCTGGTCAGAAAACATACAATTGCTATCAGGGTAGAGGTGGGGGGTTGGGGAAGGTGGCTAGAGGGCCCCGAGTGAAATTTGGGAGTTGGAGGGAGTCCAGGGACCAAGTATACAAAACGAAGATTTCTGTAGCTATAGCAGCGAATAACCTACATCTGAAAGCAAACTGTCACAGAAAAAGCGTGTGTTTTGGGGTGCAAGGGAGAGGGCAGAGGAGGTGAGGAGGCCCTCTGGGAAGTGGGGGGGGGGGGAGCTGGCACAGATGAGGGGGGTACTTGGTGACGGCCAGGGGGGGCAGGGAAGCATTGCTGTTTCTGGTCGTTTTGCTGATATTCGCATTTATCAGAGGCTACGAAGGACTAAAGATACACGCAAATAAGATCAGCTCTGTATTCGCGGCTATATATTTCGAGGATGTCTGTGTTTCATTTATTTCCTAAAGTTATTTGCATAGGTAAAGTGACGCTGGGGGTGAAAAAGAATCACTGCCATGGTCAGTGACCTGGTAGGTATTAGAGAGTCTTATTTTGGATGTGTGTTTTCAGGCTTTTGAGCACGTGAGACTGGAGAAAAATAGAAGAAAATAGTTTAACAAAATGAATATAAAAAGGAGCAATTGTAGTCTAATTTTAGATGCACCATACAATGTATTTTAGGTTGCGTTTTCTCACTTATGGTATTATATTGTGTGGCTGTGAAACGTCTGCCTATCTTGTTTATTGTTATGTATTTGTCTATGCTTTCTTATTTTTCAGTTACTTTACATAAGTACATGTGTAGTGTTGTACTGTATTGATAATTTAAGTTAGATTGTAGTATAAAACTTGCAGTCAGTCCCCCTTTTAACTGACTTTTTATAACCGCGGGTATGGTAAAAGTAAATGAACTGTAGCCACGGGTATAATAAAAAAGATTTTTTTTAATATTACTTATTGTATGTGTATTTATGTATGAGTAGTCCTTAAAAAGGACGGTTTTGAGGTGCACAAGAGTGTAGAGCTTTAGCACATCAGGAGTACTGTTTTGATGTTATGAAGGAACACTGCAGTTCCTTCATCGGTTAGGTGTACTGCGTCATGTCTATAGAAATTGGCCATATTCAACTGTATGATGTTGTTCGAAATCCATAATTGGTTGTGGTCTCCCCGCACCCCCCTTTTCCAACAAGAACACTTTCTCACACCGTGAGCGACAGACTAATACTAGAGCCGTTTACCCGACATGTCCCAACATAAGTAACAAGCAGAGTCAGGCAATTACCGACAACTACACACACCTGACTGCCCTTTCCCTTCCCCAATGGGAAAAAAGGCAGAGCACAATAGCACACTGGGAGCAAGGCCGAACGCACGAGGAAGCCGCTATTCCAGGACGGCAGTTCAAACGCAGGAGAAAGGCAGCGAGACCTAAGAGGACGTCAAGAAGGGAGTTGCCCTTGCCCTTTTCAGCCCAGATCCACAAAGCCACTGAGAAAAGAAACGTACGACATGGGAATCGTAGCTGGCAAATGGTGCGACGGATGTCAGCAGTACATGGAAACCTCTGGCACTGATCGCCAGCGCGGGGAGACACGGTTGCCATTGTGGTACCATTCTAGACTCCTGCGACAAAAGGAATACCAACGAGTTCAGCAAAGCCAGTGAGTAGAGTCGGAAGAACTTGATAGTGGACCGGACTGTGTTAGGCTCAAGTTTGCAGTGGCAACATTAAGAAGATTAATAGACAGAGGCCTTTTTGTGAACAAACTTGGTACCAGAGATTGAGCAGTCCGGTGCCACTTGGGTGCTCATTCGAAGGTCTCTAGCTGGTACCCAACCCCTAAACAAAAAGAATGTGGATTGATAAAAGCCTGGGAACTATAAGTACCAAGCGGCCATAGGGAAAGACGGCGTGAGGCGTCAAGGTGGTCATGCAAGGGTCATGCCAAACCCCTTTTACAGTCGAAAGCACTCGACACGTTGCAGAAGTTTTGACAGGTGTGAAATTGTGAGACAGGTGTTTGCGCCTGACTTGAGGGGGAACGCCGTGCGAACTGTGATTTTGTGAAACCTGCACTTGTCATACATTAACAAGAGTGTCCCAGCGAGACAAGATCTCCCTTCGGAAGTCTGTTTAAATTGGCAAGTGCTTTGAGAGGCTGACATTGAAAGAAGGATCGGAGCACGGCTGAGGGGGATCCTAGGGTGAAGAGTAATCAGCCGACGTGAAGGAACGATTTGTTTTGTTGTTTTTAACATATCAGGCCTTCTGAGAATAAGACTTGGGCACAGAATGCCCTGATATAGAGAAAATTGACTGTAAACTTGTGCCAGAGAAGCCCAGGAGTGTGCTGTGCTCAAGAGTCCCGCTTTGTCCCATGCTAAAACGTGGGGAAGAGAGACCTCGGCCATAACATCTTGACTTACCATTTTGTGAACACTTCTTTCTTTCCTTGTGTACATTATCCCACACACTCTTGTAGCATAGCGGTAAGGATTGGCAATAATTTTTTTTAGTATAGGCACCGTTTATTTGACTAGACCCACTAGGACTGTATTATTATTATTATTTGCTGGTCGCAGATTGCTCCGATCTTACATTCAGTTTAGATTAGGCGTTTATCTCACCCATTTTACAGTTTAATAAACACCCTTGAACTGTGATCACGTGTGTCCGTCTTGCTTTGATACCAGGACTTCCTTTCAATAACCACACACCACACGCCCCTCCTCTGCAGCCACAGCTATATTTCGGGCTAATGACACGTTTGTGGACGTAGGGTAGCCGCGGCTATCTGAAATTTGGGTGGGGTGGCATTTTAAATGACTTGAGTGGGGGATTGTAAGAGACTAGGGGAGTGGAGGAGGACTGGAGGGTGGGCAGGTAGGCACGTTCGGGACAGTTTTTGGAGTTTATTGGAGTGAAAATGCATATTTGAATCCATAGTTTTTGCGATTAGTCGCAGTTATCATCCAACATCCACGAGGGGCTTTTTGTATAACTGCATATATGAAAAGCACGTGCATAGGCGCGTCGATATTATTCTACGTTTTATTGGTTGTGGCTGGAACCGCTGGTATATTTAAAGTTGCGTCTATAAATATACATTTTCAGTGCAATAATCATTTTGATATGGATGATACAGTATAAAATTTTATTTGTGTGTTATTTTATGTACTTAGTTGTTCACATATTTGATTTGAAGGCCAATTTAGTTTGATTTGGGGCTTGCAGAAAAATGTGTGTGTGCAGTCGCAAATACAAACCAAGATCAGTAGCTGCATCGAATAGCCGTGGCTATGAAAGATGCTAGGTGGTGTTTCATTTTTTATTGGTTATTGTTACTTTTCTTTTTGTGCAGCTGACTGCGATAGGTTGTGGGGAAAATAGGTAATCCATTTTAGCAGTTTTATTGGTATATAGTTCTCTTTTTTTCTGGTATTCATTTAGGACAGTATAAAAGCCACCATTTTCTGCAGTTTTATCCTTTTGATTGCAGGACTCTCCCTGTGTACAAGGCAAGAGTGTGGGTGATGTGAAAGTAAGTGTGAATACATGTTTATATGTTTTAAGGTTTATATGCAGTTGATTAACATGCTGTGCATAGGCTGACATCTAGTGGAAGCTGCAGAATATTACAGTTTGTTTTTCGAAACTTGAAAAGGGGTGTCGAACTAGGGAGTGCCAGTAATACTATCCCTAACGTGACGTCCACTGTATCCATGATCCCTCACGCGTGTAGGATCCTCAGATTGTAATATTTTCTGACATGAAGTAGTATGAAGACTAGCGCGAGTACAGAGTATTCAAGCAGATAGATAAGACTACAAGCATCCATGCACCTTCTCTCAGAGGGGAGGAAGGGCGGGCACATGTGAATCTAAGCAGATACAAGCAGCAGAAATACGATTACGGTGAGTAATATATCCCTTCTGAGGCTTGTGGAATCTGCTTAGATCACATGATGTGCATAGATTAGCGGGCAGTGTTAGAAGGAGGTGGGATGTGAGAAAGGTCATGAGCGAACAAATGTCTTAGAACCGCTTGTCCCACCTGAGTATCTGTCTTGGAATGAGTGTCAATGCAGTAGTGCTGAGTAAATGTGTGAATAGAGCTCCATGTAGCCGCTTTGCAAATGGTGTCAAGGGGTAAATTTGCAATGAAAGCCAGTGTGGCCCCAGTACCTCTTATAGAGTGGGCCCTTGGTATAAAAGGCAGTGTTTTATCTGAAGGGGAGTAGCACAGTTGGATACATCCGACTATCCATTTAGAGATGGCACCTTTAGAGGCGTGATCTCCTTCTCTGCCTAGGGCTATGGAAACGAACAGTTGATCTGTCTTTCTTAGTGGTCTGGTCATGTCTACATAGTAGAGGACCGCTCTATTCACATCTAGTGTGTGGAGTTTCACCTCAGCAGAGCTTTTGGGTTCTTGGTAGAAGGCCGGTAGCTCAATGGACTGGTTAACATGGAATTTTGAAATTAACTTGGGTGAAAACCTAGGGTAAGTGCGTAAAACCAGTTTATCCTTATGAACAGTAAAGAAAGGATCCTGCACTGACAGAGCTTGAATTTCACTGACCCTTCTTATGGATGTAATGGCTACTAAGAAGGCAGTCTTACAAGTCTGGTGTTTGAGGCTAGCTTTATGCATGGGTTCAAAGGGAGGTCCCATGAGTTTAGCAAGCACCACATTAAGGTCCCAACCTGCTTGTGGGTTAGAAATTGGAGGGTGGAGTCTCTTTACCCCTTCCATAAAGGCTTTGACCACTGGCACTTTCCAGCATGACACCTTGTTATGGGAGGTGGTGTAGGTTGACAGCACCGCCAGGTGTACTTTGAGTGAATTAAATACTAACCCAGTAGGTGGAGCACGTAGGTGACAATATTGGACGGAGTACAATCAATTGGGTTGATTTGTTTATTCTGACACCAAATAACTAATCATTTCCACTTATCAAAGTAACAGTGCCTTGTGTTAGGTTTTCTTGACTCTCAAGATATCCATA
This sequence comes from Ambystoma mexicanum, assembly GCF_040938575.1. NCBI lineage: Eukaryota > Metazoa > Chordata > Amphibia > Caudata > Ambystomatidae > Ambystoma > Ambystoma mexicanum. The sequence continues at coordinate 1,144,313,220 of NC_090924.1, forward strand.
CATCTCTGGGGTAAATTGAGATGACAGAACTCGGACTTCAGGGGGCATGCTGCCTAGTTCATAGAGTTGGGTTGAGGATGCACTGTTTGTCCTTCGTGCTAGGAGAGTATGTTGTACCAGCACGGGAGCTTGTGGGGGGTGGGGGCTCGCACACCGCCAGTTTGCGTACGTGTGGAAACAATGGTTGTCTCGCCCACATAGCAACTAGGATGAGCGTCATCGATTCCCTGTGTATCTTGTTGACCACCTTCCTCATCAGAGGGGTTGGTGGAAAAGCGTAGGCAAACATCCCTGACCAATTCATCCATAGAGCGTTCCCCTTGGAGTCTGGCTGGGGGAACCTGGATGCAAAGTCTGGGCATTGTCTGTCTTTGCCTGTGGCGAATAGGTCTATAGTGGGGGAACCCCACGGAGAAGAGATCTTCTACGACTTCTTTGTGTAGTCGCCATTCATGTTCCTCCGGGAGGGGATCTCTGCTCAGAGCGTCCGCTAGTGAATTGAGATCCCCTGGAACATGTTGGTAATGACAGGTAAATCTTCTGTCTGAGTGCCCATTTCCAAATTTTCTGGGCAAGCTTGGACAGATTTGGTGAACGAGTGCTCCCTTGTTTGTTTAAGTATAACATTGTTGTTGTGCTGTCTGTTAGGATCTGCACTGACAGGTTGGATAGGAGGGGTTTGAACACCCAAAGCGCTCTGAAGACTGCCAGAAGTTCTAACAGATTGAGGTGGTTCTGAGCCACTTTGTGAGACCAGAGACCCTGAGCTGTGTGGTGAAGGTAGTGAGCTCCCCACCCTGCAAGGGAGGTGTCTGTTGCGACGACGGCTTGTATCTCTGGATCGTAAAAGGGTTTCCCCTTTTTAAGATTCTCTCATGTCCACCAGCAAAGACTCTGTACTAGTGTTGGCGAAACGACCACTAGATCGTCCCACTGACCACTTGCTTGAGACCACCGTTTCGCCCAACCATTCCTGCATGGGTCGCATGCGCAGGCGCGCGTGGGGAATCAGGTAAATGCAAGATGCCATCATGCCTAGCAAACACATCACTTTGTGTACCCTTATTTGGCGACTGGACTGATAGAGGAATTTGCAGCAACAGATTTCGAATTCTTTCCTCTGATAGAAAGGCCAACCCCTCTTGGGTGTTTAGGACAGCTCCTAACAACTGTTTTGAAGTGCTTGGCACCAGGCTTGATTTTTTCTCATTGATTGAGAAGCCCAATTGGAAGAGGTTGATTGTTCTTTGAATGTTTAATCTGCAAATTACGGGGGTTTCCCCTGTTATGAGCCAGTCGCCCAGGTAAGGGTACACCGGATTTGCCTCCCTTCATAGGTGCACCGCCACCACTGCCAATACCTTGGTGAATACCGTTGGAGCCGAGGCTATTCCGAAGGGCAGCACCTTGAACTGGTAGTGCTCGCTCTCTACCTTGAAACGCAAGAACCTTCTGTGCGCTGGGAACATGGAAATATGAAAATCGGCATCTTTTATATCCAATGTTGCCATGTAACCCCCCTTTTTTTAGTAGGGGGGATTACCTCCTGGAGTGTTGTCATGCAGAATTTTGTTGGCCGGGGCGAGTTCTATTGCATCCTTTGCAAGACGAATGGCGATCTCCTCGGGGAGGATTCTTTGGTACTCCAAGGAGTGTCCTTTCTTTCTTGGAGGATGGTTGCGGGGGCGTTCTAGTAGCTCTATACAGTATCCTGTGGACACACTGAACAGCACCCATCTGTCCGAAGTGATCCCTTCCCATGCGTGGGTGATGGTGGAAATGCGCCCCCCTACTGTTTATTGGGTGGTGTACCACCTCTACCGGGGCTGCCTCTACCCCTAACGCGGCACCTGCGCTGACCTCTGGTGAAACGCTCAGCAGCCTGGGATGCTGCCCAATGAAGTTCCTTGGTTCCGATAGTAGGTGGAACCCCTCTGGGAGTTTTGGCAGTGAAAGCGACTAAAATTATTATTTCCCCTTTGTCCTGAGGGCTTATTTGTCATTTGGCCGAGGGATTTTAAAGGTCTCGTATTCATCCTTAGCCGTCTTAAGTGCTTCCTCCATTGCTTTCCCAAATAGGACGTTCGGCTTTACCGGAATGTCTGAGGGTGGCTTCGGTCTCGGCTTGCACCCGGATTGTCTTAGCCAAGCATGCCGTTTTATTACTGTTCCTTCTGCTATTAATCTCCCTACATTATCTGCTGCATCAAAGTTTGCCTTAAGGATGCATCCGGACACAGATCTTCCGTCTGATGCAATTTGGGCCAACTGCCCCTTTAGTGGTTCAGGTGCAGAGGTTATTAGGGCAGCTACTTGTTCCCATTGGTGTCAATTGTAGCTTGCTAGCAGAGTAGTGGTGTTGGCAATACGTGCCCGATATGCTGACGTGGATGCCACCTTCCTGCCCAGAGCATATATTTTCTTGCTCTCTGGCAGGGGGTGCTTCTGAAGAAGCTAGTGGTGTGCCCGCCCTCTTTCTGGTGGTTGTTACTACCAATGAGTCATGCTTTAACTGACCCCTTATGTACAAGGGGTCAGAGGGAGCGGCCCTAAATAGTTTTTCTACTCTTGGATTAACTGCCCGAGTAAGATTAGGGGTTACCAGAGAAGGATCAATTCTGCGCTGGATTGTTTTTAATATGGGCATAGCTTGGGCAATGGATTTCCTGTCCCCTAGGTTTTCTTCTGCAAAATCTCTATCTTCTTGGATACCCTGTGTGTCTATTTGAAAATGGGCTGCAGCTTTAGCTAGTACCTCATTCAGTAATGGTTGATTATCAACCGGTGAGTCATTCACCGGGGAATCCTTCGGAATAGAGCAGTCAAGACTGTAGGTTTTCGCCTCATCTTCCTCTTCCTGGTCCTCATCATCCCCATAGTAATCAACCCCTGTCTGGTCTTCCAGCATCTGTATTTCTACCTCCTCACCATATTGCTGGTAAGGCTGAATTATAGAAGGGTCTGAAACCAAACCCTGAACTTGAGTCTCAGAACAGAGCCTCTTAGTAGGGGGTTCAGGGTCTTTGGATCCCGAAGGGGCAGAGGTAGTTGGTGTACTTTGATAGCTATGGAAATAATTAGGGTCCTTTTCGAAGAAGTCTACAAAAAAGGACATCCTCCTCATTACCCTATCAATGTCCTCTGAATTCCATTGCTTGGAACTGGGGATGACCCTTTCTTGCTGTGGTTCCTCATCCATGCCCATATCCTGGAGGAGTGGGATGAATAGTCTTTTCCTTGGTGACAGGGTTAGGGACCTTGGACCTTTCTTTTCCCTTCTGAACCTGATGTTCAGAGGTTTTTTTTTATGTTGTTTTTCCCACCTCCCAGGACTAGAGGAATGTGTTCCTGAACCTTTAGGGTTTTCTGAATGTTCAAAGCTTGGCTTCGAGATTCGGGAGTCTTGGAAGAGGGACGTTGAATCTCGGAAGCAGACGTCGAACGTACTACAAGTAGACGTTGAGTGTGCTACTTGGGGGAAGAGGTCGGATTAGTCTTCCGATGACCGGGCCTCAATGACTTTTGGGAATGTGGCAGCTTTTGCAACCGTGGACGGTTGCTGTGTGTCGTGGGACGAACGTGACCTGGAACGCCCAGAGGACACCGAATCAGCAGACCGCTCTCTCGATGCCTTCTTTTGCATACGTGTCGAATCTCGGCGGGGTTAGTGTGTTTGGTGGAAGAGGTGTGTGTTGCGCTCTTGCCGCCGGTTGTTGTCCCCATAACTGAACCGCCGGTCAGTCCTCCGAGGTCAGGGGCTTGCGTGTGGGTGCCTGACGTCACCCCTGTGCCCTCGCCGTTCGATAAGGCAGCGTTGCTGCCATCGCTGAAGGAACCTATGGCGTTCATTGCCTCTAGCTGCCTGGCGTAGTGGGCCCAGCGCTTCGTCGAGCGGTCCTTGAGTGCCTTGGCCTTGAAGATCTTAAAAGCTCTACAATTAGCCTCAGGATGGTCTCGAGGGAGACACATGTTACGCGTATTGTATTGGTCTACCCAGGGAAACTTACGGTTACACTTTGGGCAGAATTTAAAAGGGAGTACTCTCCATATGTTACTAATTGGCAGCGGGTGGGTATATGTAGGAAACGAGTGTGAGAGTGTGTTTGACCACCCCCCCCAATCTCCCTACTTGCACAGGGCCGAGGCCAGAGGCCTTCCAAGGCACAAAGTCCGTTGTCTAGTCTCGAAGGCTGTTTTCCTAAGTCTCGATTCACCAACGTCGGGTTGGAGAAAACAGGGAAGTTTTGTAATTATATTGATCAATGGCTAAAGCCAAGGGAACTCCGCGATATGCTTCCAACAAGTATGGTGGAAAAAAACCCTCTGAGGGTCCTAAATGTGTTAGGGATCTTGGGTACAGTGGACGTCACACTGGCACGCCCTAGTTCGACGCCCCTTTTCGAGTTTAGAAAAACAAACGAATACTCCGCAGCTTCCACTAGATGTCGGCCTATGCACAGCATGTGATCCAAGCAGATTCCACAAGATATATATATCTATCCAAAAAAAACTTTGTTGAGGGGACGTTATGGTTACTGGTTAAACTGCCCCAACAAAAACCTATACACTTCACTAAATAAAAAAAATAAATAAATAAAAAAAAACCACACAACTTTCCCTCTCCCCTTTATGCTTCAAATTAAAACCGAAAAACCCTTGAAAATCGACAGTTATGGTAAATTAAGCCTTCAACTCAGCCAACACTCCTGTGCACTGCTACCACCAACACCCAGACCATGAAAGATGTCATCTCAAATGTCAATGATGACATCAATGACAACATCACTTGTTTAGTCCCTTTCTTTACCTTCCCTGCCATACATATTTATGTACGTTCAGTAAAATAATTTCACTAAAGGCATGTTACACTTCACAGTGCAACCAAACACCGCTGCACATTCCCCCATTATAGTAAGCTAAGCAACCATAACTCGCACCATCTACGTGCATTGCTAAGACTAACACCCAGGACATCAAAGATGACATCACAAATAACAACACTCATGACATCACATGTGATAAGAAAATACCTAAAAAGTCTCTACCCACAAGGGATTCTTTCTACTATGTTGGTAGCAAGATGTCAAGGGTGAATGTGTAATGTTACACATGTAATAAGTAGCTTCCAAATGTAGACTAAATGCACACGTGTGCTACAACAAACAATGCATGTGACGACCCAAGGCATATAAATGAGCGGCACATACAGGGAAAGTGAAGTTAGAAAGAATTGGTAGCATCCGACAGTTTACCTTCCTGTACACAAATTAATTGTGTGTTTGAGGGCAGCTATTGCCCCGTGCATGTGCATCATGAGCTGACACCAGACCCCAACAAAAGTACTTTAGGAACACACGACAAGGGTAACGTTTTGCTACACAGCACCTTTGCAATTGTCATATTGTGCTGGTCAGTGAAGAAAACCACCTAGCCCACATTTTTCAATGCACCAAAATAAGTGAGGCAAAGATGGGATATCATGAGTGATGTCATTAATGCTATTTGTGATGTCATCTTTGATGTCCTGGGTGTTAGTCTTAGCAATGCACGTAGATGGTGCGAGTTATGGTTGCTTAGCTTACTATAATGGGGGAATGCGCAGTGGTGTTTGGTTGCACTGTGAAGTGTAACATGCCTTTAGTGAACATTTTTTATTGAACGTACATATATATGTATGGCAGGTAAAGAAAGGGGCTAAACAAGTGATGTTGTCATTGATGTCATCATTGACATTTGAGATGACATCTTTCATGGTCTGGGTGTTCGTGTTAGCAGTGCACAGGGGTGGTGGCAGGGTTGGGGGCTTTCAGGGGTTTTTCGGTTTTAATTTGAAGCATAAAGGGGAGGGGAAAAGTTTTTTTTAAGTGAAGTGTACAGGTTTTTGTTGGGGCAACTTAACCATAACGTCCCCTCAACAAAGTTTTTTTTGTAGTGAATTGCACTAGTTTTTGGGAGGGCAACTGAACCCTAACGTCCCCTTATCAAAGTGTGTTTTATAGGGAAACGAACAGGTTTTTGGAAGGTGGAACTTAAGCATGAAATTGTGGCAATGAAGTTTGTGAGCAGAATATGCACTGTAATCATGTGATTTTGAGAGATATGTAGTATAATCTATGTACTTGCCATACATTTAACATAGAACATTCAGAACCCCCTCCCCATTAACTTTAGAAAGGGACGGACTGAGCGCCTGTTTGTGGACGGGGGCGGACAGGAATAACATTACGCAAAGAGGCGGGGGGTATCTGAAAATGTACTATTGTCTTACACAAAAAGTGTGAAATGGTGAAGAAGGGCATAAAGATATTGTAAGTAGTAATAAGTAAATTTGGAAACTTGAAGGTAGGAAATGGAAATTACACATTTAATAATCATGTAGAATGAAGTGGATGGTACCAAAAAAAATAAAAAAAAAATAGATTCCACCACAGTAGTTACTTCACAGAAACTCGGCAGCCTGGCACGATAGTGGAGGGACGCATTTGGAAGAAGGGAGATTACAGCAAAAGAGTGAGTGCAGGTCATGTTTTTGAAGAGGGTGTGTTTTTTTTGGTATGTGGTGCAGAAATAATAATTTCTTTCTGTTGTGTTGACTCAGAAATGGCTAGTACCTGGGAGTGGCTGGAGGAGTATTTCCCGAAGGAGGAAATATCTGAAGACCGTGACAACAATGGTACACATTGGTCTGCATATGGAGAATAGTGACCAGTATTTTATAGGCATTTAACGTGTGGTATTTTTTTTTTCCAACAGACCAGGAAAAAAAAAGAGGAAAGGGCAACAGACGAGATAGAAGAAGGCAGAATTAAAAGGATAGAGTCGAAAATGGATGTTTTGAACGACAATTTTCAAAGTTTACGGGAGTTTGTGGGGGACGTTGTGAGAGGGAAAGTTCGGTACCATTGCCCCACCTGCACGTGCCCTGCTTCTCCATTCCCTAGTGACCCATCCCCAAACCTGCAACAGGAAAATAGACGTTTTGACAAAGTATCCATCCCTTCTTCCCCTCACAAATCTTAACCTCATAACCAGCCCGTGTTAAATCCAAATTCCCCCATATTTGTTTCAGTGTCCGTTTCCCCTGCTGTTTCTTTAGAATGATGTGTGTTTTTGTTTATATAGTAAATGGTTTTGTAAAGTAGTTGTAGAGAGTTTGTGTTTACATTTTTTTTTAAAAGACGTAAAATGTTCGCGAACAGCGCGCCTGTTCGACCTATCCGCAAGCAATGGAATGTAGGTGCTGTGTGACAGCACCATCTTTTCACAATGTGCGTACATAAACATAAAGGGGTGTCCAAAGGATATACTAACTCGGTGTACCGCTTGGGAACAAGATAATACATGGTGGTAGAACACACAAGATGTCCGGAATGGGTGTAAATGAGTAGAAGGGGAGTGTGTGAAGGACAGTATAGCGGGTGGTATTGGGCGCAGTCAAAATGGTGCCGTCCGTAGAACAAGCACAGTGGGCGGCAAGGTCATAGGGAAACAAAATGGAATGGTCCCAAGGACACTGGAACTGTCCGTACAGTGAACATAGCATGCAAGCACATGTGCAGTACAAACGAAAGGATTGGCAACATTGCGCCAGTTCCTAACTGTCTGTCGCACTTGAAGTACTTTGAGAACCCAAAAACTGTCCGTAGGACACTTGTGCGCATGTGTGATTCTTTGCATTTGCTGTCCGGGGGACTTTCATGAAGTGGGTGGATGTGTTGAGGAAGTCATCTTGTGACCGCACCTACGCTGAGCGTGGGGACTAGTTTCCGCTGTTTGTCTGCTTCCGCAACACTAAAAATGAACTTGTAGACACAAGGCAAAGTATTGTGGAGTGGAAAAATGTAATTTCACACATCCCAAACAATACGCCACCTCAGGAGTTGCTATGTAAAATTGAGTGTACCGCTTTGTAAGGATGAAGACTGCCCCCCTTCAAAAAGCCACACCCCCGGAGCGCATCTTCATTGTCCTTCTAGCTATAGCAGATAGAGGTGTGTTGCCTTTACTGCTGTGGTGACGGAAAGGAAACAGATTACTATGACTTCCATGGCTGCTGTTGGGTTATTAGCCTCTGCACCTCCCCCAAACCCGCCACCATCACCACCTCACCAAGGGCCTGCAGAGAGATATTTGGGTGAGGATGTAAAGATTGAGGAAGAAGAGGAAGAAGAGAATGAAGTGGAGGAACTCCGCACTAGGAGCACTCGCCGGGAGTAATGGGTGTGGCGGTTGTTTTCCATTTATGGGAACATACCAAAATCACGCGCGAACCTGGTGAAGTGTAACCAGTGCGATCTGGTGTTGAGTCGCGGGAGATTTGGAGCGTACAGTTTTGGTACGACAACCATGAAGCGCCACCTCACTTCGTTCGGTGCCATGTGAAGAGGGTAGTCGTTTGAGTTCCTCCACAGCATCGTCGGAATCCGATCCTCCCACCAAAAGAGAGACTCCTGTGGGGTAGCGCCTCCCTCCAGCTGCTTCACAAGCCATTTGCAATGCTGTGGACCCTTACCTTTCGAAGGTGACAGTAGTGTGCACGTATTGTGACCCAGTACTCTGCCGGGGGGGGTGGGGGGAGAGTCTTCGAAGTGCTTTTGAGGCTGAAGTCAGCAGGCACCAGAAGATTTGCTCCTAACCTAAATAAAGATCACCCTTAATATGTATCTGTTCAGTTGCCTTTTCTTATCCCCATGGATGGTGTCCCTTCCTTACCCTCCTCTCGCCTCTTCTCCTAGTGTGTGGAGTGCTGTTACTCTATGAACGTAAAAACAACAAAAATGACAGAAAAGGCTCTTTTCAGAGCCGCCTTTCTCAGTGTAACAATAGAACTATGATGTGAAGGCCGTAGAGCCCTGCGGAGTTCAGCAAAAGTTTGCGGACAGTCGTAGAGGGCAAAAAGGGAGGGTGCAAGCGGAGCAAACGCAATAAAATGTACGTTTGGAGTAAGTGGCGGCTCTGAAAAGAGTCTTTTGGTGGTGGGTTGTGTGGGTTGAAAAGGAGTGGATTGGGTGAAATGGATTGTCAGATAGGTTAGTGTGATTGCAAAGAGGGTGCAATGCATTTTGAATATTGTGAAGAAACATCTGATTGCCTGAATATGTGAGGTGGACTCCATCTCTGCGGAAAATGAAATTGCTACGAAACAAAATGTTTTCATTGTGGAAAGAGGACATACCAACATCTCTTAAAAAGGCGCGCACAGCCTTATTCACATTGCATCTCCTCTTCTCCATTTGTGGACCAAATGCAGAAGAACGCAACCATATTCGTCTTTGGGCAATACGGGGAAAAAAGTATTTGACAATTTGGAAACATGTCCATGAGCTTCGCGAGTCCTTCCTTCATGGCAAATTGTAAAGAAATTCCAGATACATGGCCTAAACTGTTTCAGCCACAATGAATGATGAGTATATCTGGAGGACGCTCTCTCGCTGTAAAGTAACACAAAGAGGCACCGAGTCCAGCCATCTCATGCCGCGCACGGCATGCCAGCGCACTTCCGCATGTGGAAATCTGAGATTTGTAGATAAACTGCAGCCTTAGGCATACACCTTCAACCAATGTATCCATGAGTCTCCCACAATCCAGACAATCTGTTTTCGAGCATGGAAAGCCATGGCCGTCTGGTGTCCTGTGAGGGAGAAGATGGTCTTACTAAAGTACGTTGGTCAGAACACACCTACTGAACTTTATGGACCAATCCATAGCGCCGCTCATTCTCATTTACATGCAGCTCCACCCTTCAGTCCTCGGTGGTGATATGTGCTGGCAGTTAACTAACGCCATGTTCACGGACATGTAGAGGAGCAGAACGTGACGACGGTACATTAAAGTACTAATCCCCTTTTTCCCCTTAAAAAGGTAGGCTCTGAGAAGAGCCGTTTTTTTAAAAAATGTGGCCACATATCGTAGAGACTTGGGGCATTTTATGCATTTTTTTGTAGTTTTTGTCCTTGCTTTACTCTTGCAAACATTACAGAGCCTTCTCTAAAGCAAGCCTTATGTTCCAAAAGAACATTGCATTTCCCAAAGAGGATAGTCCAACGCCATCTCCTTCAAAGTAATGCGCATTGCTGGGAGCAATGTTATCGTGGCTACAAAAAAACATACCAACTCGCAGCATGAATGCACGCATGCCGCGATTGATGATGCATCTCCCGATGCTTTGATCTGGACAGAAAACAAAAGTGTTGGTCCATTGTAGTCTGGGGAGTAAAGCAGAAAACAACTATGGATGTTGGGAAGATGGTCATGATTGCTTCAACCAACTGTGCCAAATCTGCCAACAAAGTATGTGAAGTCCGGTATCCCAAGTGGCAAGCACCGTAGTGCAAAATTACCACATGAGGAGTGGTCATTCTACGCATGTCTCTGCAAACTTGCAGAATTGCCGCAGCATTGGCATCAGTGTCAGCGCTCCAGACAACCTCCACTCCTTGCACATCGAAATGGTGTGCCACGTGCCTACTCTCGGCATAGTGTTGTAAGCATTGCACAAAAATATCTCTGAGCAGCAAAACACGGACCCTCTGCCATTTTCAGTGTATGCACCGTCTTTCGACACAAAAGAGTAATGTGAACATCTGATTGGCTGATGGCTACAGTCGTCTTTCCATGCAGGATTAGCTGTAGAAACCCGTATGTGACACCGCCTACCAGCGGACAAGCGTTGCCTACGTGCGGCACTTAACTCTTACCCAGTCCTTCCACCCTTTCTACAGCGGTACCAAAGCGAGTCCGTCATTGGACACAACAAAGCAGGCGCACAATCAGCCACCAATCACATAGAAGCTCGCTAATTTTAACTCTGTCATCATCATTGCGCACTTCAAAATTACTGCCGATGATTCTTAATGGAAATCGCATACCATTGCAAAGCACCTACTTCACAAGCTACTGTGCAAGAATTGTGAATTTCTACGTACAGCTCCATGCATGACCACATGCATCAGTATAGAGTGCAGGTATGTTCATTCTAATCAGAGTACATGTGGAAGCCTTATAATTTAAAATAGACAAAACAATGCCGGTAAATTACCATAGGAATCACATAAAGCTCCCCCTCGTAAAGTGCAAGAATGCCGATTTGCCATTAACAATTTGCACGACTGCTTACTTTCTTCTGCATAACCTGTACATACGTTGGAAGCATGCCTATTTAGGCGTAGCTCTCAACCATTTTTGTGCGAAGTGCGGGTGAAATGAGCCGATTTTGTTTTTGGCGGGTGACACGCCCATTGGAATGAATGGCCGTGAAGGAGGCTTGGCGGGCGAGTCTGCCCTTTATAAGGTGGGTGACACCCGCCAAAAGTTGTTGAGAAGTAAATTTGGTGTAGACCTTAATTGTGTATGTGAAAATGGGGCAGTTCTATCCTCTACTGTCAACAGTAATGCTACTTGTAATGTAACTGTATGACAATAGTAATCGCTCCCGAATGCGGTGCTGACATGTGTCTTCGGAGGGTCTCCCGATTTTTGGACATCGTGCTTTGCATTAAGAAGTACAAAAAGTTTGCCCATCTACTACGTTGCCCTATCGCTTACAAACCTCTCTCCTATGCATAGTACACTTTGTAAAGAACACAGCATTTCCAAATCCCTAAAAAAAAGATAGATATTTTGACTTTGAAGTACCGTATTGAAAGTAGTATACAAAGAGTGCACAGAGAGAGGTGAAATGTGCACGTGGATTGGGTTGAAACATGAAAGTTGAATCGTATGACGAAAGTAGTACAAGTAAAGGCTGCAGTGTCATGACGGCTGCAAACACACAAAGTAATTGATATTGTTTTTTTTAATTCACAGTGAAGACTACTCTCCTGAGAATCAACATCTACACTGCAGACGACATATCCGGAGAAACCTTGGCATCTTCCACAAAAAAGTAAGTACACTACAACCTTCATATTGTAACTTCTCCTTAAAGAGGCTGCGTGGGTTATTTGTTTATTTTGGGCACCAAAGAAAGCATTCACTTGTAAGCCATTCTGCCTACAAATATCCAATTATAGGACAAAGATTAACAGGTGGAATGGCTGACAAATTGCTGTGTGCTTGGTACTGAAATGACATAGCAAATCCGTAGAAGGTTAGATTGTCAAAATAAGTGGCGGTAGCAAGTTTTTGCCATTTTGGTTATCAATAATGGTTCTCAGCACAAGTGGGCACTGTGTATTCTCATCTAAAGCACATTGTACTACTATGCAAACAGTAAAGTAGCCTTACCAAATGATAGAGGTCACTGTGCGTTGACACACTGTGCCAAAGAGTTTCCCCATCACACTTAGGCATTGTAACGCTCACCTGATTCTCGCAGAGGCGCCGGTCTTGACTGGGCGACTACCGTATCTTCAAAGGTGATGTGTAGCACCTGGTTGGCTCTTTGGGCTGGACCTCTGTGCACTGTATGCCTGACGTGTAGAGTAAGATGTCTGCAGATAGAAAATATGGGGTTAATGAACTGGGGTTATTGGGGTGTCCCTATCTCTTTCCTCTTCTCCTCTCCTGTAGACCCCCAAAGGTTAACGCTCTCACCTTAGGTAAGTGAATGCCGAGCTCTCCATCTGCCTCGGGGCAGGGTGCTGTAACCAGTTTCTTCACTGGATAGGTAGCGCAGGCCTCTTGACTTCAGAGGACTGCTGTCCGTCGTTTACTGCACGAACGGTAAGTTTCGAGTCATTCAAATGTCTTTTTAAAGTCTTTAGTAATGATGTCTCTTGTTTTGCAGGGTTCCGGCGATGGCGGATGACGGGCTGAAGTGAGTTGAAGATGGAGCCCGTGTGATGAATAGAAGCGCCTGGAAGCACGTAAGTAAGCGCTTGTTGCCTGCTTCACTATGCGCTCTAACTGTCTTTTTATTTTGCAGGTACGAGTTCGGAGCGGCTGCAGGGTGCCGGAATACCCACTGGATTAGATGTGGAAAGGAGTAATGGCACGTGAGTATTAAAGTTCCCCAATGTCTTTAAACGCACCTTGTTTTGTCTTTCAGATGCCGGAATGCAGTGTGAAGACCTCCGGAGCGCACGAAGAGTAGGTAAGCCTTTGCCTTTCAGATGCCGGAATGCTAACCTGTTCTTTCTTGTCTTTATAGGTGTTGCTGAAGACTGGATTCAGGATGGTAAGCCTTTTTCCTTAGGCCCTGGACCGGATGCAGAAGACACGATGAGCGTTCTGCTGCAGAGGTTGCAGAATAACGCAAAGCAAGATTCATCCACCGGGTGTGGTTTAAATAGCCTCCTGTAGTGCTTAGGTGTCTCCTTCCACAGCCACGCCTAAGTAAGAAAAGAGTTCCTGGTAAGAAAAGAGTTCCTGCCTTCCAGAAGAGTTCCAGTGTTCTGAATCTAGGGAGTGGCTCCAGCCCCACCCAACAGGAAAAGTAGTTCCAAACAGAAGAGGATCAGAGGCTCAACTGGCAGGCAAGTAAGCAGCATGGTCTGCTGAAGGTAAGTCCACCCAAGCATTATGAGCCCGGCGCTTCCAGCGCTGGGACTGGGCAAATTTATGAGCCTGGTGCCACTGGCGCCAGGACTGGGTCCAAAAGGTCCCAATTGGGACTGGTTGGCACTCGGAACCTGGGTTATGGATCTGCTTCCAAGGGAGTTGGGAAAACCCTGACCTTTTGGAAGCAGAGATCATGACAGGCATACATGCACACATACATTGAACAACAGACCAAAGAATTTTTTTTTTTCTCAACGACACCAAAGAACGCCTACCAAAACGCAGCTCCGTAGAAAGGAACGCAGAATTAGAGCAAATAAAAATAAAGGTACCCAATGTAAGCATCCACCTGTTGTAGAGTTAGGGTAGAATCTTGGTACAAACCACCTAATGCAATTGGGTAACATAATAAAACAAGTGTCAACTACCGAAACTGTACGTCCACTATCAAAAAGCATCATAAAACACAGAAATTATGTCAAAGAAACGGCTGACAGTACAGCTAACAATGTTCCTAATCCTGATAGTGTAAGAAGAACCCATAGTAAAAAAAGTATTTTAGCAAAAATGTTTTGTCACAGAGTCCTTCAGAATCTACTAAGAAGAGGACCAAAGTCATCCTCACCCCTTAAAACGTACCGTAGAAAGTTAATTCTGCAAACACTCGTGGACAGTGCAATCCTTCTCAAAAGGAAGCTGTTCATATTAGTGTTAAAAAGGATGAAAGCACTGACAAAATTAAGTACCAAACTACAAAGGACATTTTTTGCATGTTTGTGGTGGTGAATGGAGTCACACAACAACCACAGAGCCATATTTCAATGAAGAAGCATACAAACAAAATCAAACAAAACACAATTGCCATCCATAGCAGCGGACGTGGGTATGAGAAAATCAATACTACCATCATGGAACAAGAAACACTGCTTACAGACTGTCCTCTGAAAACTCAGAATTGCCTCTCGATTCAGCAGAACCGCAGCATCCAGTATACACATGGCCGTGCACATCAATGTGCACCATTCCAAATAAAGCTTTCAAATCTTTACGCGTGTTCCTCAATCAATATGTAAAAGGTAAAGACAAAAGTAAAATCAAAGTGCTGCAAAATATGGATATTTGTGTAGTGCGAAAACACACAGGACTAAAAAGGACATTCACTAGCCTGCATTTCTGGGCCTATTTGCAAAAGTACCTTCCATGATATCAAAAGAATATCAGTACATCATTCTAAAGTAAGAAATATAGTGAATAAAATACATTTTGCAAAAAGTCCAGCTTCAGAATCAGCCAATTTAAAAATCACTGTTCTGCATGGTACACCCAAATACTTACAAGTAGAAATGGACCGAATTCAGAAAAAGTATTTTGGAAGGGAGAGCCACGTAGAAAATGCAACAGTTTTAGAACATAGTAACGACAATTCTGCACATAGCAACCTTCTATTGCACACATACAGAAAAGAAATACTAAAATGTAAAAGGTCATTGGCTGCTGTACCAAACCATGTGGGTGTATGTTGCTGCAGAAGGTTTTACAAAAGGAACACAAAAAATGTGGACATAGCATACAAAATAGAAAACAATGAAGACTCTAAATGGTTTGAATTAGCTTTGTACCTTTTAGCTGAAAGCACATATGAAGTAACTGAACGTCTAATATGTTGCAGTTACTGTACTGCAAAATTAGACAACAACCACACTCCTTCACGTGCAATTCCAAATAATTTAGAATTGTTTCCATTACCAAAAATCCTGCAACAGCTCAATTTGTATGAGAGCATAATAATTCAAACAGTTCACCCATTTCAAGCAATTATACGCCTTCATCCAAAAACAGCAAATTTACCTCCCTTTGAATTGGTGAAAGGCATTTGTGGCAAAGTAGTGTACTTGCAATTAGATCTAACGGAAAATGTACACACTCTAGGAGTGGAACGTTCAATAGAGCATTCTTTAATAGTCTTGGTAAAGGGAGTACCAACAAAGGACAAAAGAAATTGCCAACAACTAGTAGACTTACACAAAGTTACACAAGCATTGCAATATCTAAAAGACAACAATGAGTACTACAAGGAAATAAATATTGATGAAAGCTTAAGGCAAACAACTGAAATAATTTAAGGGCCATCAGAAACTGGACAATTCGAACTTCTGGATCCAGCTACAGTATCCACTCTGTTAGACCATTACACAATTCATCCATTGCATTCCAATGAAAGTATAGATGATGCACTAGAAATTTAGCAAATGCGACAAACCAAACGGTCACCAATGAGTATTTGGGGAAAAAAAGTATAGAAGCACATGCTTTTCCACTGCTATTTCCTACTGGCAAAGGTGGGAGGTACGATGATAGGCCCACTCAGATTGGGGATCAGAATACCGATCATTACGAATGTATTCCCAAGATCCCAGATTTAGACAAAATGTGGAATACATACTCCACCTACTGTACGAAAGTGAATTAGCAACACTATGTTATGGAGTTGCACACATTCTTAAATCTGGAACGCACTTTCAAAATATGTCAGCTACGCAGTTAATACAAAAAGTACAAGAAAAAGATGAGGTTTTACAATCAAGTACAACAAATTTGTTTGCAAACATGTGCGGTACAAAGGAATACTAGTTTAGACGGCACGGAGACGTGAGTTGCATGATCAGAAACCTTGGACCACCAACTTGGTTTGTTACGCTAAGTTGTGCAGAATACGCATGGGAAGATTTGCACGAGTTCCTACGCACAGCAAACAGCAACAAAAACAACAGATATATTAACACCTGGAGAACTTTGCTCTCTAGATCCAGTTAATGTCAAGATATGTCCATCATCGTTTCATTGCAATGCTACACTTTATTTGTAATAAAAGAGTCCCCCCCCTTGGAGAAGTGCAACACTTCTTTTGGAGAAAATAATATCAAGCGAGAGGAGCACCACATATTCACATGCTGTTATGGATCAAAGGTGCACCGAAATTTGGCCACGACAGTGATAGCACTGTTTTGCAGTTTATCCAAAAATGTCACATGTGAAATCCCTTCACAACAGAGTCATAGTGAGCTGCATGGGCAGATTTTACAATTTCAAAGACACAAATGTGGCAAATATTGTTGCCGTAAATACAAAAACAAAGATAAATACTACACCAAAGGCCGCTTTGGTTTCCCCAGACCAGTTACAGAAACAGGTGAAGTAAACAACTTCATGTCTTCAGTTCGACAGTGTTAAAGGTAAATCACGTAAAAACACCTATTACATAAAAAGAAGTGAAGAATCAAAATATATCAATGATTATAATGCAATCATTGCCCTATTATGGAATGCAAACATAGATGTGCAGTACATTGCAGACAATTCAACTGCTGTTGCACGATATGTTACAGCCTACTTAACAAAAGTAGAAAAACAGAGCTTCAAGACCTCTGGGATGACCTAGCATCAGACAAAACATTATCACAGAAATTGTACAGCCTAGGCATAAAAATGCTCTCTGAGGGAATGTGGGGCCTATGAAGCAGCAGATCGTTTAAACGGCACTGCTTCGTACGGAAAATCAGACATTGTAGTATGGCTCAGTCTTGGTCCTGCAAAATCTAGAAAAAGAGTGCTAAAATCATATGAGGACAGAGAAACTATTGCCAGAAATGATCCAAACAGCCAAGGCATTCTGAAAAACAATTTACTGGACACATACTATCCGAACAGGAGTACCACTCTGGAAATCATGTGTCTGTACCACATTGCTAAAAACTTTGCATACAAAAATAATGTAAAACCGATGAAAGTAAACGTAGATATAGAGTAACCGATTGTGAAGGGAGCTTAGTGAAACTTAACAAACAAAGCTTAATTAATCATGTGAAGTTGTCATTAAAAACTCCTCAACAGAAAGAACTATATAACATGTCTCTTTTACAACTTTTCAAACCATGAAGAAAAAGAGGAAGACATACTAGATAATGAGTGCTATGAAAATGCTTTCAAAGCAAATGAAAGCACTATCACTGATAGTAACTTTACGCAGTACAAAACAATGTTAGACAATGAGCAGCAACAAGAAGAAGAAATTCAGGCCCAACTAGATAAAGACTCTTCCGACAGTAGTCAGCCTTCTGTAACAGGAAGTCAAGAGCCATTAGAACAACCACAGACAGCAAACGAGGCTGAAGTTGCTAAGGCAGAAGTAGAGAACACCATGTATCAGTATCAAGAAGATAGGGGACTTAACTGTGCAACAAGGAAAACTTAACAACGATCAGCACACCATTTTTGAATAGGTAACAAAACGAATTGTGCATGGCGTACAGCACGAAAATAAAGAATGTACCTGCCAAAATTACAAACCTATACTGCTGTACGTCAGTAGGGAAGCTGGATCAGGGAAAACATTCTTAATCAAAATTATTAGCAAGTTCCTGCAGCAATTGACAAAAAACAAACTGTCAGCTGCTGCAACAGCCCCCACAGGTTTAGAGGCCTACAACATAGGCAGTGTGACTTTACACCGATTACTACTGCTTCCAGTAGAGCAACATAAGTTAGACTACTACAAACTTTCTGCAGAAGCTGCAATGGAATTACGGAGAGTATTGAAGCAAATGAAAATGCTACTAATAGATGAAGTGAGCATGGTCTCCAATCTAATGATGGCTTTGATTCATCTCAGATTGCAAGAAGTACTCAAAAGTAATAAGGAAGAACGCTTTGCTGGGAAACACATTATCGTTTTCAGAGATCTTCTACAATTGACACCAGTAAAAGGTGAACCGATTTTTAAAACCTTAGGCCACAAACTCTGCCGGAAAACTGTTGGTAGCATAGGTAAGGTTAACCTTTGGCAACATTTCCAATACAGAGAATTAACTGAGAACATGCAGCAATCTGCAGATCTTACTTATGCCAACATCTTAAAAAGTATTAGAGTTTGTGTATTATCGCAAGAAGCACAAGCTGTATTGAAAAAGCGGCATATACATGCCCTTTATGGCGATAATGCATGCGCAACTGAAGTTATGGAACAAATAGCGCACAAAAATGTCAATTGTATGGCCTTAATGCCAACTCTTGCAAGCTGTTTCAAATTCAATGAAACAATGCTAAAGAAAGAAATGCAAGCAATAATAGAAATTAGCGCCACAGACAAACTAGACGTACATGGTTTGACAGTACCCATGTGTGAGCAAGCCACAACAAGACTAAATAGTTTAGAACATTCAATCTCAAACACAGCTGGGTTGGAAAAAGTATTGAAATCATCATTAAATTGTAGAGTAATGCTTAAATATAACCTTGATATAGAGCAAGGGCTAGTTAATGGAGTACTGGGCATAGTTGTTGATTTTCAATCATACCCACGTGATAACAGCATTCATTTTGTAAATATTCGCTTTGATAAAGTTTCAGAAGTAAAAAGGATAGGGCGCTCAATGGCTCGATTCCTTCTCTTCAAAGACATGTACGTACGTAGAGAGCAATTTTCTCTAACTCTTGCATATGCAGTTACCATTCATGAATCCTAAGGTCTTACCCTAGATAAAGCATTGATAGATAGACAGCGTTTAATTACGTACACTTGATCTGCATTATAACGTAGAAGCAGAAGTATTATGTAGGCACCATGTGATTGTATTAGTAAGGTAGAACGATTGTCTGAATTGCAAATACTACATAATCTGCCATGGTTTGCATTTTGTACAAGTTGCTGAAAAGGAATGCTCTCACAATTTGGTATGGAAATATACACAAATCGCTCATTTGGGATTTCTTCCTGTATCACTTTGTTACAGAGCGTGTATGTATGTTTCCACATGTACGAAATTTGGAAGATTTCATTTACAGGTATAGTTTTGTTTTCCAATACTAATAGTATGTACATTAGAAACATCGGTACATTAGACAGTCTTTTGTTAATTAACTTTGATTCAAGTAAAGTCAAAGCTGATATTCCTTGCATTCTAGAATACAATAGATTGCATTCACTGTACACCCCTAACCCCTCATCTGAAACAATACCCTGTTCCAGATAAAGTGAAACGTGGTAAAAGAAAAGTAAATGAAACAGAAATGCAACAGAATGCAACAAGAAATTATGCAAAAAAAAGAAAAGAAGCTAAAGTTTCATCAATTGCCGCAAACATAGAAGAACCTATTAGGGAATGTGAACCAGGCACGTCGGCAAAGAAGCAACAGAAAACCCGAAAAATGCACTCAGATACAGAACTTGCTGGCCCATTCAAATTTACAAATGTAAGTGGGGTAAGTTGCTATGCAAATGTTGCAATGAATATTCTATTTCAAATGCCACCCATTGTTAACAATATTTACCTGAACAGCACAGACCAATTGTGTTTGCAAATGTTAGTACTGCATAGAAATTCAACAAGCAATCCTGACAACACATACAGTGTTTATGGAGTAAGGCAACAATTGGTCGACTGCTGGAATGGTAAGATTCACTATGAACTCACAAGAATTTCAGCAAACTTTACAAAAGAATTCAGAGTGCCCCATATACTTTTTTTGCAAAGTTTGGTGAGGATTCGTCCAGGGGGAGCGGAGTTATAAGCCGCCCAATAAGTGCCCTTCCTATGGAAACAGCAACTTAACCATAACTACATGGCCACTACCGTGGAGATATATATATATATATATATATATAGATAGATAGATAGATAGATAGATAGATAGATTATATATAGCAGTAGTCTTGTAAATATTTATTTAAAAAAATATTGAGTAGTTTTTACACAGTTACTGTAACACTTTAATAAGAATTCATTAACAGTACATATACATTTAAATAGTTTAAAAAGTTAAGTACATACACAAACATTTTTAACAGGTTTATCTGGGGGGGTTCTTTTTTTTTACTTCCTAGACATAATACATTGTTTTGTTTCGCCGAATTGTCTGTATTATTAATGTTAATTTGTTAATTATGTATCGAATAACAAAAGCCTTGAAATTCAAGGAAAAATCTTTAATTGCAAGGACGTTAAGGTGAGAACTTGATGCAACAAAACCCTGAAAATTCAGCTACAGCCACCTTAGCTTAACACCTACAGTTGCGCAGACAATGACCACAATGACATCACTAATTACATGTTGTATGAGAAAAATGATGACTTTAAAAATCATGTGTCACTGATACCATCACTTGTGACAACACTAATTGCATTGTATATAATGGATTACATCAATAATGGAATTAGACATCACATCATTTATAAGTTAGCTCATGAAAACTTTGATAACAATTTAGGCCGTGGACTTGGCCATGGCAAAGACTGGGGTCACTGGCCAGCACAATAGGCCATAGCTAGTGGTCGGTTAGTGTTCATAAATACCAATGTGAATGGTTAAAATCCGTGCCTAGTAGCCCATCACTGTTTTATAATATACAGAGGGCAACGTTGAAAGCTGTAGTCAGTGGCCATGTCTATAGGCCATAGCAAGTGCCCATTAATATGTCAGAATATACAGTCGGCAAGGTTGAACGCCATAGCTAGTGGCTGGTTAGTGTTGTTCAATACAGAGTGGGCACGGCCGAATCTTCGCTCATTGCAGTTTATTATTTTGAATTATCCAGTGGACATGGCCAAAAGATATACACATTGCTCAAGGTAAAAGGCCATGGATAGTGGCATATTTATATGTTCCAATATATAGTGGGCACAGCCAAAGACTGTGGCCAGTGGCCAGTATTGTGCTAAAAGCCATGCTAGTGGCTAATCCGGTTGAAAGCTGTATCCACATGTAAAGGACAAAATCTATGGTTGGTAGCCTGTTAGTGCACATGGATGAAGGTTGTGACCACTGTCCCTAGCTGAAGGCCATGACTAGTACTCATTCATGTGTTGAAATATATTTACCCATGCCTGAAGGCCATGCTTAATGCTAGTTACTGTGGTAATGTAATTTGTGATGTCATCAGTGATGTGATCTGTGATGTCATCATTGTGGTCATAGTCTGTGCAACAGGGGGCGCAAAGTTAAGGTGGTTCTAGCTGAATTTCCAGGGTTTTGTTGCATTAAGTTCGCACCTTAACGTCCTTGTACCTAAAGTTTTTTCCTTGAATATACCTATAGATAGGAAGGCAGAAGCCCACCACCCAACAACATAACACTTTGCACCACCAGATCCTGCGTGGCATAAAAGCAACTGTCATTTTGACTTGAACGATTCTATCACAGCAGACTACTTCCATAGCACCACCTTTGGTACTTTCGAAGATGTACTGAAGGTGCTGCTTCAGCCCCAGATAGGGGGGCATACCAACCAATTGAGCGAGTGAGCGGGATAGGAGTGAGTGGCATGGGCAGGGACACCTCTTGGGGGGTGCAAGGGCACTCTGATAGCTGTATTGATACTGTGAATTCGGCCCGAAAAGGAATAAGGGGGTGGGGATGCTTTGTATAGGTCATGCGCACAGGGAACATGTATGCACAACTACAAGAAAAGTAATGCTCCAGGTAAATGCACTCAGCAGGGATGCCAAAGGATGGGCCTCGTCATGGAGGCCCGCTCTGAACACATGGCCAGCGAGCCATGGTTTAGGGAGGGGGAAGCTGAACTAGAGATGCACGTCTCCAGCAAACCATAGTCGCTGAGACAGCAGTCCGTGGTGTAATGAAGGTTGGCGAGCCAGTCCCACGGCTGCTTGTAGGTGGCGGGGAAGTGGACCTGAACCAGAGGAACTCCTTTAATTGCCTTTTGGCCGGTGGGTATGGGAACAGGGAAGCAGAATGTGGTGGTGTTCCTTGAAGAACCAATCAGATCGTAAATTCTGGTGTTCCTGAGAAGTAACCAGCCTTCAGTGTCCACCACAGTGTTTCCGAAAGGTTTCTATCCAGCAGGTGCCATGTGAATGCCTCCCTCCCCAAAAGATCAGGGGCACCTCGTGTTCTTTACTCTGTGGTGCTGACCAATGGCAGATGAATAAAGTTCTGGAGGTCAGCACAAATATTTTACGAATTACAAACTGTTTGCCAGAGAAGTGAGAGGCAATGTGGTGCCACATGGGGAGAAGATGAGCCAGGAGAGGGCCGACCCGTTTGCTCCAATCAGGTCTTACTAACATATGTCTAGCTATAGGGGTATGACTTACTTTAACCAATGAGCTTTCTGGAAAATGCAAAGATGTGAAGTTTAGAAGCGCAACTGTTTCCAATACCATGAACATTGTGTAAGCAGTATAAAACTGATGCTCGCTGTGTGCTCGTGTTAGCGCTCATCAACCAGTTCTGTTTCAACGTTCTGTTTGATTTGCACTCGCCCAGCTGTAATAAACAGTTACTTCTTGCCCGGTGTGTGCTCTTTTTTGCACTTCGTTTGACAACTATTACGAGAGCTTGGAGGACCCCTAATACAAAGACATCCTCAATTATTTGCATCATGATAGCCAATGAGTAGCCATGAAAAATACATAAAAATTAAATGAAGTTAAAAACGACATGGGTAAAAAGCGATTAACGGCAAACAGGTGTGCATACTTGCACCGTTTCTGTTCAACCTGTAGGTTAATTCCCTTGTCGTTTTTTTGGAAGCCTCTGGTGCTGATGTACACACTGTGGAGGTAGAAGGCTCCCGGTTTTAAGTTGGGAGGACGACGCTGTATTAATGGCCAGGACTCCCAAGTCTCTGCAGTTGTTGGTCGAGAAACAGAGAATATATGTTACATTGTGGACTAAAAGTAAATGTGGCAAAGCGTTAAATAATGTTAGTCTACTGAAGAAAAAAAAAATAATAATAAAGAAGGAGGTTAATGCATACATCCCTAGGAACTCATGCACTACCGACCTGTGGCCATTTTGACTATCTTGCGATAAGATTAAATGAGCGGTTAACATAACATCGTAAGAAAAAAGGAAAGAAGTGCCACAGGTTACAGGTGGCTTTTTCAGACTCCAGAAGCCTGCAGCACAATTCTGTTGAGCATATGTTGACGGTATATAGAACTAAGGGGATTGCTACAGGAGTGCACCGTAGGGCTACGGGAATCTGGAAACTTTTGAGAGGAGTAGAGAATTTTCTCACACGACTTCTGGGTATCCCCTTATCCACACTGACCCATGATACTTAGCTGGAGACAAGCCAACTGTATCCTCCAGATGTACTATATCGAAGGCCCATTTTATGTTGGCACAAGCTGTGGTCTAGAGAAGGGGAACTGGCAAAAGTTGGTGAGGAATTTATTATCGCTGGGAAGTGTGAGGGTTCAGCAATGTGAGGCAGATAACTTTTGGATGATGGCTCAAAATATGGAATTTTATTACATTATAAATGTTATCAAACGCCTCACTATTCCTACTCCGACAAGGAGGTCCCTGAAAATAAAACTAAAGGGAAACACTAACACAGGATGTCTGGCCCTCATACTTGGACACCTAATACAAAAAGAAAAATATATGGCACTTCAAATAACATCAATGACATTCACAGTCCCTTTTGAAAAACTCTTAGTAACCTGGGTGAGCTCCACTTCCCCAGGATCTAAGGTAAACTCGGCTTCAATGTTAGAAACAAAGAAATCCATGTATGTAATACAGCCTCAATTCAGTTCTTCAGGTCTTCAATGTCAAAGCAACCAACGTTCCAATAACAGAAAAGCTTCTCCTCTTGGTGATACTTCGCACTTCACCAAAATAGCATCAATGTCATTCCCAGCCATGATGCTTGCCACAACTTCCAGTTGTCGAAGAAAGGTTACCAAAGTTGAATAGAAATACAACTTCTATAAACGTTAATGAACCACAGTTCTTGGTTAACAGTTAGTATGTCTCTCTCCACAGGATTAGGAGTTGCAGTAGGTATCTGTCAGGCTGACTTCACAGCACTTCTACTTACACTTCAACAACTTCAATTTCTACAAGAGTTCACTATAAGGGCCAAACTCCTTTGCCTTATAGCATTCCACTTTCATTTGTGCTACAGAAATCTTGCATCTACTGACAACCAAATACACCACCACGGCTTCAGTACTTTAAACAGGTTGGATTATGACAAGACTCCCCTTCGGATACTTCAACACCTTCAAGTAAGCAAGTCACTCTTCCTCTGAACCTTTCTCTTCAGAAATGCAGCCTCAGTGCTCCAGATAAGATTTTGAGGTGGAAGTATTTTACTCCCTATTTTTAAACTTTGAGAGTACATGTGATTTCAAGAAAGTAAAAATGACTTTTCTCCTTTGCAAGAGTAAAATGTATGCAACATCCAGCCGACGTGTGCAAAAACTGTATGGACATCATTATCATGCGGCAGCTTTCTGCATTGTGACAGAATACACCTTTCATTATTTCTCCAAGGTATTGCCATTTGATCTCTCCTGTATAGATTTAAATGATGAAAACACAGAAATGTAGTTACTTACATAGGAAAACAAACATGAATTGTATTGTGTTTTTTGAGGTTAAATAGCAGAATTGTCTTTTGATGTTTCATGAAAGCCCACATTTCTTGGAGCTATTACTACCTAGTAGTATGCCAATGATCTGATACAAGAGTGCAGCGAGGCAAGAACACCATGCTTAATTCTATACCTAATCTCATGGTCAAGTGTTTATTTATATAGTGCTTTTGGCAAAGTGCTGGACATAGAACATATTTATCACAATTATCACCAAACCGAAGTTGGTACTCCTATATCGACTTCGAAAGGATGAGTTGGCCTTGCTAGAATTCGAACCTGCAAACTACAGATCAGGCACAGATCGTAACAAGTGCTCTACCGGCTGTGCTAACTTATTGGCTAACATCCTTCGGAGGTCGGTAAACTGAGTATCGACTGAGGTATAATAATCACAGTGCCTAGATGTTGAACGAACCATGTATGAAGCTCTACATAAAGTTAAATGAATTATCACAGGGACAAGTTTTGCTGAGTTTCTATTTTAATTACAAATTTAACTTTCATTTGTTTGTTTTTGAACAGCGCTCCCACTTCCTGGAGAATCAGGTTTTGGATGTTTTAATTGTAGTCGAAGATTTGAGAAGCTATCACACCTGTGATTGGTGTAATGACGATCACTCACCCTTGAGCAAAGACTCTGCTGGCAGTGACCATTTATAGTAATGTACCCCATTGACTGCAAGGTTTTAGTAATGTACCCCATTGACTGCAAGGTTGATTGGGTGTAAACCAGACTGTGCATACTCCTCAATTTAAACACTGTTTTGATCTGCCTCTGCATAATTATGCACACAGCACAGGAACATTGAAAAATACAATTTTACAATGCTGGTTTGTTACAAAAGATTAATTCTCAATTGCAACATAGTTTTCATCTTAATAATTATACAATC
This sequence comes from Ambystoma mexicanum, assembly GCF_040938575.1. Lineage (NCBI taxonomy): Eukaryota > Metazoa > Chordata > Amphibia > Caudata > Ambystomatidae > Ambystoma > Ambystoma mexicanum. The sequence goes on from NC_090924.1 coordinate 1,144,338,964, forward strand.
TTCATCTTAATAATTATACAATCCTAAAATGCTATGAAAATAAATATGCACACTGATTGTTTGTTCAATGAGCATCTACACGCAACACAGCAGAAGCTGAATGGAAATAAACCATTCCTTGATTCACAGTGTCCAGTTTCTTTTGAAAGGCAGAGAAATCAATTCTGTTTCAGAGGCTTTTTTCCATGGCTTGCAATTACATCTATGTAGATAAAAATCAAAAGAAGCGTTCTGGTGTCTGTCAAGTAACCTGGCCTTTGCACTGCACTCTGCTCTGCTCTAAACTTGTGCGTAAATGCACACAGGGAATTAATAAAGCTGTTGTATTTACAAGATTTTCATAAGTTAAAAGGCCTGGTACGAACCGGATCTGGAGGCCTGGGCAGCCTCTCAGCCTTGTCTGTCTGCAACCAAACTGTCTTTAGGACACACTTCTCTCTTCCTTCTACTGTCTTAGCAATGTAGGTTGTATCAACTTCAAAGAATATTTATAAGTAGCATGTTTCCCTTCCCCAACTGTGCCTTTATCCCACCGGCCTACTGTTAGCCCTGAATAATTGCCCAGAAGATTTGGTTCAACTCTCTTGGCTTCAGGCAACGCTTGCACATTTGCAATTTAGGAAATGTTATATTTAGCACATAGTATTGTTTACACTGTTCTCTGGCTTTTGGAAAGGCTGGTTTCAGTCTCAAGTGGGGAATACCCACTTCACTCTGGGCTTGGGCAGTGCTTACTCTCTCCAATTTCAAAATAACAAGGTTTCAACACGACTTTTTTTATGAGCAATTGTTGTCCGCGTTAATAAAGATTCAGGTCACCCTTCCTCTGAGAATCGTCATTAGGCACACGCAACCACTTCTTCATGGGTTGTTTAAAGTTTAACAATTGCTTTTCGTAGCGTTTTCTTTTCACGCGAGTGAAATACAATACTGGTCACATGTGAGTGCAACATTTCTAATGTCCCACTGTTAAAGACTTCTACCCTTATGTTGCCGGCAGCACTTGCGCAAGAAATCAGAATGCGTAGGCCGACATCTAGTGGAAGCTGCAGAGTATTACAGTTTTCGAAACTTGAAAAGGCACGTCGACAGGGCGTGGCAGTAATACGATCCCTAGTTTGACGTCCACTGTACCCATGGTCCTTAGCGGTACCACCCAGTGTTGCCCCGGTATGCACGTTGGGGTCTGCTATAGCCTTGTGTATATTTTATTGCATCATAACTTCCTATTTTCGAAAAATTGCAAAATTGTCAACCTCCCAAAATCACCTATACTGATAACAGTGCAGGACCCTGCTCCACCCCTGTGCAGGGCGAATGGGTGAGGTTTTGTCAAATTTCACTATCGCAGACTGGTATGCTGACCTTGGCCCAAAATATCAGCCCACCAACTGTTATGTGGCCGGAGCCACCCCGAACATACAAACAAGCTTTCCCAAATGTAACATATATATTATACACTTTTGTTTCTTAAAGGGAAGTACTTGGCCACAATGGAGGCATTTTTGTTTTCATTGACTATTTTATTTTTGCATTGTAAAGTGCACTTAACGGAGGCATCTAGGCGCTTGTTACAGACAAAACTATTCCAGATGCCAAAGCCACCTTTGCTTTTGATAGTTACCTGAAAGGAGCCTGGCAAAGAAGATCAAGGCTGTTGGAAATAGACTTGAAATAACAGTTTGAGCTATACAGAGGTTGATTTATCTCTGGATCTTTGATTTGTGGGTTTTATCAAAGCGCTTTGTGCAGAGGCCCGGGATTTTATTTTTTCTAAATGTCAATTACGGGTTTTATGTATTGGATTATTTTACTGTGAGATTTCATGGATTATGTAATCTGAAATAAACTTAATTGGAGTGAAGAATAACCGTCTATACCTTGCCTGAAATCAGGGACAATAACAGTCTAGAAGTGTGGTACCATTTGTGTCTCTTGCCAGACCATAATCTTTTTAACAGACCTAAAATAAAACCATGGCCTATATTCTGGTTGATTTGCTACAGCCTCAGGAAACTGGCACTGTCTCTCCTTCGATGTCCCTAGCTTTTCCATGTCTGGGCTGAGACATCCACCCACCCCATCTAACATATATAAAACACTACTGTTTCTCACATTGGGCATCTCTTAAGAGAATTTCCCCTCCCCAGTTACCTCCTTAGAGATACTGCTTTTGAGCTATTGCTCCCATTTACCTGCCCCTTAACTGACACATTTGTTGCTGTAACTGCACCCCTGCCCCATTGAAATGCCCCCTCCATCGCCCCTCCTATTCTGACACAGGGTGTTCTCACTCTGTGGTGATTTCAATTTTCCTCAATCTCTTCTCTCTGGTTGTCTACCTTTATTTTTCCCTCTCTCAAACTCTTGACCCTTTCTCCTACATGCCTTTGTCTCCCTTCTACAGCCTCCATTATTGAATGGCTCGTTCATGCTAGCTTTATGCACAACTGCTCTAACACAGCTCCTATTTTCCAGACAACTACTCTCCAACTAACTCATAGTCTATGATTCAAGTTCCTGTTGCTAGGTAGCAAGCAAGACTATTTTTAAATCTATTTCATCATGGAATGGCTATGGATAGGAATTGCCACAAACTCAAATCCACAAATTGAGAGGTTCAACAAAGACACCAGATTGCTCTCCAGGTTGTTTTTGCGTCAGTTGCAATATTATCAATACTATTTACGCAAATCCAGTCAACGCATGCACTAGAATGGATACCTATCAGGTTTTAAATTGTCACACTTACAAATGAGAAGTAGCCAAGGAAGCACACATTTGTCAAGGCTTGACGTGTCAATCATGTTACAACACACCAATTGAATGCCAAATCACCTCTGTATAGGTCTCAGAGCACGTAGGCTTTTCTTGAATTAGGCATTTCTTCGTCCCGCCAAGGGTATTTGGACCTTACTCTGCAGAGAAAGGGGTTTATTGGAGAAGATAAGAGGATGGGAAAGAGGGTGCTAATAACAATGACACGAGGAAGGGAAAAATGGAACAAAAAAAAGAAGAACACAGCTCAAACACACAAGAATCACCAAATGAATGTTTGCACCAAAAACCAAAGAGCACCGACTGATTCTGCATACTAAAATCCAAAACCGAATGTAACCCAAATTGAAACAAAATACCACCAAACCGGAACGGAATAGCTCTTATAGCACTACTGTGAACATTTCAAACTACTCAAAAGCAACTGACCTTCACGAATACAGATCCCTAACTATGTTTTCATTCGTTTTAAAATTCCAGAGAAGAAATAAAGTGCTCAAGTTCTTGATGACCTCACCATTGAGGACAAAGCACCTATTGAAAAATGTGTTATTGAAGCATTCATTAAGTTATATACGAAAGCTGAAGTTGGCTCTTCTTCACCAGCCTGGCTCAGCATGTTCAGGTTAGACTTCCACAAACCGGACTGCCGGTTTTAAAGTTAGGGAACACTCAGATCAGGAAGGCCTGGCAGACTATGGAAAATAGCACACAATTCTTTAATGTAGCATTGAGCACCGGGTTGGGGACAGTCTTGCCGTTCGGTTTGTTAGAACACGCAATGGTGGGCACAAGCTTAGCAAGAGCCTCTGTGATAAAACTGTTACCAGCGAAGTGAGGCCCTTAACCTGGTATTAAAACTATTAGCAACTGTGTGCTAATAATTAAATATTTAAAGTGCATTGGGCTTGCACCATCATTGCGCATCAGATCAACTTTGAAAAATATATAGCAAGGGAAAGTTAAGAGAGCAGGGAGAGTGGCTGGCAGTCCACAATTGAACACCGTCTTTCACCAGCAAATCAAACCTGGTATCCAATGAATTGTAATGCACAGCGCCTCTCCCCAGGGTGCTAATGAAAAAGCCAGAACATATCAAAAAATCTTGTCAAGACATACTAATGCACTTCTACTAGTTGAAGCAGCAAACCTATCGCATACATCCTAAAACGCATGGCCCACCCTAATCAGAATGTTCCAGACCCATTATATAGACCAAGATGAATTAACTTTGGAACTACTACATAGAATCTTTTTGGCTGCTTAAAAGTTAATTTTCAAAGAATGCAGTGTGCACCACCATTATTTGAAAGCATATTAAAAATAGGAGATCAAAGAGGGCCAGACTAGTGGCTCAGCAAAAATGAACACATTCTGAGCAAAATTGTCACCCAGGACACACATGCCATTTGGTGGACACTGAATAATAAAAGCAATGATCAGTCCCATGCCCAATCCTCCGGAGTGTCGGAGGATGTTTGGGTAGATCATTTTACAACAAATATGAAGCAGACGGTAGCACTGAGAATGCCCAGAGTACCATCATGTTATGTTATATTATGTTAAAGCTTCTTATAAAGCGCCCGGTCGCCCAGAGGCATCATGGCGCTGGAGAGAAGAGTGAGCCCTGACAAACAGCCATTAACCACCCTCCATCGTGATTAAAAAAGATATGTTTTTAAGATCTTCCTAAAGGCCAAGTGTTTATGGATCTTTTTCATTTTGAAAGGCAGCTTGTTCCACAGCTGAGCTGCTGCAACAGAAAAGGCACGTCCACCCAATCGGGAACGGCGAAATGATGGTACACAGCTGACTCAGATCTTAAAGAGCGCTTAGGAAGGTAGCAAGAGAATTTAACACGCACATATTCTGCTCCCAGACCATGGGGCGCACGATGCATGATACCGAGTGACTTGAATTCAATACGTTGGGACACTGGTAGCCAATCGAGACGGCAGAGGACTGGAGAAATATGAGCACCGTACGGTGAGCCAGTCACTACCCAGGCTGCAAAATTCGGAAGGCACTGATCAGCCGCTTAGGCTGCGCAAGATACAAGATATTACAGTAATCCAGTCGGCTAGCTACCATACAGCAACCACCAGCGGCCGCAGGGAAGATGGTATAAGAGGAAGGATTTGTCCGAATTTTCAAATGAAAGAACCCAGACTGACAGACAGAGGATAGCTGGGCTTCCATCGAAAGAGCGGCAGTCATGTTAACTCCCAGATTCTTTATACTCACGGCAGGCACAGGAAGAGGGCCAGAAAGTTGAAAGGGTCAGGGGGGGGACCCACTACTAGTTCATCAGTTTACTCTAACTTTAGCCAGTTAAGGCCCATCCATTCCCCCTCAGTTATCAGGCACCTCTGAAGGCACGACGACACCTCAGTCCGATCGAGATCCAGCCAGATCAGGATCTGGGGGTCGTCGGCGTACGAATAGCACCTGACGCGAGACACACTAAGGCCCAGAAGAATGGGTGACAGAGCGGATCCCTGAGGAACAAGTGAGACGGAAGATTCAGAAAGAAAAAAGAGGGAAAGCAAGAGAGATTGAGAAAAGAGGAAAACTAGGCAAGGACTTCACCGGATATGCCGACTTGAGCCAGGCCAGATAGCAGGGTGGGATGGTCGACCGTGTCGAAAGCCGATGAAAGATCTAAATATATCAGGGCTCAGACACCCCCTGCATCAACCAACCTGGCTAAGTCATCCTGTACAGAAACAAGGACACGCTTGGTGCCCCTGCCTGGCCGAAAGCCAGACTGGGCAGGATCAAGATAATCAGACAGCTCCAGGAAAGAAGACAAAGCAGTGCTTCCAGAAATTTCATAAAAGCAGGAAGAAGAGAAATAGGCCGGAAGTTGGCAGGTATGGAAGGATCCAGCAAGGGCTTTTTTAGGAGTGGAATTACTGTAGCAACCTTTAGCTCGGGAGGAATCAACCCCATTTGACAGGAGATGTTAACAGCCTCTGTAATCAGCCCCATGATATCAGGTGTGATCTCTTTCAGGACTCAGTGGCACAACGTCGGAAGGAGCACTTGACTTAATCTGAAGAAGGGCTTTAAGAACAGATTCTTCAGTAAAAAGGAAAAGAGGACCAGCCAGGGGTGTCAATAGCTGTGTCCAGGGGAAGGTTACCAGGAACGGGGGCGCTAGCAACCAGTGTAGTGTTCATAGACAAAAATGATAAAAACTGAGACAAAGAGTCACACAACTCCTGAGTCGGCTTGATTGTAGGAGAGCAGTTTGACAAAGATGATAAGGACTTCACCACTGCAAATAGTGTTTGTTTGACCCACTGATGTTTCAATTCTCAAAGCAAAGTAGGATTTTTTTGCTGCAATGATTGCAGAAGAGTAGGCCATGGAGCTAGCTTTAAATAGGGTTCTCAGCTGCGGATCATACTTACAACGCCATTCGCGTTCAGCTTGTCTAAGCTGTAGTCTAGCCAACTTCAACTCTTCTGACAACCATGGCTCAGACAAAGTCTGCAAGTTTGTATAAGCCGTGTTGGAGCCACTTCATCGGCTGCTGCTACAAGTGAGGCAGCCACAAGTGACAATGAGAGGGCTGGCGCAGCTGCACATTTAGTTTTAGTCAAGGATACCAGGGTTTGAAGGTTAGGCGAGCGCCAGCGTCGTTGCCAGACCCTAGCTGGCAGCGTCTTGGGCTGCTGTTGGATTGGCATAAGTGAGCATGTCACTAAATAGTGATCAGTCCACAGAATCGGCTCAGCCGATTGAAAAGCCAGTAGAGTTTTGTTGGCCAGCACAATGTCAAGTGTATTCCCTAGGTTATGGGTAGGGCCTAATACATGCTGGTGGAGATCCAAATCCATAGGACTAGAGAAAAAAGCATCAAGAGCAGGGTCTCTAGGGGAGTTAAATAGCCCAACACAATCAGATGTTTATATTTAATAAGGAGATCAGCTACAAGGTCAACAAATGAGTCCAATAGGCCAGAATATGACCCGGGGGGGGGGGGGCGAGGGGTCTGGGGTGGGGGGTGATAAATTGCAAGGAAGTGACAGGAAAAGGTTGGAGACGTAACGCACCTCAACAACAAGACCTCAGTTGAAGGAAGGGGAGACAACCCCTGACTCGGAGCAAGTTCAGCATTAAAGATAACCGCTAGCCCTCCACCACATTGTGGACAAGGGCGATCCAGATGGATGATTTTGTAACCATCAGGAATGGCCTGAGTGAGAGTAGGAGCTGAACTTTCCAGCAACCAGGTCTCAGTCAGAAATAAAATAGCTGGCCGGCGGTCAGCCAGCAGGAAACTGATTTCCCGAGCATGGCCCGGAAGTGATCTGCTATTTAGTAATAATAGGGATTATACCTCGCTGTTAGAATCGGCCGTCTGCAAATGTCGTGCAGATGGACCCAAGGAGCTCACAGGGTCATATGATCACCCTGCGGGAGAAACAGTACCTGTAGGAGCCAATGACAACAGGTTTTTCCTCGAGTATGAAAGCCGGCAGCCATCCACGCCCGTAGCACGGACGGGGACAGACTGGCTTGCCTTAAACGCGACTTCGGCGTGCAGGCAGCGTGCCTGCTGCGCAGGGGAATAAAACAACACATTTATGCCGAGGTACTGAGGGAAGTGCGCTAAGACATGCCCCCTTGTCAGGATAAAGAAAGACTAGCCGAATACGGCGTCCTAATGTATTACCAGCTTGTCAGCCTGGTCCCCTTCTTTCGGCCGATTAGACATCGAGCTCCCAAGGGGTGACTAACAAAATTGTTAAGAACAACCCTGTACTCTGGGCTGACATTCTTTACCATCGGTTTACTCACATAGCTAGGGATGCCATCTGCCCAACCTTCTGGACTTCATCGATACTTGTCCCAATTGTCAAAAGGGGTAAGAGAAGATCCTTCTAGCTACCACCCTATCTCACTAATAGACAACATCTAAAATGCTTGCAACGTTATTGCTATGAATTAACGGAGAGGGTGGAAGGGGGACAACCTTCTTAGCCCATTGCAAACAGGTTTTAGGAGAGGTAGTGGTACGGTAGTGAGTGGATTGGGTTTGACTGCCTGGTTGTCTGAAATAGGGCCTGTTTCGGCCGTTCACTATGTGACAACAATCGATTAATCATCAGCTTTTGATAGTGTTAACATCTCCATGTTATGGGCCAAATTATCTAGCTGGGAGATGGATCCTGGTCTTCTAGGCTTGATCCAATTGTTATATTCTAGATTGCACCCAAGTTAGATTAAATACGCTGGGCGAGTTATCGAGAAAAATCGACCCGAATTGGGGAATACACCACGGGTGTGTGCTAGCCCCCACCCTATCCAATTTATACTTAGCCAATTTGTTGGGCTAAAGGTAGGGAGTGGGGAGGCTATGTTCCCATGTGGTTAGGTCTGAAAGTGAGTTGCATTGCTTTTGCAGCTGATCCAATCTTAATGGAGTACACACCGGCGGGATTACAGCCCCAGCTCATCGGTGTGGAGAAGCATTTGAATGCAAATCACTTACAGATTAACCCTACAAAATCTTATGTAATGGTTAGCACAACACGTAGAAAAACTAGACAATTCACTTGGAAACTAAATAACACCCCAATCCAGAGAGCGGAATCGATTTGTTACCTTGGCTTTATAATAATCGGTCAAAAAACATTGAGAACATCTTAAAGGTTTCTTTGTGCACGTCTTTACTAAAAGTTATAAAAAGTAATAATTGTGCGCTGATTCTCTGATTCCATTTGAATTTTATAGGGCCAAAGTGTCGCCTATAATTTTGTATGGATGTGAATTGTGGAATATTAGCAATAGGAAATGTTTTGATGTTCTAGAATTCAAAACCGTGAAATTGCTTTGGGACCCCTAATATCAGTACCAATCAGTGTCATCAGATTGGAACTGGGACCGACTTCCTGGTGGTCACAGTATGTCAAAAGGAGTGTTATGTATTGGTGTTGGGCTCTGATCATCCATACACAGACCAGCTGGGGAGCCATATAGTTTTGTCCAGGTAGGCTTTATTAGACATATTCACATTTGTACAGGATCCAGTTTCTCTTTAGATGTACAGTACCATTACCGGTAATTGTCACGATCCACACCTTTGACCCCCCTCAGATTTAACAGCCTCCTGACAGCAGCGGGGCTACAGCCGTCCACAGTGGCCCCCAAGGGCCTTGAAAGTCCATCATCAGAATACATGGAGTCAATCCTGGCGCGTTTGGCGCCAGGCTCATTACCAGGAATAAGGCCAGTACCACTTTGGACCTTAATCCAACATGGAGGTCTGTTACACAGCTCAGTTCCTAGAACAGCTCCAGCTCATCTGCTTCTCCCGGCGGCCCGATCCGAATTCCACTGCCAACCTGGAATAAAAAGAACAGCATTAGCACGAAATACACTTACCTGCGAGTAGCAAATCCTGAATCCATTCAGCGCTCTTTGGCCTCGCCCATCTCCGGATTCACCGCAACCTGTAAAGGCAAGAAAACAAGGGACAGCATTAACAATAACCCTTACCTGGGCACGTGGCAGATCCGGACATCCCTCTGCGCTCCGCTTGCCTCGTCCCATCTCGGATTACATCGCCACCTATAAGGGCGAAGAAGAAACAAGAACAACATTAATAAAACACATACCTGGGTAAGCAGCGCTTCGTTCATCACTCTGGAACATCACTGCTGCAACCTGCATGAAGAAGAGAAAAGAATACAGGTCAGCAACTAACTCTAAATAAACAGTGCCGCGCTCCGCAACTTACCATAGTCTTCTCCATCCGGCGCTGCAGCTCGGATATCGCAACCATCTCTGTGGAGATAGAAAGAGACTTTATTAAACAACGTAGTGGAAAAAGTAACACCAAGAACAGAGCGAAGAGAAGAAAAGAGACAGAACAGAGACTGAAATACTTACCTGAACACAATAAGCAGAGTCAGAGCCGGTCTGGACCCGACAAAAAGGCACATGGACCAGTGAAGCAACTAGGTCAGCGGAACTGCCGCATCCATCACGCGCACCTGCACAGTGACGCAGGACGGAGAACTCAACGCACAAAAAACCAAAGTGAGACATAACCCCAAGGGCAGGTACTTGGATCAGTGGGAGTCCACCCATCAAGGGCCCAGTATCTTAACCATCCGTTCTCCTGTCATAGGCACTACCCAACGGCTGGCATACAACCAAGCAGAGAGGGGTCCGGAATAGCTCACAGCCTTCCATCCAGTATCGTGTGGCGCCCACGTGGATAACAGATGAGCTTAACAGTAATTACGGTGGACATCACAGGTACATAGACAGGTAAGTACAGGTAGACATGGACAGTGACCCACCGGCCATCCTTTCACACCCAGCTTAGGCCCCCAACTGACATTCATAGAACACCCACTCACAGACCCACTCAACATTCTCCTGAGCTGCTCATCATTCATGCATAAACATTCCAATAGCATGCACTCCTGGCCAGTGACAATACAAGACTTACATCATGACAAGGAGCCTCTCTAGATTGAACAATCTGGCGAATGCAGGTAAATCTTCACTTGGGGTCTATCTGATGGCACTATGCTCTAAAGAATCTAATCCATACCTGAAAAGATTCAAAAAGGTATTGTGATATCATGAGGGAGGTGGTGGATCCGAGTGGCTCAGAGCCTCCTGATTGCATCTTGAAACAGAAAATAAATTTAAACAATGAGACAGAATGGATTTGCAAGACCTGGTTAGACTGAAATCCTACTCTGGTAAGGAACTTTCTATCTCCCTTCACTGGATTTAAGAGCATATCTAGTCAAACTTCCATCAGCAATATTTAGGTATTGGTATCTCAAGTTTAGGTTGAAATGTCTTCCTACATTCATCGGCCCTAAACTTGGCATTCCTAGTGAATTGTGAAATTGTAGAATGTATGGCCTGGGTTGTGCTGAGACTTTTTTACCATCTTGTGATGCGCTGCCCGTTCTTTTTGGATCTGAGAATTCAAAGCCTGGGTGATTTGTCCACTCAACCTCCCAGATTCTAACCCATGATCTAAGGTGCAGGCTCAGGCTTCCTACTCAAATTTCACTCATCATTGCCGTGGTTCGGATGTTAATCATCTTTGCAGAACTAAGGTATCGGAGCAAGGTGAAATGGATCTTATTGGTATTGAGGATACTTAGACGGGGGGGGGGGGGGAGTCTTTGTCTGTCTGTATGTATGTATGCAAGTAGCACATCAGTAAGTGTATTATAGACTTGAATTGAGACAGATGCATCTATTATGAGAAAATGCTTTATAGTTCTTAATGTGTAGTTTTAGCCAATTCATTTCTAAAGTATGATATATTTGTATGTATAAAATATTTGTCTGTAAAACCAATAAAAGTTCAGAATGCAGTGTGCACCACTGTTATTTGAAAGCATATTAAATACAAGTGCTTAAAGTTGTTTGCTTAAAGTTGTTTGCGCGAGTGTCGAGGTGCTGTGGTTATTCTTGGGGCGTTTATGCACTGCATTCACGTGGGTGAAAAGGGTGATCTTTCAAATTGGCAAGGGACTGCAGCACTATGTATAATACTCATAGTGGAATGGGGTACGCACTCGTCAGAGATTCCCTTATGGAAGCACTTTCAGGAGTGCACTGTTATGAATCGGATGATGTCATCACTCCTTTCCAAGAGGTAGCCTCTCCCCATGTGGCCAGGGGACAGCAGCTGCTACCTGAGCCTGACCCTAAGGGCGACTTTAGGAGAAAGGACCACAAAAGGGGAGGCGACCCTCAAAGGGATAACAGTCAACTTTATTTCAGCGTTGTGCCACAAAAGAATTGCAAAACAAATATATAACAAATATAACTATTAAAAAGCAACAGGGGGAAAAAAGGAACATGCAATCAATTTTAAACAATTTGTACAATATACCCAAAGCCAAATCTATAACGAAAGGTCTTAGCTGAAGGGTGTCAACTATAAGCCTTTTCCCGAGTGGAATAGTGTTTGGACCTGAAAGTACTGGCCGCCTCTGTGTGTTTTCCCAATCTTGACCACGGGATAGATTTGCACTATTCGCCGGAGCCTGGCATCTTGCGAGGAAGCGCAAAGTACGCTTGGCAATACTTGAACTTTTGAAGACAATTATAAACAGAATTGAAGATGCCGGCACCCTTCTGATTTACCCTTGCACAGTTCGAAATGTGTTTGTGTCACAAATATACACCATCTTACAACTCAAAGCCAATGTGTGCATTTGTTGGCCAGTGCTTCCCTGGACTCAATCACGTGCTCCCCCTTTGGGAACCCTGTGCAAGTATACGAGCCCCTCAGTCTGGGTTACTAATTGCCTTCTAAGTATTGCAGAGCGAGTATTAAAAAAAAAGTGTCCTGCTCTTCTCTCCACCTTAACAGGTACAGTTTTTAATCTAGGTTTCCTGTTCACATGCCGATTAGTTGTCTGGGGCGCTAGAGATGACATTAGTACTTGAGCCCTCTGATGGCGAGTGAAACTGGTGATGGCCACTTAGGAAGACATTTTGCCTGCAGCTGCTGACATAGGGCTAATACGTGGTGTATTCCCATATATCACCTCTCGCTCACCTGCAATAGTTTTGGTGGTTCGTTTGTTACTGGGAGATATTTCAGACAGTGTCATGCCATCTACCACCCTTTTCCATTCCCCTGGTGGGGCATTGGCTACCCTGCTTTCAAACCTTTCCCCGACAACCTCCACCAGGGATAAAACCTATTTCTTTATGAGAAGAACTTCAGAAAGTACCAGGCTACACTGACACTCCTTAGGTGTTGTACCCCCTCCGATCCCCTGATCCCAGACGCGTAGGCGAGAGTTCTACCGCCTGTTCGCTTAAGTTAGGAAACCCTTTGTGCAGACAAACATTGTTACCTTCCACCCTCCCCCACAATGAATTGCAGTTATCTCCAGTCAGCATTGGATCATTATTGGGTCCCCGCGGGCCATGGTCGTATTCACAGAAATCAGATGGGTCATCAGAGGGGGCTAGTTCTCGTGACATAAAACCCTCCCCTCCACTCCAGCTGGAATTGCGTTGGTAATGAGCGTTGTATGATGCTGTTCTAAGATGCACTGGTTAGAAAATAGGGCAGAAGGAGAGGCAGGAGAGTTAATGATGAGGTACGAGGGGCTGAGCAAGTGTTCTGGATTGAAGTTCATCACTTCCCGCAAGTCCAATGTCAGCGAGCTGGGTCATAGGAGGGCACACAGACTCAATGTCTTTGGTGGGCAGCTCAGTCTTAAATAAAGTGCCGCCAATACCCCTGCCGGTCCAAACTAACAAGAGCATTGGACGGGCCCAGAAATTGATTTATCTCGCAAATGAGATAATAGGCTTCTCCCTGCGGTCTGGATGGTTTCAACAGGCTAATTGCATCAGTTCCTGATAAAGAAGATGGTAGGGCGGATACTGCTACCCGAGCCGATGCTGGCATTTCCTTTTTCATAGTACGTTTCCGTTTGGGAGGAGACGTCAAAGGCTGATCCAATGTAATGGGTACAGCAGGGGAGGTTGGCGTTGGCAGCTTGTCTACACGAAACAGCATGAGAAATGGAGAGATGGCCTTTTCTATAGGAATAAATGCAGGAAACGGGTGTGGCTTGTAACAGCAGGTCCAATAGCTGCACACGAACTAAGCTCTCCTTAGTGATGTAATAATGTAATTACTGTTTCCTGGATAATTGAAATGCTGTTTGTCAATGGCCTTGTGCCGCCCCCTCCCAAGTGCCTCTCACTTGTGGCAAGGAGCTGCTTCAATGTCTATTCACCCCGACATCACGTACACAAACTCAAAGGAATACACTGCCTGAATGACACCATCAGCGAGAATGGTGAACAGGGACTCCTTTTCGGATGTCCGTGAGATTGGTCAGACCAGCTTGCTGCTAACACCCTGCGGTTGCCAACACCCGTGCCCTTTTACCGCCGCAGGCTTCACCCTAGTGGGAGGTTGCAGAAGATGTTATCAGCTGGTGGGAGGGACTGCAAGCTGAAGCAGGTGAGCAGTCCTTGAGTGCAGCAGGGTCTTCCATGTGGTCACCAACTCTTATGCCCTCCCTCCCTCCCCCGCCGGGATAACATAGCATCATCAGGGGAAGATCCATACCCCCCCTTTTCCCTTTAGGGACGTCCCCCCCCCCCCCATTTCCCAAGCTTTTTTTGGCTTATTGTAGGAGTTCCCTCCCATTACACACAAAACCTACCAATAACCTCTTCCAGTATAGGGGGCGTGGCCAGGGAGCCATGCAGTAGGACACATCTCTGTGAGGCTCTTGCTGATCCGATATGATCCTGGGCATTTGTCTGAGGCTATAAGGTGCGTTTGTGCACTGTAACAGTTCTTCATGTGCATAAAATGGCGTGCAGACGGACGTGTGAACAGCATGCTGCAAAATGGAAGATTGACTGCGCACAAGCGGAGGAAAGTTGCCGGTCCAACAAGAAGAAGTGGAAACAAGATGGCGATCGTCCGGAAACAAAGGGCTAAGAGGTTTAACAATTGCAGCACAGCGTGTTAACAGCGAGTCACCGGGGATCGCGGAACAGACCTGCACACCATAGGCGGGTGCTGTGGCTTCAGCGCTTCTTGATGGACGGGTGTCCTGTAGCAGATAAAGGAGCTGAATGTACAGTCAGCTACGCTATAGAACGTCTCACAAAGGCCCAGCATGGAGACAGCCGCATGGGTCCTGACCTAGAAGGAGGACACTGGAGGAGCTTTAGCGCAGGAACAGAGGGGGACAAACGTATCACTGTCGGAGTGCTGGTGGCATCCGATGCCCGATGCCACAGATTGCAGTACATGTGCGAAAGTCGGTGCTGGCCCATAACAAGACGGTGCTGACCCAGGACAAGACACTCCTGAGGGGGCTGATGTGATGCACAGTCCGACACAAAATCGGGCAGGACCGAGGCGAGCAACGAAGAGCCTCACGGAATGTGAAGAAGTACGGGATTTGCGATCTTCGCCAGCTCCTGGCTCTCCAGCTTGCGGTCTGGCACAAGCTGGAGAGCGTGTTTGGTACATTGCGTATCATTGGCTGCATGAATGCTCCATTGTGGTCCGATTTGCGTTGAGGAGCACAGACCGCGGGGCGAGCGAGACAAAAGTGGGGCGGTTTCCATAGCGCTCCGGCCAATAAGGAGGAGCGGAGCCTAACGAAAAGCTGGAGAACGGGTTAAACACAACAAATAACATTGGCCGCAAGGCTGTTCCACTGTGGGCCGACTGGTGTTGAGGTGTGCGGACCACAGGGGTAAGCAAGACAAAGGAGCAGCAGTTTCCATAGCGGCCTGGCCCATACAATGGAGAGGCACCTAAAGTAAGGAGGGAAAATTAAGTGTGGTTTCCACGAAATTCTGACCCAAGCTGGTTGGTGCTTGTGAGATAACGCGTGCACACATTGGGAGGGTAAATTTGTATTTTATTGAATTTATAAAGCCCTTTAATCCAAAGTGCTGTACATAGGAACTAGAAGAAATACAACAAGCATAAGATGGTAATTGAATCACAACTCGAAAACAGTTTAAGGAACAATTTACATTATTGCTGATGTGAGGAGGGAGTGGAGAGGGACAAGGGATAGGGGAGAGTCAATAAACAACCAGTTATAATTGAAACAAATTGAAACGGTGAAAGGAACAATTAACATTATTGGTAAGGAGGGAGGGGAGAGGGACAAGGGAATAAGAGGGGGTGGGAGGTACAACAATATAAGATGATGATTGAATCACAACTCAATGGGCGAAGAACAGCTTACATTATTGCTGGGGAGAGGAGGGAGTGTAGAGTGACAAAGGAAAGAGGGAAAAGGAGGGATAAGAGAAGATGTCAGCAGAGTTAGAGGGAAGCAGGAGGGTGAGAGGAAGAGGAAAGGGAAGAATAAGAGGGGAGGGGAGGAAAGGGTGTAGAGGTGGAGAAGTAGAAGGTGAGGCAAGGGCGTAGAGAAGTGGAAGAGGGGGTGAGGTGTTAGGGGGGAATGGAAGAGATAAGATTTTAGAGAAGAGCGAAAGGTAGGGTAGGGGTGAGAAGAGCGAATGGGTAGGGGGAGGCGGTTCTAGTGCAACGGAGCAAGGAGTTGGAAAGAGCGGAAACGGGAGGAGGCGCAGGGAGACAGAGGAGGGGAGAGTAGGAAGAGAAGTGAAGAGAACTAGAGGGGGAGTAGAGCGTAAGAAGGGAGGTAAGGTAGAGAGGGGCAAGACCATGGAGGGATTTGAAGACAAGACAGAGGAATTTGAATTCAAGTTGGACTGAAAAGAAAGCCAGCCTAGGGAGATGAGAGTAGAGGAGATGGAGTCAAGAGGTGAGAGAAGGCAGAGGGAGCGGATGGCAGAGTGGTAGATAGATTTGAGTGGGGAGAGGGGAGAGGAGGGAAGACCGAAGAAAAGGGAGGAACAGTAGAAAAGTCTGTAGAAGATGAGGGAGGTGATCAAGAGTTTAGTAGCATGAAAGGTAAGGAGGGGTCGTATTTTCTAAATGTTGTAGAGGTGAAAGCGATAAGATTTGGCAGTAACAGAAATGTGGTGAGATAGGGAGAGGTAAGGGTCAATGTGAAGGCCAAGGTTACGAGCGTGGGGAGAGAAAGAGAGGGGAAAGAGAATAAAGGGGGGAGGGAGGAGGAAGAGCGTTAGCAGGGAAGAAAAGGAGTTCCGTTTTTTCAGCATTAAGAGTAAGAAAGTGAGAGGACATCCAGGATTTAATAGCAGAGAGGCAAGAGGAGAGTTTATCAAGAATGTCAGGTGAGAAGGAAGAGAAGGAGAGGAAGAGCTGGGTATCGTCAGCATAGAAATGATGCCAGATACCAAATGAGGAGAGGATGGGAGCTAGAAAAGAAGTGTAGAGTGAGAAAAGAAAGGGACCAAGGACAGAACCTTGAGGGACACCATGGTTGAGAGGGTAGGTGGGAGAGGTGGAGCTACCCCAGGAGACAGAAAAGGTACGATTAGAGAGAAGAGGAGAGCCAAGTGAGGAGAGAGTCTTTTAGTCTTTTAAGTTACATCAGGGTCTGACCCAGTCGCACAAAACCTGCTGCTGTTGGCAGGTGTGAACTAAGACACAGTGACTACGGATCAGGAGGTATGGTGGTGGCAGCTGACTACGATGAAAACCTCAAGACGGCAGCAACAGGTACTAAAGGAATCCATTACCTTTACACTACCTTGAACTACAGTAGCAAATGCAACATCAGGCAAGTGATAAGACACCAGCCTGCCAGATCCTCACAGGGAGACTAGGCACTGTGGTGCCCAGCGGAAGCTGGTTGCAAATTCTTGAAGCAACGCCTGGGAGGGGGGGCTGAACGGGATCATTGCTGCCATGTACAAGCGTTGTGAGGGGACCGGATGAATACATTAGCACATAACACAGTGGGTTGCCACCCCGAGTAAACTACAGCTATGTATTGCAGCACAGGAGACATTGCTGGCTTCCCTTGCTGCACCTGAACTGGTGGATGCGCAGTGGGTCTGCAGTGGAAGCGAGGGCCTATTTATTGGAGTGCGTATCGTCGTGGCCGAGACCCGGACAGACAGGTTAACAGCGCCCAGACAATTAAGGGTGGTCGTGGAATCCAAGCCCCAGAAAAGTAATGCTAAGCAACCCACTACGCCGGCTGAAACTACTGGTTCAAGGTCACCCCAAATAGAGCAGACGATCATGAGAGGGGGGTTGGGGATCAACAGATCTTAGGAGCCATTGCATCCCAGAAAGTATCTCTCGAGGCTAAAATTGATGCCATTACGACAAGATGTGAGGGCACTGGCCGAACGCACAGGTACACTTGAAAAGACAGTTATAGAGAATGCAAGCAGCCTTAAAGACACTTCTGAAAAAGTCAGGGTACTGCAACAACAAGTGCGTAATCTAGAAAACAGAGCTGAAGATGCAGAAGGTAGAGTTAGGTGCAATAACTTACAACTTATTGGGGTCACAGAAGGAGAAGAAGGAGCGTACCCGACAGAATACATTGAGTTCCTACAACAGCAAGAAATCGGCCCTGGTTCCCTCACGCAAGGCTTTGCAGTTGAACGAGCACATCAAGCATGGATGAGGAAACCACCCCTGGAGCCCCGCTGAGGCCAATAATAGCCTGGATACTAAACTACCGGGATAGGGAAAAGATCCTTGAGCACTTCAGCAAAGGGGAGAACGATCCAACGAGCATCAGCCAAGATAACAGCTTATCCAGACTACATCTTTCACGTGCAGAAACAACAGATGAATTATATAGCAGTTAAAAGGAGGTTATGTCATGATCACTACTTCCAAGGATGCAGGACCTGCCCAACGTCCTTGGAAGCAGGCTCATAACCTTCATTCCGGGCACCAGCCGGCCCCTATTGGGACCTTTTGGACCTTGTCCTGGCGCCGGTGGCGCCAGGCTCATAAAGATCATCGGTCCCGGCACTGGAAGCGTCGGGCTCATAAGATGTGTAAAAGTGCTTGGGTGGACCTACCTACAGCAGACCATGCTACATACTCACCAACAAGAGGACGTCCACATCCTCTTCTGACAGGGACTACTTTCTTACCTGGGTGGGGCAGGCTCCACTCCTTGGATCAGGAACACTGGGACTCTTCTGGAAACTGGAACTCTTTCCTTACCTAGGCGAGGCAGTGGAAGAAGACGCCTAATCACTCCTGCACACTATTTAAACCACGCCCGATTGATGCAACGTGCTTCGCGTTATTCTGCATCAGCAGCAGGACGCTCACCGAGTCAGCTCCAGTCTTCCAGTGAAAACTACAGCTCCAGCACCTGTGGGAACAAACTCTTACCTTCCTGGGATCCTGTCTTCAGCCGCACCTGCCAGCACAAAAAAAACAACAGGTTAGCAAAAGCCAACTTAAAGCCAAAAGCCAGCATTTTTACTAACCCGATCCATCGGCATCTTCCAATCCTCACGCCGCATTCCTTGGCAGTCCATCGATCCCTGTAAAGGCAAGAACATTGATCAGTCATTTTGCATATTTTGATCTGCTTACCTGTGCAATGCACGCTCCGGATACCAACAAGCGCTGTATACCCGCACCTGCAAATAAAGAAAGACAGTAAGGAGCGCTTTTAAAACCATCAGCCGCCATTCTACTTACGTGCCTTCACACGTGCCATCTTCCTACTTACGCGCTTGCACGAACTTTGGCGTCCATTAAACAACGCCTACCGCATCCAAAGCCTGTAAGAGAAAAGGACTTCATTAAAGGTGTTCAGATACATATAAGGAACCGATCGTGCAGTTAACGACAGCCTCGCGCTCAAAGTTGTCCTCTGCAAGTAAGAGGTTTACAATATCACCAGTGGAGTAACTGGTACCCGCGCCCCTGCACCAGTCGCAGGATGGAGAGCCCAGCATTCACCTATTTAATGTGAGCACACCTATCCTTTGGGCCTCAAGGAAAGAGTGAGGAGGAGAAGTCCGTCCAACCACCATTCATTAACCCCTTGTTCTTCTGCCTGCAGACACCTCACTCTTCAAGTCAGGCATACCGTGAGAAGAGGTCCAGCCCAGGGAACCACCCGAGTCCTGCGCTTTACAATTGAAGACACGGTAACAACCCAGTCAAGATCTGCGCCTCCATGGGAATCAGGTGAGCGTTACAGAACACGAAGCCCACCGCAAATTACCCCCACGGGCGCAATGGAAACCTCAGACACTGACCAACTAGCCCAGTTATTAGGGGAATTAAGAGCAGAAGTACAGGCAGCCCGTCAGGAAACAAATGCTCTGAGGAGAGAGTTAATTATATCCAAAGAGCGAACAGATGATCTCGCTAGATAGCTGTTACAAACGCAAGTGGGTCAAACACCCCTGCCTGCTTCGGGGGGAAGTTATACTTCAGCAAACTCACCTAATCCGATACAAATTAATCTACCCGGAAATGTGCCTTTGGCTCCGCCCGAACGCTTCTCAGGTGATCCAAAAAAGTTTGCAGTGCTCATCAATCAGTGCCGCTTGCACTTTCTGTGTAGACCAGCTGCTTTTCCAACGGACCAGACTAAGGTAGCTTTTGTGCTTTCATATCTTAGTGGCAGTGCTGCAGACTGGTCAATTCCTCTGGTAACACAGGATGACCCAATTCTCTGTAACTTCCAGGCCTTCCAGACCAGTATGGAGAGACTGTTTGCAAGACACTCACAGGGGCAGGCCTTGGATAATGAACTCCTTTCATTACGACAGGGTAATCAGGATCTCCTGGCTTATATTGCGTCATTCAACAGACTAGTAGTTGAAACCAGATGGCTCGAGGATAAGAGGATTACGCTTTTCTACAGAGGTTTTTTTCGTGGAGAACTCAAAGATGTTCTAGCCCAGGTAGTGAATCCTCCACAAGACTGTTCTGAATATATTGACTTGGTGGTTCAACTGGACCACAGATTACAGAATAGGAAAGCAGATCGTTCCAGGTTCGAAGCTCGAGTTTTTTCAAGACCGCAGAGTTCCACCAAAGGAGTTGATACCATGGAACCTATGCAAATAGGGGTTGTAAAAGGACCATTAACCCAAAAGGAACGAGACAGAAGAAGACAACTGCAATTGTGCCTCTATGGCGGAAACTCAGGACATTTCCTTCGAGAATGCCCAGTGAAACCTTCGAAGAAGACAGTGGGTGCTTCCGATAAAGATACCGAAAAGCCAGAGCCGGGAAACTACCTCGCCCGACAAGTGTAGAGGTCCGCTTGCCGAGCGTAAAAACCAGTTCTTTGACCTCGCATTTCATAGTGTCAATGGTCCTCATAAGCCCAGAGCGACCGGATCGTTTGCATGCTATTAAAGCATACATTGACAGCGGAGCAATCAGTAATTATGTGGACCGCGAAATGGCATCCAGGATGAATCTGCCTCTTTGTCCCAAGGCAATTAAAGACGTTATTACCACAGTGGATGGCACGGAAATAGCTTCCGGACCAGTAACTCATACCACCTCGGAAGTGACGTTGTTAAGCCAGGATGGACATCGTGAGGTGATTGTGTTTGATGTGATCAAGGCCCCTCAGTTTCAAGTTATCCTGGGAATTCCTTGGTTAGAGAAACACAATCCCCAAATTGATTGGCGAGCAAAGATAATTCGGTTTCCGGAGTGTGTCCCCACTTGTTATCCTCGGCTCGACATTAAGCTGGCAGCAACTACTTCCGAGGATCCCCAAATACCTCCAGACTACAGAGAATTCCAAGACGTCTTCCAGAAAGATCAAGCTAACTCTCTACCTCCTCACAGGTCTTACGACTGTCAAATAGATCTGATACCCGGATCCACTCCTCCTTGCAGTAGAATTTATGCCCTTACCGAGCCAGAAAATCTTCACCCGAGACAGTATTTGGACCAGTATCTGGCTAACGGGTTCATCCGTCCTTCAAAGTCCCCAGCCTCTTCAGCTCTGTTCTTCGTCCCGAAAAAGGAAGGGGACCTTAGAACCTGTATAGATTACTGTGCCCTGAACCAGATCACCGTAAAGAACAGATATCCTCTGCCGTTGATCCCTGAACTCCTTGACCAAGTTAAAGGCGCCTGTATCTATACGAAGTTAGATCTCAGAGGAGCTTACCACTTGGTACGAATTAAAGAGGGCGATGAATGGAAGACAGCCTTTCACACCAAGTATGGGCTGTTTGAATATCAAGTAATGCCCTTTGGCTTATGCAACGCACCGGCCGCCTTTCAGTACTTCATGAATGACGTCTTTAGGGAACTTATAGACGTGTGTGTAGTTGTTTACATTGACGACATCCTTGTATACTCATCCGCTGAGGCAGACCATCGGAAACACGTCAGAGCAGTTCTTGAAAGGCTTCGCCTACATAAACTTTTTGCCAAGCTGGAAAAGTGCGTTTTCCATGTTACCGAGGTCGAATTTTTGGGATTTATTCCATCACCCAACGAGTCCACATGGATTCAAGAAAAGTTGACGCAATCATCAAGTGGCCTTCACCAACTTCTGTAAAAGGAGTCCAAAGCATGTTGGGTTTCGCCAACTTCTACCGCAGATTTATTCCAGACTTTTCCAGAGTAGTCCAGCCCATTACAGCCCTTTTAAGAAAGAACAAACGTTTCGAGTGGTCTGCAGAAGCGGAGCAAGCTTTTCAGGAACTAAAAGGCAAGTTTACCTCCTCACCGGTTTTAAAACATCCCCGCCCGGAGCTTCCTTACATTGTTGAGACTGACGCCTCCAGTCTTGCAATGGGGGCAGTGCTATCGCAGAGAGATCCAGAAACTAACCAGTTACACCCCGTGGCGTTTTGGTCTCGCAAGTTCTCGGCTCCCGAAATCAACTACACCATCACAGATAAAGAACTTCTGGCTATTAAGTCCGCCTTCAAGGCCTGGCGGCATTACCTTCTGGGAGCCAAGCACACAGTCACAGTAATCACAGATCACCGCAATTTACAGTATCTAAAGACCGCCAAAGCTCAATCCTCGAGACAACTCCGCTGGGCACTATTTTTCGCTGAGTTTGACTTTGTGATCACTTATCGACCAGGCAACAAGAACGGCAAAGCCGATGCCCTTTCCCGGATGTGAGTTGATGAACACAAGGTCAATCCTGAACCCGTACCTATAATTCCCGAACAAAGAATTCTAGGTCTGGTCGTCGCGCAATCCATTGAAGATGTTGAAGCAAAAGTCAAACAACTCGTAACTCCGGCAGATTTACAGAACTGGCCACTTAAAGGAGAAAGCTTCACGGTGAATAAGAACCTACTGTACTTCCAAGGACGACTATATCTACCTTGTGCAGAGTTACAAAAACAGGTAATCTCTTGTTATCATGATTCCTTAATGGAAGGGCATCCCGGTATTGCCAAAACCTCCGAGAAAATCAAAAGACACTTCTGGTGGCCATCTTGGAGGAAGGACATTAGAGACTTTGTAATTTCCTGTGGTGTGTGCGCCCAAAATAAGAGTCTGAAGGAAAGACCAGCAGGCCTCTTACATCCATTAGACATTCCACCATGTCCCTGGCATACCCTCTCCATGGATTTTATCACTGACTTACCTCCGTGCTCCGGATGTAACACAATTTTAGTAGTTGTGGATCTATTCTCCAAGATGGCTCACTTCATCCCACTGAAAGGTCTTCCATCAGCTTCAGTTCTGGCCCGAGAATTCCTCGAAAACATCGTTCGGTTGCACGGCTTCCCCTCAGTGTTGGTCTCTGATAGAGGAAGTCAGTTTATCTCCCACTTTTGGCGGAATTGCTGTCGACTAGCTCAAATTGACGTAAGGCTTTCAACCAGCCACCATCCCCAGACCGACGGACAGACCGAGAGGACTAACCAAACTCTGGAACAGTATTTACGCTGCATGCTGCAGCAGTCAGAAGGCACATCCTTTGGATCGCCGAGTACGCTTATAATAATTCAATCCATTCTGGAACCGGAAAGACCCCTTTTTTCCTCTTATATGGAATCCATCCTCGAACCTCCAACCTTGATCCACCCCAGGATCTCGGAACGCCCGCCGTAGACCATCTACATTCCGCTATCACCCAAGCCTTTAAGGAAGCCACTACTCATCTTCAACGGGCTAAGGAGCAATACAAAAAAGGAGCAGACCAACATCGAAAAGAGGCCCCCCAATATCTAGTGGGAGACCAAGTCTGGTTGTCCACTAAACATTTACCATTAAAAGGACCACGCACCTTCAACCCGAAATACCTGGGACCCTATCCTATCACAGCCATAATAAATCCAGTGGCAGTTAAATTGGGCCTACCTTCCCACATGAAGATACATCCAGTTTTCCATGTATCCCTCCTAAAACCTATGCAACCTGAGACCCGACTGACCAGATCTCCAGAACTTATTCAAGTTAATGGAGAACTTGAATACGAAGTTAAAAATATCCTGGACTCCAAGATTTCCAACTCGAAGCTATACTATCTGATAGATTGGAAAGGTTACGGTCCCCAGGAAAGGTCTTGGGAACCTTCAGAACATGTCCACGCACCTCGGCTGATCAAAAGGTTTCATCGAACTTTCCCCAACAAACCAAAACCCCCGGAGAAGACAAGCTTGGGAGGGGCCTTGGGGAGGGGGGGTGGGGGGGTGCTGTCATGATCACTACTTCCAAGAATGCAGGACCTGCCCAACATCCTTGGAAGCAGGCTCATAACCTTCATTCCGGGCACCAGCCGGCCCCTATTGGGACCTTTTGGACCTTGTCCTGGCGCCGGTGGCGCCAGGCTCATAAAGATCATCGGACCCGGCACTGGAAGCGTTGGGTTCATAAGATGTGTAAAAGTGCTTGGGTGGACCTACCTACAGCAGACCATGCTGCATACTCACCAACAAGATGACGTCCACATCCTTTCTGACAGGGACTACTTTCTTACCTGGGTGGGGCGGGCTCCACTCCTTGGATCAGGAACACTGGGACTCTTCTGGAAACTGGAACTCTTTCCTTACCTAGGCGAGGCAGTGGAAGAAGACGCCCAAGCACTACTGCACACTATTTAAACCACGCCCGATTGATGCAACGTGCTTCGCGTTATTCTGCATCAGCAGCAGGACGCTCACCGAGTCAGCTCCAGTCTTCCAGTGAAAACTCCAGCTCCAGCACCTGTGGGAACAAACTCTTACCTTCCTGGGATCCTGTCTTCAGCCGCACCTGCCAGCACAAAAAAACAACAGGTTAGCAAAAGCCAACTTAAAGCCAAAAGCCAGCATTTTTACTAACCCGATCCATCGGCATCTTCCAATCCTCACACCGCATTCCTTGGCAGTCCATCGATCCCTGTAAAGGCAAAGAACATTGATCAGTCATTTTGCATATTTTGATCTGCTTACCTGTGCGACGCACGCTCCGGATTCCAACAAGCGCTGTATACCCGCACCTGCAAATAAAGAAAGACAGTAAGGAGCACTTTTAAAACCATCAGCCGCCATTCTACTTACGTGCCTTCACGCGTGCCATCTTCCTACTTACGCGCTTGCACGAACTTTGGCGTCCATGAACCAACGCCTACCGCATCCAAAACCTGAGTGCATTTAAAACCATCAGCAGCCATTCAACTTACGTGCCTTCAAGCGCGCCATCCACCTACTTACGCGCTTGCACGTACTTTGGCGTCCATTAAACAACGCCTACCGCATCCAAAGCCTGTAAGAGAAAAGGACTTCATTAAAGGTGTTCAGATACATATAAGGAACCGATCGTGCAGTTAACGACAGCCTCGCGCTCAAAGTTGTCCTCTGCAAGTAAGAGGTTTACAACATCACCAGTGGAGTAACTGGTACCCGCGCCCCTGCACCAGTCGCAGGATGGAGAGCCCAGCATTCACCTACTTAAGGTGAGCACACCTATCCTTTGGGCCTCAAGGAAAGAGAGAGTGAGGAGGAGAAGTCCGTCCAACCACCGTTCATTAACCCCTTGTTCTTCTGCCTGCAGACACCTCACTCTTCAAGTCAGGCATACCGTGAGAAGAGGTCCAGCCCAGGGAACCAGCCGAGTCCTGCGCTTTACAATTGAAGACACAGTAACAACCCAGTCAAGATCTGCACCTCTGTGGGAATCAGGTGAGCGTTACATGTACATGTACATGTTGTTGTATCCGGCCAGACTGAAAGTGATGCATAAAGGTCGAGCCATTTTCTTCGAGAACCCTAAAGGGCACACAAATGGATGGACACACAGAATTTGGCAACCGGAACAGTGGCTGGCACGAGCAGCATTGAGTAGGCATATGCAGGAGTCTATGTTAATTGCAAGGGGCAGGAAGCGGTAAACATGAAACAATGTAAAGGGAAAACCCTCTCAGATGGAAGCTGTAGGAAGATAAGATGGCAAATGCAGGATCCCATAATGTGGTGCTTACCTTAGAGCGCACCACGCAGGAGCACCTACCCCCAAGGTTAAATTTGTTTGTTCACATAGTAGCAATTATGTATCCGCCTGCTGCGCCCACACACCAGGACATGTCCCTGGAGCGACGGCGAGAAGTGGGGATGCCTGAGCACAAGATATTGAGATGGGCAATTGTTGGGAGGGGAGGACAAAGGAGTTGGGGTAGTTAGTTGGGAGTTTGCCTATGGATCCACACTCTATATACTGAACTTCAACGCCGGTCTGCTGCAAAGTGACAGCATTTTCAAGGGAGATGGGGAAATTTAGGATTGTATCCTGGAACGTCAGGGCCCTTAACAGTTATATTAAATGGAATAGAATTATGTCTTACCCAAGGCATCAGAAAATTGACATAGCACTCGACTCATCTCACAAAAGAGAAACAGACTGCACTTGCCAAGAAATCGTGAGGTACAACGTTGGGCTTGCCATACTCTGCTTATACTAGGGGCATGTTAATTTGGGTGGCACTGTCAATACCTTTAAGGGTGCTCAAGACCCTCCAAGATACGAAGGGCAGGATGTTTGTATTGCGAGGTCGGGTAGAACACAGGGAATTCTGTATAATCAACACATACACACCAAACCAAGAGACTGCGGCTTACTTTTGCCCGTTGTATCCATTCATAAGTCCACATATATATGGTACACTGATAAGGGGTGGGGACTTCAATTGTATGCTTAACCCTACACTGGACAGGTTGGATCATAAATTCATGCACCATGCCCCCTCTGCCAAAACCCTATGCACATTGTTGCAAGCATTTAAGCTCATAGACATATGGGGGACTCTGCACCCACAGGCCCGCGGATATTCACATCATGCAGCACCTCCCCCCTCCCCCCCAAGACCTGTAGCCTAGATTATATTAGATTTCTACAGTTGAGGATATCCTAGGGGAATTTGTGGGGGTGGAATATAAAGCAAAAGTGTTGTCCTATCATGCCCAGCTGGTAGTTACGTGGAGGGTTTCCTCCCAAGAGCGCGTATTATGACATGGAGACTTAGACGCAAACCCCTTAAAGACTATGCGTTCTGTAAACATTGGGGGTGCGAGATTACTTTACGCATAATATGGTGGAGTGTGGAGTCCGCGTTATGGGGGGCCTTCAAGGTGGTGATCAGAGGGACAGCAATTGCTAAGGCGAACAGGGTTCAGGCAGCTATAGAGAATGATTTATACTTGGACGCCCCTCATCCGGGCTCAGATCCTCTTACCACAATGTTCGTAGGATATTTGCATGCATCCAATTTCTCATAGGATATTCCTTCTCTGGTTCGGGTAACTCACGGTTCACCCTGTATCACCCTCGATCGGGCTCAGACCTCGGATGGGCTCATATTCCTTTTAACACAATGTTCATAGCTTTAAACAAACTTGCATTAACCAAAAGCTTTTAGCTGATCTCCCCGAGGTCGGGCTCGGACCAACTGCAATGTCCTCAACTAGCGAAGACATTCGGATGTGCACAGGGTTTTTAGCTTGACCCGTTGCAGGACCACTTCGATTTCATAATTCTTTATCACTCTTCTCATTTGACACCTTTGAGTTTGATACCTAACAGAGACTTTCGAATGAGCAGCCGCGTGGTGCCAGACCACTGTCTACAGTATCATATCTTGGCTTCAAAGTTCAATCACTCATCCGCTCATTGCATTTGCATCGCTTGCCACATAAGCTTCATACACAATTCTATCACAGAACGATCTGGTATCAGTCTCCCCAACTCACCAGAATGTGCGGTCTTCACTGGTGCTGCTTGGTTGTAGGAGCCAAGGACAGTACCACAGCGACAAACTATTCTCCCTGCCTTGACTATCGACGCGTGCAAGCCCCAGGTACCTCCTACACAATGCAGGATTCTTCAGCCTTGATTCCTGGTCTTGTGTCTCCCATTCTTGAAGGTTCCTAAAAGTAACCGTTTTCTGTTGAAGAGGTGAAGGGCGCTTCCCTCCTTGCAATCCTCTTTGATTTTGCAGTATTTCACCTTGTATTAAACTGCCATTTTGGAAGCAATGTTTCCTCACGTGCTTTGCCTTGCTCAGAGTGTGCTTTCGTGCTCCGCCTTTTATCTGTGTGGGGAAGTGTGTTGGAAGTCAGGTGTGTGTAATGGTCACTGATTGTCTGACCCTGCCTGACCACTGTATTGGGACATGTCAGGTAGACAACTGTCCGTGAGAAAGTGTTTGTGTTGGGAGGGGTTTGAGTTCCTAGGTATCCTACCTGATGGTACAGGGAAGGGGATACCATATCTCGCCATTCTGTGTCCCACCTCCACTCCCCGAAGGCCCCTCACCCAGGTGATCCTCCCGCAATGGTCCACCCCCAGGAACTGGATCCAAAAGCGATGGCGTGTCCTTGCCACCTGGATGAGAGATACCCGGGGACTAGCGGATGAGATACCTTCAGGTTTCTCACACTAGTGAAAGCAAACCAGTATTGCAAAATTTAATTTTATTTTTCAGAGTTCCTGTGCTTTGTGCATAATCATGCGGAGGTAGATTATTTTTACACTTAATTTACACTCTAATTATAAAAACAGTGTGTAAAATTACGAGTATGCACAGTCTAGTTTACATCCATTCAACCCTGTAGTCAATGGGGTACATTACTATAAATGGTCAGTGGCAACAGACTCTTTGCTCACAAGTGATTGCTTTTACACCAATCACAGGTGTTATAGCCTCTTAAATCTTCAAGAGTACAATTAAAACATCCAAAACCGGACTCTCCAGGAAGTGCAAGTGCTGTTCAAAAACAAACAAATGAAAGTTGCCTTTGTAATTGAAATAGAAACTCAGCAAAACCTGTCCCTCTGATAATCCAGATAAGTATTTAACTTAATGTAGCTTTTCATGCATGGTTTGTCGAACATCTAGGCACTGCGATTATTATACCCAGTCGATATTCTGTTTACCTACCTCTGAAGGATGTTAGCCAATAAGATAGCTCAGCCGGTTGAGCGCACGTTGCTGCGATCCGCGTTTGATCGGAAGGTTGCAGGTTCGAATCCTAGCAAGGCCAACCCAGCCTTTCATCCTTTCGAAGGTCGATAAAGGAGTAACAACTTTGGTTTGCTGATAATTGTGATAAATATGTTCTATGTACAGCACTTTGCCAAAAGGTCGATATAACTAATAATTTGACCATGAGATTAGGTGTAGAATTTAGCATGGAGCACTTGCCTCTATGCACTGTTGTATCATAACATTGGCATACAATTAGGTAGTAATAGTGCCAGGAAATTAGGGCTTTCATTAAACATCAAAAGACAATTCTAACAAACCTCAAAACACATAAAACAATTAATGTTTGTTTTACTATGCAATTGGCTAGGTTTTTGTGTTGCCGACATTTAAATATATACAGGAGAGATCAAATGGCAGACCTTGGCGGAATAATGAAAGGTGTATTCTGTCACAATGCAGAAAGCTTGGTAATGATTTCCATACAGTTTCTGCACTTGTCAGCTGGATGTCACATACATTTTACTCTCTTGCAAAAGAGAAAACTCATTTTTACTCTCTTGAAATCACACTTACTCTCAAAGTTTAAAAATATGGAGTAAAATTCTCCCTCCTCAAAATCTTATCTGGAGCACTGCTCACGCCACCTCCCAACTCCTCTCGGTACTCATGCCCGACCACATGGGTTGCTCTCTGCCGGTGCCTGACCAGCCTCGCTAAGCCTTATTTGGCCATATGCACACAGAGTCTAATCTTACTCCATGACCTCCAACACTCTGGGCTTGGGTCCGCCGAGAGCATTTCCACAACAAGCGCATTGAGACTATAATAACGGTAGATAGAAGGTCCTATATAAATGACAAGTACAATACAATCAAATTAAAAGCTCTGGCAGAAGAGTATATCAGGCAAAGCCAAGATTGCAAGTGTGTAGAACAAATCACCTAAAGTAGTCCTGGCAAAGGAACACACCAGGCAAAAATCAAGACTGAGCATACACAGGACAGTTTGCTTGCGACATCTTGATATTGGACAGACCCTTACTTTCAGTAGGGCATTTTCCAATTGATTTGAATATATGTTTATGGCAACAAACCGAAGTTCTGTGTCCTTGTCAGACTCCTGGCTCCACACAGCACTTTACAGGGGAGATTAAAAGATGATGGGGAAATAGAATTGTCACATTAGCATACAAAAAGGCATAAAATAAGCAGTGTTGCATAGCAAACTTCTATGCAGTTCTGTAGATGCTATGCAATTCTGTAGATGTATTAAATTGATCTTTGTGTAGCACAGCTGGCAATTTAAATTACCCTGTTCAATAATAACACAGCTCACCCTGCACTCCTCTCTTGCCCTCAGGGCTCTACCTACGTTTTTTTCTCCGTTTGCTGCAAGTTCAAAGGGGCTAACGGAGAGTGAAACAGTAACCCTTTCCTTCACTCTAAAAGTGCCAAAGGCCCGTGGGAGCATGCCAGCCAAGAAAAGCTATTTTTTCCAAACAATTGCATTCACAAAGTAATCAGGATAATATTTTTATCACGGTAACTAGATTCTGTTTGGTAAAGAAAGTATATAAACTATTTTTTTAAAGGCAGTCCTGAAATTCCATTTAAGTTGCTACATAATGTTAAAAAATGCAAAGTAACAATATTACTACTGTAAAATACTACGTGTCTTTCAGTAAAGTTTAGGTTAGTGTATATATAATTCAATGTCTGCTATATTTCATTTTGTAGAAACTGCATCATATTGACGAGTGAACACTTTTGTAAACCTACATGATCACACAGCAAAATGCTTTTGATGGCAAACCCAGTTACGTGACTTGCAAGTAAATTGTTCCCTAAAGTTCGCCATGTAGATATTGGCCACAGACCGAGCAAAAGATGCCCCCATAGCAACCACATGTTTCTGCAGGAAAAGTTCATGATTGAACTCGAAGAAATTATTGCATAAGGATATGTATAAAAGTTCCAAGATGAATCCTGTTGGTACTGAATGTGGCATGGGTCGATTTTCTAAGTTGTTTTTTTCTTATGGCAAGTGCTTTGTCTTGAGGAATGCTGGTGTATAAGGCAGAAATATCCAAGGATACCAATAGATCTTTACTGTCAAAGGACTGGTCTTCAAAGGCGTTGATAGCAGATGTAGTGTCCTTAAGGAAAGATGGAGCCCCTTCTGGATCCAGACCAATAATGGCAGATACGAGGCAGATATACGGGCTTTAATATAGATGTAGGACACAGAACAGGTACATCTACCCCAGCATAGATGCCACCGCCCCCCCCCC